>NC_090929.1:113530141-113833171 GCF_040938575.1 Ambystoma mexicanum | reverse complement strand
GGAGAGCATTTACTGAACGGCACAGGATATGGGCATGCATAGACTGGCGGGGAAGGCATTTCCTGAAAGGCACAGGATGTGGGCATACATAGACTGGCAGGGAGGGCATCTCCTGAAAGGCAGAGGATGTTGGCATGCATAGACTGGTCGGAGGGCATTTTCTGAAAGGCACAGGATGTGGGTATGCATAGACTAGCGGGAGGGCATTTCCTGAAACGCACAGGATGTGGGCATGCATAGACTGGCGGGGAGGGCATTTCCTGAAAGGCACAGGATATGGGCATGCATAGACTGGCAGGGATGGCATTTCCTGAAAGGCACAGGATGTGGGTATGCATAGACTGGCAGGGAGGGCATTTCCTGAAAGGCACAGGATGTGGGTATGCATAGACTGGTGGGAGGGCATTTCCTGAAAGGCAAAGATCGGATAAAGGTCCTGAAACAAAGTTAAATGAAAACTTGGCCCAGCTCTTAAGGCACTAATACAATTTATTAAAATAAAATAATAGGTTTCAAATCAGTGGTCGGTCCAACCCGGGCAGGGGAGGGTGTTTCCCTCCCACTTGATGTGTACAGAGTTTGAGGATGTTGAGTGATGAGTATGTGAGCTCACGCCTCCATTCTAAGGAGTCACCCCTTGAGATTATGGGAGGGGCAATATTCACCACGTGTCTGTGTTTCATAGAGGGCACCTCACATTCAGCCAGAGTCCTCTCCCCAGGGCCATTCGACACTGGCAGATACTCCTGCCACTTACACATGATGGTTTCTTAAACATATTCTGGCATTAGGGTATTTTAAAGTTTTAAAAGATCTCGATATTTCCTTCATGCACTTCCGGGTTCACTTCGTTATTTCCCTTTATAGCTCTTTCAAAAAACAACCTCTGTATGGTGCAAACCACTATATACACACCGAACTCACATCCATCCTTTCACAGGAATCAAATGTAGTTCCCAGAGGCCAATGCTGACAGGGTACAGGAGCTCTAATGCAAGGGCCACCCGGGTATTGATATAATTAGGGTCCAGTTTTGGGTTGTGCATTTGCGCTGGTGGTTGTAGAGGTGGCAAATCCAGAGAATACATGGGTAGAGAAGAGCCGCGTCCGGTGGGAGGGATCTGGTGTTGCACTAACAGCCCAATACGAGCGGGAAAAACCGATACTCGAACTCCCGCCCCACCCTGCCTTGCAACACAAGACTTATACCTGGCATCTTGCCTCCCCACCCTAACAAAAAAAAACATGCATGGCATTCTAATCTAGGAATGTATGGAACAGTGAGATAAAATGCCCGGGATCACACACATGTTGCAGTTGCATATCAGTCTTTGTCCCACCCACAAGGGCAGTCCTGCATCGGAATGCTCCTCTGAACAAGAGTACCAACAGCAACCACAGACACGTGTTTCGGCCTAGTTGGGCCTCATCTGTCGGGACGTGAGCACAGCCTGCACTTTAGACACTTGACCCTATTTCCTCTCAGCTCTAACTCACACAAATATGTGTTCATGTATCGGTTTGAAGATCTAAAATAATAGCCAGTTTTATAGAGATTACTTGAAAAGTACACAAATCTCATTAAAAACCAACCTGGCGAATATAAATCCTTGTATCAAGCAAAGGAATTACGACTGCATGTTTGTGCTCCCATCCTGAATGAACGACTACAAGTACCAGAATGCATAGGACTGCCAACCTAAAAAGAAATCTCGTCTGGGTTTTGGAATTGTACTTTCAAGACTTAAAGACACACAGGAAAAAACCTGTGTGACAAGGCCACCAAAATGAACAATACATGCAATACGAAAGACCATTTGCCCATTATTTGTGTTTTGTTAAGAGCTTTTAAGCAGGTAATCAGCATCATTGGCTGCTCTAGTCCTGTAGAGAAGGGGAACATGTCTTTGCTTTAATGAAATGTGTAGTGACGATGAGCATGACCTTTGCATGCCAATCCCATGCAATGTACACAGATGCTTCCATGAAAGCCACAAAGCATTTCATGGCACACCTTGTCACTTAGGTCGTCTGTCCCAGACACCTGCTTAACTTTGCTGAAAGGAGACTGGAATAAACCCCAATCTGCTTGAGTATGTCCAGGGAGGTCTGAGCACATGTAGGGTGTTATAAAGGAGGGTGTCTTGGTAGAAGGTGCACTTTGGGTAGTTAACGTGAGTGGGGGGGGGGAGGCTTTCACTAAATGGCCCATCCAGTTCCTATCACTCCAAGGTTACACTCATTAGGACAATGGCCCTGCTCACCACTGCGGAGAAGCACATCAAAAGCTTCCCATTAAAACGCCTGTTAAAAGTGTTTTTGCAGACCCCTGGGAACAAGGCTCTCAATGGCAAAGTACCCGCCCTACCCGGGATGCCAGGTTGGGCGGGGGGTGGAGGGGGCACCTTAGAGCAGGAGTGGGGGCGTTAGAACTGGTTCCCCAGTAGGAGCGCTAGACTGGCTTCACTGGCTCGAGCCCGGCGGGGGAGCGCAGTGGCGCAAAAGACTCCCATTGAAGGGAGGCAAAAGTGCAGGGTAGCCCCGTTCTCTGCTTCCCCCTGGGGGATTTCACGCTGCTGTGTTCCAGCCGTCCGGATCCACACCACCTGATCGCCTGCACCGTTTTGCCTTTTCCATCCCATTCACCCTGGATTTTGGAGTTCGGGGGAAGCTGGGGTGTGCAGGTGGGGGAGGACCATGTGGACACCGAGATCCCCTTATGGGAGACTACGGATCTGGAATGATGTGAGGGCGGAGGATGCCCCCCCCCCACCTGTCAGTCTTAATAGTGTTATTGAGGGGTGTGTTTTTAAGTCGCGTTTTTTGGTGTTACTATATGTGATGTGTTTAATAAAAATGTGGGCAAACTGGCATTCAAAAGAAATGGTGTGAAGGGTAATTAACTCCTGCCTCAGCGCTGCCCCCTTGCAGAGCCCCTTGCAGAGCCCGGCTCTGCATGGCGAATCGAGCAGGGAGAAGAGTGAAGGCTGTAAAGACTGTAATGCCCTTCTCTTCAGGGGCGAGCAGGCGGGGCTCTGCTTTGGCTTTCGGTGGCTGGAAACTTGGTTCGGTCTCATGCCAGGCACTTGGCCTAGGCCTTTCCTGTCTCACTAGCCTCCATCAGTGGTCTTCAAACTGTGGGGTTGGTCCACCTTGGAGGGGCCTGAAGGATGCCCAGGGGGGAGCAAGGCTCTTTCAATATATGGAATATATCTCAAGGAGGGGGGGCAATACCAGTCTGGTAATACCCCCAGGCGTCACTTTGCGAGGGATTTAACCTAATTTTATTTATTTATTTATTTATTTATTTGGATATATAAAGCGCCCAGTGGCCCAGAGGCATCGTGGCACTGTTACAGTATATCCACTTAGCTACAGCTTGAGATGGATATGCCTTTAACCTTAGGCTGAGTAGTGTGGGTTCCCCCCCTGCTTTTGACCCTGTTGTCCTATGCCCCTGACCCAGAAATGATAACTGCATACACCATTATGTTTTCGTGGAAAAATTGGTGGCCGTAGGCCTTTTTTATTATATACGAAATTCACGCTATACACTGGTTATGACAACTGTACAATAACCAACGCTTTTTGGGCACCTCGTGTCCAGGGGTTGGGATGCCCCCCTTCCTTTAGACTCCATTTCGTTGCCCTGTGGCATCCTTTCCTGGACACGTGCCGCCGCCTACGACTTTTCTTCTACCGCGTACCGAAGAAAAGTACTCGGCGTTCCTTTTCCGGATTTCCTCCTTTCTTTCTTGTAGGGCGGGTTGGGTGGCAAAACGTATCCTTGTCCCCCTTTTCCAGGCCCTGGGAGCTTACCCGAGTGAGGTGAGCTCCTAGCCTGGTTGTGACTTGGCCCCGCTTTCTTGTGTTACTTATACCCCTTCTCCCTTTTGTTGTGCTGATTGGGGGCCGGCGCTCCTTCCTGTCCTCCCCCCCTGTTCCTTTCACACCTGGTCTTACTTGTTTTGCGTTTCCCTGGGAACGCCGAGGGTGGGGGCGCCGCTCTGGCTGCCCCTCCCTTTTGTTTTCCCGCCGGTTGTCTCCCCCACCCCGCGCCTAACTCCCCAGGCCCTCCATCGTGCCGCACTTCGTGCAGCACGGGGCCTGTGGCATAGGCTGAGTAGTGTGGGTCCCCCCCCTGCTTTTGACCCTGTTGTCCTATGCCCCTGACCCAGAAATGATAACTGCATACACCATTATGTTTTCGTGGAAAAATTGGTGGCCGTAGGCCTTTTTTATTATATACGAAATTCACGCTATACACTGGTTATGACAACTGTACAATAACCAACGCTTTTTGGGCACCTCGTGTCCAGGGGTTGGGATGCCCCCCTTCCTTTAGACTCCATTTCGTTGCCCTGTGGCATCCTTTCCTGGACACGTGCCGCCACACCTGAGGGGTTGCTTGTCTGCACCGCTCAGGTCCCCCCAAAACAGCGACCCTACCGCCACCCTATTTGCAACCCTGTACCGCTAATGCTTGAAAGATGTTGTCCGAAAATCTCCCTCAGCCCTTGTTGGACAGGTGTACCCCATCCTGCTGGAACCAGTCGGGGTCGTTCTGTGATAGCCCATGTCTTATAAAATGGAGTCCTGTGCTCCTGCAGTGCTTCTCTACTGCTTTGTTCAGCTTTTTCCGTGCCGTCTCAATAGCCTGCCTCTTGTGAGCCCCGTACCAGATTCTGCGGGTTATGATCTCTGACATAAAGATTTTCGTTTTACCCCAGCAGTGAGCTATCGCCCTCAGTGATTCACACATGTTGCGCGTTAGCTCGCCCCGATTCGTTCTGACCAAGTCGCTCCCCCCGAGGTGGATGACCAAATACTCGGGGGGGTCCCTGAAACCAATCAGATCTGACAGCCTGTCGTGGATGTCTTCCCAATGCATCCCTGGGAGGCCCCACCATGAAGTTATTGTCCGTTTGAAATGCAAACCCTCTCTGTAGTCCTCGATCCACCTGCCTGCTCTTGTCACAAATGAATGGCCGACTATCCATGCCGACTTGTAGGGTGTTTTGTCTGCATGGAAATGGGAAATGAATCATATCATGCTTTCTCGCACATATCTTTTAAAACATTGTGATTTCCATCCCCCAATTCTCTTTACTCCCTCTGCCCCCAGGCCACCTGCCCATGCCGATGTGGCTGCCCCTATTCTGAAGGAGTGGGTCCCGAACTCTGCCTTGTCCCACCCTGCCTTTGCTATAGTTTTCTTTAGTACTGCCTAGAATTGATATCTGCTGAGGGCGCTGCCGTCCCTATGTATCAATAGTTGGCCCCCTACTTCCTGGCGCACCTTGAGAAATTGTTTTGTGATGCACCTCGGGCAAAGCTCTCTTTCCTTGATACAATTTAGCTCTATTGTCCGCCCCCTCCCTTCTTGGTCCGTTTTAGACTTCCTTAGTAGTATTGCCATTCCTTCGGCCCCTATGCAGATGTCGCTTTTTGCTAAGCCATCCCCTGCTGTTGTGTTACGCGCTACTAGTTCTCCGACCCTTAGTGCCCCATAATATGCTAATGCAAATGCTGCCCTAAACAGTTTGATCTCGTAGCTGCCGTTACATGTGCTATGCAGGAGTTTCAACAGTACCGTCATCTTTGCAAAATTCAAGGGCCTCCTGCTGTCAGGTATCTTTCCTTCTAACCTTGCCCACCCCTTCATTGCGTATTTTATTCGTGAATTTGCTGTCGGGTCTGCTATCCCGGCCACCCTTGCCGTGTATGCTATTGCCGCCAGATGTGCTGCCGCCCAACTCTTCCTCTTTCCTTGTGAAAAAGCGCTCCCCACAAATTTACATAACATTGCCACTGCGATGTCCACGATCTTTTTTGCTCCCGTTTCTCTTAACACATTATTCACATGCTTTTTGTATTGCTCACCAGTTCTGTATGTTATGGCGTTTCTGGCCAACTTTTCAACTGCCTGCTCCTGTAGTTCCTCCTCCTCTTCTGAGCCAACCTTGTAGTTGACTGTGCTTCCTCCCATTCTTCCAGAGGTACCCATGCCTTCTTTGGCGTGGGCGTTTTTGTCCTTCTTGCATCCGGGCGTAATTCTCTGAACCTGGCCCACTGAAAGCGAGATAAGGCGTCAGCGACCACATTTGCTTCACCTGCGATATGTCTTGCCTTTAAGCTGACATTATTCATAAGACAACTCAGGGTTATAGCCCTCATTATTTCCAGCACCAGTGGGCATGAGGCGCTCCCGTTATTTATGACATGTACTACTGCCATGTTATCCGACCATACTTTTAATTCTTTGCAGCTCAGCTCCTTTTCCCATGCGCATAGCGCTACCCATATTGGGAATATTTCTAACAATGTAATGTTGCTAGTCCATGTTGCTTTTTGCCATGCTTCTGGCCATTCTTCCGCACACCATTCTGTTCCTAGCATTGCGCCGAAGCCGAAACCCCCGGCTGCATCTGTGAACAATACCCTTTCGTTTTCTTCGTTTATAGGTGTGCGCCAGATTACTGAGCCATTGAAGGACTTTAAGAATTCCGCCCATACCCCCAAGTCCCTTTTTATTCCTTCCCCAATTCTTACCCTATGGTGTCCTTCTTTGGCCCCTCTTGTCCTCTGTTCTACCCTTCTCTGGAATATCTTACCTTGCGGTATGATTCTCCCTGCAAAGTTCAGTTTTCCTGCCAGTGATTGTAGCTCTTTTACGGTAGCCTTGTTCCTCCCTTTTAAGTCTTTGATTTTACTTTATAAGTCCGCTACCTTTTCTTCTGGGATCCTGCATTCCCCCATTCGTGAGTCTATTTCGATGCCTAGGAATTGTATTGTTTGTGTTGGGCCCATGGTTTTTTCTTCTGCTAATGGGAAACCCCACTCTTTCGCCAGTGCTACGAATTTCTGCAGAGTATTTTGACATTGTTTGGAACCATGTGGCCCCACAAATAAAAAGTCATCCAGGTAATGTACTACCTGCGACCCCTCACATTCTTTTGTAAGTGCCCATTGCATAAATGAGCTTACTTTCTCGAAATATGCACATGAAATGGCGCAACCCATCGGGAGGCACCTGTCCACAAAGTATTTGCCTTCCCACTGCATGCATAGCCACCTCTGAGATTCTTCTCTCACTGGTAATAGGCGGAAAGCCGACTTTATGTCTGCTTTTGGCATCCATGCTCCCATTCCTGCTTCTCTGACTATGTGTACGGCTTCCATGAAATCTGTGTAACTGACTGACACTGCCTCCTTGTTGATGCCGTCATCAACTGAGGCCCCTGTTGGGTAGGATAGGTGGTGAATCAGCCTAAATTCACCTGCCTCCTTTTTTGGAACTAATCCTAGTGGTGAACATATGTACTCTTCGAATGGGGGGGAAGTGTAAGGGCCTCTGATCCTCCCTAGCTCGATTTCTTTGTTGATTTTCTTGGTTACCAAATCTTTGTTTGCTAATGCTGATTTCAGATTTTTGGGCATGTTCGTACAACCGTGCCCGTCAAACGGGATCTTAAAACCATCCTGAAACCCTTGCCTGATTGTTTCTGCCATTTCTTGATCTGGAAACACCCGTAGCCATTTCTCCATTTTTTCTATCTTCACTGGGGTGACCCCTTTCTCGCCTACCCTTTTAGTTCCGCTTCTCTGACCCCCTGTACTTATTGTATGCTGTTCTCGTGCATTTAGTGGTAATATGCTCCCCCCCACAATTCTCGCATTTGTGATTGAATTTGCATTTTTTTCCCCAGCTGCATGGCACCCCTTTCTCGAAATTTCTGCATTGTCCCGGCTGTGCTCTTGGACCCCCGTTATCTCCCTTGCCACCCCCTTGTGCTGTTGGTGGTATGTTGCTCTGCCAACTTCTCTGTGCCTCGTACTGCCTGCTCCGAAAATTCTGCTCGCTGGCCCTGTCGCAACTACTATCGAACCTCCTGTTGCTGTATCTGTAATCGCTCCTATAATCGTTGTACCCATACTGTCTTCTGTAATAGCTGCCTGTATTTGACTGTTCTCTGCTGTCCCATTTCTCTTTTAATACGTTAAAGATGTACAGATTGTAATTCTCTTCGTCCCACCCAATATCCGGGAAACAATCCATCTCTTTCCTAAACTCATGATCATACTCTTTCCATGCATCACCCCCAAATGCTTTGTAAACTTTCAGTACACTCTGCTGATAGGTGACTAACGATGGGCCGTCCTCGGGGAATTTTTGCAAAATGATGGACGACATTATCTGGAATGCTGCTGTCCAATTGTCAAAGTTCCTTACTACTGCTGATCTTTTCAATAAACCTTTTTCGTCCTCCTTTATGTCCTCTTTTGCTACATCATGGCCCCTTTTCTGTACGTCTAGCAAGGTGAATATGTCTATCAACTCTTTTCTCCATATTTTTTCTTTAACTTTGTCGCTAATATGCCAGGCTTGCGCTTTCAATGACCGCCCCTGTGCATCTTTGCCTATCGTGGGTCTCCCATACTTTGTCATATTTGTGGCTGGCTCAGTTACTGTTACTACTGCAGGTGCTGCCGTTGCTATAGGGTTTGGGCTGTGGGGTAGCCCCGGTGTAGGGGTGTTAGCCCCACTGTCTGTTGGCCCCTGCCCCACTGCCCCCATACCCCCGCCTGCCCTGCCGTCTGTATTTCTTCCCTTTCCCATTACCCCTTTCTTTTTCACCCAGGCTCGTAGGTGGTCTCTCTCTTCATCCTCACTACTTTCCCATTCTGATCCTGTGCTATCTTGCTATCTTTTCTTTCCCTGTTTGGCTCTGGGCGATATACCCTGAGCCCTTAAGCATTTGACATTCGCATTTAGTACTTTAATCATTTTGTTAATGTTGTTATTTAATTTTACGATATCTTTGTTTTTCTTAGGCCTCTCTGGTTCTTGCGACTCTTCCGCCACTCCTCTTGCCCTCTTCTGTCCTTGGGGTACCGCGGCTTCCTCGTCGCTGTCCGTGGAATCCTCCAGCAGCAGGGGCGACATTGCCCTAGCCCTTTCTTCCTTTTGCATCACTTCCAGGACCCATTTGGCCCCATAGTCTTTTTCCGCTTTTTTGGCCCATGTGCTGAATTCCTGTGCTCTTCTTATTTTTTCTTCCATCATTCCCAACTTTTTGCCTCTACCGCCTTTTATCTTGTAGCCTTTCCCTTAGTTGCTTGTTCCTCTTTTATAGTTTAACTGTTTGTATGGCTTCCGGTGTTAAACGCCTGTTCCTGCCGTTTGTTCCAGCTTAATCTTTTCCTTTTTGTTCCGGTGTTACTTGTATCCTGTGTGACGGTACCCCACGCTTAAAATTAATAATTTTTTTTTTTTTTTTCTCTGTGCCCTCTCCGAGGCTCGTACTTATGACCTTTAGTTTCTGCGGCTGCCGCGCTGCTTAGTGCGCTACGGGGCTCTGTGCGAACCCCCTAGCTTCCAGGTACCGGACTCAACACTTGGCTGAGTATTCCGCCGAGATTGGCGGTATGTGCTGCCGCTTTAAAGCTTGTATGTTCTTGGCCCCGCCCCCTAGGCGCGACGTTATGCTTCCGTGACCTCTGCGGGTGTAGTAGGCGCCTGCTCGAGCTCTCCGGCTCGGCGATGTGTTGCCCGGCTTCTCCCGCTTCTTCCGACCGGTTACGCAGCCAGTTCTCCCCTCTGCTGTAGCGGTCTTCTTCCTCCGCGGGTGTAGCCGGCGCCTGCTTGAGCTCTCCGGCTCGGCACTGTGTTGCCCGGCTTCTCCCGCTCCTTCCGACTGGTTCCACTGCCTGTTCTTCCCTCTGCTGCAGCGGTCTTCTTCCGCACCCTCGGCTGGTTGCAGCTCCGGATTCCCAGCTACGAAGCCGTCGGATCCTCTTCTCGCCTTCCGGGGTCCCGCTCTTCGCTGCTGGATGTGCCGCCAAGCCGAGGTGGGTCTTCCTTCCTCCGCTCCTCCTCGTCCTTTGCTCTTCCCGACGCTTAAGCCCGCAGAGGCGAAAGTGACCGGGGAACCGAAGACACGGACTACGTCTAAGCCCGCAGAGGCAAAACGTATCCTTGTCCCCCTTTTCCAGGCCCTGGGAGCTTCCCGAGTGAGGTGAGCTCCTAACCTGGTTGTGACTTGGCCCCGCTTTCTTGTGTTACTTATACCCCTTCTCCCTTTTGTTGTGCTGATTGGGGGCCGGCGCTCCTTCCTGTCCTCCCCCCCTGTTCCTTTCACACCTGGTCTTACTTGTTTTGCGTTTCCCTGGGAACGCCGAGGGTGGGGGCGCCGCTCTGGCTGCCCCTCCCTTTTGTTTTCCCGCCGGTTGTCTCCCCCACCCCGCGCCTAACTCCCCAGGCCCTCCATTGTGCCGCACTTCGTGCAGCACGGGGCCTGTGGCAAATGTCCTGGGGCTATTAGTACCCCGGCAGGTTGGACCAGGACTAAGCGAACTAAAGCTAGTGCCTTCTCCCTTTCCATGGCAGCCATAGAGGAATTAGAGATGCGCCGTAAAAACACTACTGTTCCCGGCACCAGTGAGGGATAAGGAAGCACAAAGTAAGTGGGAAGGGGGGCCTAATAGTTGGGAAAAGGGGGAGTAGGGATAGGAGGAAGGGGATGCGGGGGCACAGGGGAACACACTTGCCTGATTCTCAGCGAGGGAGATGGCAGCCTTCCGCTCTGAGGAGACACAGAACGAGGTCTATACTAGGTGATAAAGACCTCGTTGTGAGCCTTCTCATTGGCTGGGAGGCCGCCACACACCCCTCGCCGGCTACAAATAGAAAATATAAGCATTTCATCAAAAATGTAGGCAGTTATAGCTTGTTGGGGTACCAAATACAATATTTTTACTCAAGGGAGTTTAAGTATAAAAGAAATGTGCATTGTACTGCGTGTAGGTGGTTGAGCAAAGCAGTGCTGTTAAACGAAGGTGCAGCTACTGTGGGTAGTGAAAGGGGAGCAGGTGGGTGTACCACTGCCACTTTCCCGAGTGGGGCTAAGAGGAGAGGTGTCTCCCCCTGTTTTCTGAGAGGGAATGCTGGGGGCTCCTAGGAACCACCAGAATTATTTAAATCCTTCATGCAGTCTTTTAAATAAGGCGCCCGCTGCCCCGGCAATCACTGCACACCCACAGATCTGTGAGAAGGCCAAATGAGCTTTTCTGGGGTGGGGGAGGGGGCTTCTTTGGAATTTCATCAAGGCTGCAAAGTGGCCTGCCCGCCATTTGCCTTCAAATGCTTGTACTTGGCTCCAGGTGGGAATGTCTCTGCAGAGCACCACCTGCTGGCCCTTTCCTAAGCGGATGAGGATGTGTTGATGTACCTAATGGGATGGCTTGCATGGCTGCTTGGGCCCTGGCTTCTTGAGTAACAAATACAAGTCGAAAAAAAGCAAAATTGTTTAAAATCATCTGTGCGAACTGCCCTGTCGGTTACAGCGCAACCATGCAAGGAAAATTGGCATGAGTTGGTTGTTAAATAAATGCGACAATATGCAGGTTTATGGGGGGAGGGGACGGTCGGGTGATTGATGCAGACGGTTTGGCTCTAGCAGTGGGGTCAAGACGGTCAGCCCCCCCCCCAAAGAAACTGCTCTGACCCCCTTAGAAAGGAGGCCTCTGACCTAGAGTTGCTTGTGTAGAGTTTTCTTTTCGT
Organism: Ambystoma mexicanum; assembly: GCF_040938575.1. NCBI lineage: Eukaryota > Metazoa > Chordata > Amphibia > Caudata > Ambystomatidae > Ambystoma > Ambystoma mexicanum. The sequence goes on along the minus strand of NC_090929.1, from coordinate 113,821,608 downwards.
TAGCGCGCAGGTTGGTCACCAGCTTAGTATAGGGTTAATTAGGAGGCATACAGGCATGCTATTAGATAGCAATGTACTCGTACCATTTTACACCTGATAGCCATATAATACCTCTACAGCAGTGCCTGGCAAATGCTTTTCCATGCCTGCACAAAAGCCCAAACTGTACGTATTGCTTTGGACCCACTTTCCATCGCTCAGGGGATTCACTAATCACTTTTCTGGTTTTGTCTTTCGGTTGATCGGCAAGGTACCCTGTGGTGCGGAGCTTGCACAGTGCCATGTGGAATAATGCTCTACAGTGCTTCTATCTCGGGACAAGTCAATTGCGCAAGTCTACATTTTTGTGTAATCAGGCCTGTCAATGTCCTTTGGTGCTTTACAACCACGCGGCCACGTAGTTACTCATACAGTAGTTCTTTTTATTTTGCCCCACACTCACAGTGTCGCCGGAACACTGCAGCATCCCAGCCGCTTTAGAGGAGCTCATGATTTTCCAGGGCTCTGAGACTTTTGGTGCAGAGTACAGGTGAGCTGAAGAGAGTCTTGCGCTCTATTTGAAATGTGCATTCTTTCGTTTGAAAATAGCAGTTGGCTACGCAAATGCATTTGCAGTGAGAATAAGCGTAGCAGATTTTGGGCGCTGAGGAAAGGCACAATTTGGGGGTTTACTGACGTCTTTAAGGTAGAGCTTCCGTACTTTGTCACTGTGCTGTACCAAACAATAAGCAGCATTAATAGGAAAGCTCAGGTGCAATGCGTTTGTCATGAAAGTAAGACAACGCAGAGCAACACATACAGCAAGGCGGCTGGATCGCACAGCCTTGGCCCACACCTGTGCATTGATTGAGCAGTGACATTCTGCTCCGCGCGGTGTCATAAAATATATGCTGGTTGCTGGAAAAGTCCTGGCTCATGGAAACCTTTAAGTACTTGTCAGCGGCGCCATGGCTAATGTCCACACAGCTGTACTGACATTGATTAATCCCTCGCTCACTGAGTGAGCCATGGAGGCCTCCATCCTGTTGCATGGGGTTTGAAGAATCCCATACTGCATCAGACTTTATCTTTGGTAGTGACTCCTGGCCCAGGCTGATTATGTCAGCGGAGGTTGAATTACCCACTGCTGGCACAGTTGGGGGCACAGTCAGCACCCACAGCCCGAGCGGAGAAGCTGGCATTGTCTCCGACACTGGAAGTAGGGCGTAGGCACTGTCTGCAACACTGGGAGGGCCGGTGCAAGAACCCCCTGCAACACTGCAATGGATTGGCCTGAGACTTTCTCCCTTATGCCTGCTCTCTCTGATAATCGCATGATCACCCTCTTCAGTCTCCTCAGCTCCCCCAGTCCTCCCTCGCTTACTTCCAGCCTCATTCCCTTTTTCTTCCATGCCTCTCCTTTAGTCTCTTTTTTGGCTGGAAGGTATTTCCCCAAACTCTTCATACACTTAGCAACGGCAGCTTGTCTCTCCCTGCCCCACCCTACTCATCCCCACACATAGCCATGTTTGCGACCTCTTCCAGTCGCCTTACCAGCCCCTCTACACTACTCCTCCTTCTTTCTACCCCTGCTATCCCTGTGTTGTCTGGACTCTTGTTCACCCTATCATGCCACCCCCTTGCACCTTTCCTGTGCCACTTTCTCCCTTTATTCAGGTAGGTGGAGGGGGGCGCATGTATATCCAAGGATGGGGCCGGGGTCCCTGGGTCACACTAGCAGCAGATGCAATGCACAATCAATGTCGGAGAAGAGGCATAAGGCCTTAAGATATGAGGGGCACAGAGGGGCATCCTTTCTATTATAGGAACACATATCTGTGTGCCCCGAGCACACTCCTGCCCCCCTCACCCGTAGGCCCATGCGCTCCTGCATTGTGAGGCATCGGGGCTGTCACAGCCTATCTTCAAAGAGGTCGCCAAGAGAATGGGCAGGAAGAAGTCATGAGGGGGAGAGATGTGCGAGTACAAGGATGAGCCAGGCAATGGCGAGTACGATGATGAGGGGGCAGAACGAGAGGGGGGCAGCGAACAAGAGAAGGATGAATGGGGGCAGGAAGATAGCAGAAGTAACAAGCAGCAATAGAGGGGTGGGGTAGAGAAGAGCAAATAGGCACTGAGGATGGAAAGGTTCGAAGGAGAGGCGCCGGGCAGACAGAGAAAGCAGAAGGGATAGGCAGGACGTGAGGGTAAAAGCTGAGTGAAATGAATATGAAGGGAGAAAAGGATGGGAGGAGATGGCCAGTCAAAAAGCAGAAGGAACAGCCAGGAAGCCAGGGGCAGGGGAAGGGTCAAGTAGGAAGCGATAGATGGTGCAGAAAAGGCAGGAAGGAGGCAGCAGGGAGAGGTACAACAGAGTAAACAGGCAGCAAGAGAAGGATGAAGGAGGCAGGAAGAAAGCAGAAGAGGGAGGCAGAGAACAAGGAGAGAACCAGACTACTGGGTTGGGACATACGATATGCCATGGATGCACAAAACATGTGTGTGCCTATGTTCATTGCATGCACGCACACACCGATAGGGCAAGATAGTGAGTATGGCTGCATTTCAGTGCTTCCTGTCATACGACTTACTGGAGGGTTTCTGACCAAAGAAGTTTGGAAGACTGCCCGGCCAGAGGATGTCATGGCTGGGACTGTTTATAAAATACTGATCTTCATTAGCTCATGCAGTTTGGGTAATTGTCTAAAGTGTCTGTATGGAAACAGAATCTAACCTGTGTATTGTTTGTGCCAGAGGTGTGCATGGCTATATAATATAGCTCCTTGGTGGGTTAGGCTACTCTCACACCAACTGAAAATTGGGCCCCCTCAATAACACCTCTGGCCCACCTAGATGATACACTCTGGAGCCGGGCCTGTCTCCCACGAATGTTAGTGCACCCTCTGCTCTGGCTATCTTATGCCATTTTACAGGGATATGATAGAAATGTTATGTAATTAATTGATATGCAAACAGGTAGCTCTCCAGCTGCTGCTTCACTGCAATTCTCAATGCACAGCAAGTCTTTGGCTGTCCTGTCTAAAGACGTTTCTTTGTCTTATATAATCTCACAAAGTATTACCTAGCACTATTGGATGAATGTTCACACTTTGGAGCGGCAGTATAGCTACATGTTAGCAGTACTCTAAATGAGTATGAGCAGTACTATGCAATATGAATGCTCGAAAGCGCGACGCGGCACGTGCGTTCATATCATATAGTTATGTGGACATCTAAACTTGCCATGGGCTCTAACCCGGGATCTTTTACAAACCTAGCATCTCCCCTGGATATGAGAGCCAATATGAAAAGTAATTCCCTTCAGGGCATTTAACAGGGAAATCAAAAGATACAGTTAGTTTCTTTTTGCAATTAATAAATAACATTACAGCTGAATTATATTAAAACAATGAGGATTACACAAAAGGCTATAGGCAGTCCATTAATTCACCACAGTGGCTTTCGTGTATGCCTGGAAGTGCTGGAGGGGTTCCTGTGTGTCTCTGGAAAGGGTCTCTGGGCAGTGTGATCTTGTCTGCTAGTTTCCAGTAAGCAGCTCTCTTTTCAGGATCCTTTTGCCTCTTATCCTGAGAAATGTTATTCCAGAGGGATTGACACTGCGCTACCAGGGATGTCTTGATTGGCACTTTTTCCCAGAAGGATGCATGTTGAATTTGTGGGATGTCAGTGTTTGTACAGGTGTAGTGTTTCTGGCGGTTAGACAGGTAAAGCGGACGTATTTTACAGAACATGTGTGTGTTGTGCACATGATTTTGAGTTTGATGCTTTTCGAGCCATTTCAGATTTTTGACAGCAAGGGTTATGTGGTCAAATTTGTTCAGTCAGGGTGGTTCAACTCCAGGCTTTGAGGACCGGGATCCTCATGGGTTTGCAGGATATCCCTCATTAATATTCAGGAGGACAAATGTGTAAACATTTAGAATCATTGTATACAAATGTATCCCATGAATATTAATGAGAGGTATCCTGAAAACATGACATGGATCTAGCCCCCGATGAAAGATTGGCCGGGCCGCTCCATACTCTCTAGTTTCCTAACATCTCTCCATAGAGGGGCCAGTCCTGAGTTATTCCACTCGCTGTTTATTTTATTTGCTTACTTGGGATTTTTCCAGGAGGCTGCAGCTAGTTTAATCTCTTCCAGTTCCCTGGATATTGAGAAACTGCTTGGAGCCCAGAGTGCCTCACCTTCCCCCACAAGTACGGCTGCCGTGATTGGCGAATTCCTACCATCTTAAGCCAGTCAGGGAGCCGGCAGGCGTGATAGCTGGCCCACCAACTAAGGCCCGCTCTAAGGCCCCTGTCTGGCCTTGACTCATCTCTCCTTTTGCTTCACATTTTCCTGCCTGCACCTACAGGTGCTCTCCACTCCATGAAGTCCACTAGGAGGCAAGAACAAAAGGACACATCAGAATCACTAAGTAAGCCCAGTAGGCTACGAAAGAATAACTTCTGCCATCGACGACAATCGCTTTTTTGATCCTACTTTGTACAATGGGGCATTTATCACAGATTTGTGTGCTCTAACATAGTTTTTCTGTTGGTGCTGAATCCAACCATAACCACAGCCCAGTGGGGCTGCTATTTGCAAAGGCCTTTTGATCTATCCAAAAATGTCCGCCGCCATTGCTGTCCTACAGGCACTGGAGTGTCTCACCTTCCCCCACAAGTGTGTCTGCGGTGATTGGCTAATTCCTACCATCTTAAGCCAATTGGTGAGCCAGCTGGAATGAGAGCCAGCCCAGCAACTAAGGCCCTGTCTGACCCTGTCCGGCACTGGAGGGATCCGCCCTGCCTGCCGCTACTCCCTGACCCTCAGCCTCTTGGCAACATTCCCAAAATGAAATCACATGGACTGGGACCACTGCATGCGTTTGAGCACAAAACTCCTGACTCTCAAATTGGTCTGATAATCTATTTGAATCACATTCACCTGGACCACACACCGCCCTTGAGCACTTTGCAGGCTTCTGGTTGTTTCCTGCTCCTTTCCTCACCTGCCTAACTATAACCTCCAATCTCTACACCAATTGTAATATGCATCGCACTGTGCCATTTACTGAATACTGTCTTCTGTTTTGTGCTGTTTTCTTAATGCCCTGCTTCAAAAAATCTATAACTCAAATTCGATTCTCAGGTGTGCTTCCAATTGTGCATCCTCTTTTTTTGTACTGCTTTTTAGTGTTTTCTGGCAAATTCGAATTTAGATGTGCTTCCCAAATTTGTTAATGATCTTTGAGTCTTGACATTCTAGTGTGCTCATTGATTTTGTCTGATTTGCGCTTGGGAAGATTCTACTATTTCATAGTGCCTCTATGCCTCTCCCCTCTATACTCCGATTTCCTCCCCCCTCTGTCTCTGCCCCATGGTGCTCTCTGTCTCCCCTATCTTTTCAAATTGCTTTTCCATCACAATCCCCCTTCACTCACAAAGTTTGGAAGAAAGACATTTGAAAAGGCACTCCTGAGATCCAACCCTGGTCTGCCCATTGCAGACACCTACATCAATGCTTCCTCCAGCCAGACTAATACTGACATTCTCTTTGCTGTTCCTTTTTCTGACTTATGGACTCCCCATATGGTTTCTGTCCTCTTCCCCTTTTTCTTTCGCACCCATTACTGGTGGCACCAGATGGGAAGTGCTCTTGGCTCACTTTGCATCTTCCAAGTGCACCATTAAAGTCTATCACAGTGGCACTAACATGGACCAGGGCTCGAGCCCAAACTCCTCCTTCTTGACAGGCATCTTCCAACTCTCAACATCCCCCTCTCTCTGGCCACCCCTCCAGCCCTCATCACCAGTATCCACCCTCCCCCCCATTGGTGGCCCTCCACCTCTGTGCCCCACATCACAAATCATTTAAAGGGGACAGCCAGCTTCACTTAGCTACCCTCAATTCTCACTCTGCTATCAAACACTCCTCTTACATCTGTCGCCTCCTTGAAGACCTTGACCTTGACGCCCTTGCTCTCACTGAGACGTGGTTCAAAGGCAGCTCCATCACTGCTTTTGACACTCTTCTCCCTGATGGCTACAAGATCATGTCCAATCGCAGTCCTTCCTGCATGGTGGCATAGTGGGTCTGATCTTCTCTGAGTGGGTTCCTGCCTCCATCATCCCCACTCAAACCTATTCATCCTTTGAAAGCCTTGTCTGCAGGCTATCTGTCTGACCTACCTTCTCTCTTACTCTCGCTACCATCTACAGGCCCCCCGGACCAACTTCCCTCTTCCTCTCTGAATGGGCGTACCTGTCCTCCTCTCTTCTTGCCTTCTCCCGCAAATGTATCTTCCTTGGGGACTTTAACATCGATCTTAGTTACCCAGATGTGGCTACTGTACGCTTTTGCGACCTCTGCGACATTCTTTCCCTCACTATCCTTCCCTCTGCCCCAACCCACTCTGCCGGACACACCTTGGATGCTCTCATCTCAACAAACATCCCCAACCTCCAACCCTCTTACTACCAATCTGCCCTGGTCTGACCACTCTCTTCTCTCTTCCCACCTTGACCTCCCCCCACCCTTTATGATGCCTATTCCTACACACCAATCTCCTTCTCTGTCATTCGACCAATGAAGAGTGTCTCAGTCTCTGCAATTGCCTCTTCCTTCATCCCTCCTCCTCACCCTTCATTTGACTCTCTTTCTGACTCTGTTCTAGCGAACCTCCATATCAATATCTCTAACACACGGGACATCCTTGCCCCCATCATAAGGATACGCATGAAGCATGCCTCCAAATGCAACTCTTCGTAGGATTCTGACCTGGCAGCTTTGAAACGCAAGTGCAAGGCTGCAGAGCGGAAGTGGCATGCATCTAGCTCATCCTCTGACAAACTGGCCTGCTGCCTCCTCCAGAGGCAATATCATCTCACCATCTGCTCCAAGAAGAGGGCTCATGTCCAGGCCCGCATCTCTGGAGCCACCAATAGCATGACTGAACTTTTAAAAATCTGCAAGGAACTTGCCAATCCCACTGCGGTCTCCTCCTCACCTCCTCCCTCCCAGGCCGTCTGCACTGCACTGGCTGCCCACTTCTCATCCTGTCCTCTGTCTTCTGCTTCCTCCCAAAACCCTGTTCTCTCGCCTCTCTTGGCCCCCCTCTCGCCTCCCCATAGTCTCCTCCTCTCCCATTTCACCAGACGAAATCTCTAGAGTTGCCCGCTCTATGAAATTCCCCTCTAAACAGTTGCTCCCCTGCTCCTCCAGAACCATCAAGGACAACATCACCTCTCTCACCCCAGTCTTCGTTGATCTCTGCAACCATTCCTTTGCCACTGGCTCCTTCCCACAAGCCGTTAAGCACTCTCTTGTGCACCCTCTCCTAAAAAAGCTGCCTGCTGACCCTTCTTGCCCAGCTAACTATCGCCCTATCTCTGTCACCCCTTTTTTGACCCTCCACACCAAATTGGCTGGCTGCCTCCATGACCACCAGTCTAGTTCCAGGCAATCCAGAGGCACAGAAACTGCTCTCCTGTTCACCCGTGAAGGCCTGTTCGCTAACCTGGATTCATACACATCCTCTGTTCTGATCCTCCTCGATCTTTCTTCTGCCTTTGACACAGTCATCCAATGCATCCTCATAAACCATCTCCAGGATACCCTAGGCATCACACACCAGCACTGGCATAGCTGACCTCCTTCATTTCAAACAGAGCCTCCCAAGTGAAAAAGGGTCTTTTTCTCTCCTCCACTTCACTCTCTACCGGTGGCATCCCTCAGGGCACTACCCTATCGCCATGGCTCTTCAATATATACCTAGTCCCTCTGGCCCATTCGCTCTCCACATTCTCCCTCAGTTACAGTGTTATGCAGACAGCACACAGCTCTCCCTAAAGCTGCCATCCTCTACCTCCTCCCCTTCCTCTCTCCAGGGCCATAGCCAGAAGTGCCTATCAAGTGGGGCCTGAAGCTAATTTAGTTGGGCCCATCGCAGTGACATTAACATCTGTAAAAGACCACACAGCACTGCTGAGTTGCCATTTACAGATTTTGGGTGGGTCTTGCCTACTCAAGCCCTACCCTGTCTATGCCTCTGCCTCTCTCATACCAGACTGCCTGACTTCTATTCAGGCATTGTGCTCTGCAAATGTTCTCTGCCATAATGCACGTAAGACAGAGATCCTTCTCATTGGGAGGCCTGCTCCTTGCTTCCCCCCACTGTCTGGCCAGCCTCCTTGGGACCCCTCCCTTCACCAACTTGTGAGTCAAATAACCTTGGGGTCATCTTTGACTCCTCTCTCCCTTTCTCTCCACACATCGCAGACCTTGCCAAGAAATCCAACTTTCAGCTCCACCTTCTCAGGGGCATTCTTCCTTTCCTCAACTCCCCCCAGAAGCTCAACGTTTCCAGAGCCCTGGTTCGCTCTACGCTGCACTACTACAACAGCTTCTTCCTTAATCTGCCTTCATCCTCCCTTCGCCCCCTCCAACTGATATAGAATAGAAATGCAAGACTTATGCTTGGCCGCAAGCCCAGGGACTGCATCTCTCCAGCCCTAAAACTTCTCTAGTGGCTCCCGGTGGCCGCAAGGATCAACTTCAAGATCCTTTGCATCATCCACAAGGCTGTCTGTGGCCTGGGACCTCTCTACATCCAGCTTTCCCTCCCTAAATACCTCCCTGCCAGAGTCCTTCGGTCCGCTAGCTCCAACTCTCTGCAGGTCAAACATTTCTGCAAGCAGAGAGTGCAAAGTAGATCCCTTTCCTCAACTGGTTCCTCCCAATGGATTGGCCTCCCTACCACCCCTCAGACATGAGCCAGATCTTAAGTTCCGGAAACTTCTCAAGACTTTCCTTTTCTCCTGTTCCTTCCCTCTCCCCATCCCGTGCTAACGTTCCCTCTGCTGCTGTGACTGGGGACTGTTCACTTCAGAGTCATAAGGGGACAGACCACCCCTCCTACCAGTCCCCCCAGCATCCCTTCCATGGACTAGCCCAACCTGGTCCAACCTATCCTCTGCACTCTATCTTTGGAGGGAGGGATAGGGGATAACTGTGAGGGTGTATGTAAAACTTTCATTCCTGGGGTCTGCAAATGGTCATATGGGTTTTCCCCACTTCTTTATGCAATATTAGATTTCCAGATGGTGCATTTCAGTGATCTTTGTTATCAGCCAATGTTATATTCCAGGGGACAGGTTACTCCAATGCATGCCCCTGTCTATTTCTGGGGGTATCCGCTTTTCAGGGAAATTCCAGGCTACCATATTATGAAGGTAGACCTTGTGTTGCATCAGTGTTTGTCTAGAACCAAATGTTTGGTTCTCCTAGTGTGATCGCCTTGTTGTTGTGTAGGTCCCTCATTAGTTGGAGCCATTACTCCCGGAAGTTGGCGTCATTCCATGGAGGTTTGTGTGCGTTGAGGAGGACTGAAATCGCTTCCGCATTTAGGTGGCACCTAATGGCTAGCTGTTCAAATGAGGCTTAACATTTGCTGTGGATTCTCTGGGAATACTGAGGACCCCCATCCAACTTTGTTTTCCCAATTTGTTTGATCACAGTGTAGCCTACAGATAGGAGAGTGTGGATTAAGGTGGCGTAATTGCTGGAAAACAGGGCTTCTGTTTTGCCTAAAATGTTTGAATTGAGTTCAGTGATCGTGTTGCAAATGTTTGCAGCACTCTGGGTGGGTGATCTGTTGCTAATAGCCCCCATTTTAAGGTTTTCCGTACCCTAATAGGTGATGTTTTTGTTGGTCTTTGTGAGGTTCCCCCTTCACTGCTATTCTGTCTATGGGGCATTTTGCCTTGAAATCAGAGTTAAGTAGTTGACCTGTGTTGTCTCATTTGAATTATGTCATAGGTCCCCTTCCTGAGATGGCGATCTAATTGGGTTGTAGTAGTTCCCCATGTCTGGTTGTGGAACGGATTTTGTTATTTCCAAGTTATTAGCTGTAGTAAAGGTGTAATTGTGGCTTATGTCATCTGGTGCAGGATTGGTTTCTATTCTGAGTGTCTGGTCCCGTGCCTGTATAGATAGTGTCTAAATATTATCTCAGTTTTAAATACTAATCTGAATTTTCCAATACCGGGAAGAGGTGAGAAAGGTGTTTCATGAAGTATTTTTTAATGGGGAAAGTCTCGGGCACTTTCCTTTGCTATGATAATGCAGTGTCGTCAGTATGCTAGCATTTGGCGGTTGCACAATAGGCCACACTCTGGTCAAACCTCAATGCTGATACACCAGGGCTGTGGTGACTGGCAGTATTAAAAAACATTTAACATAGCATAACCTGCTCACCTCAAGCTGCATCCAGTTGCATCACCACACTTGCTCCTCACTGGCTCAATATGGCTTAACATCATCAACTGTTTCTTTCGTGGTGCTATCCCCTCTGCACTCAAAACTGGACAAATCTCACCCCTCCTCAAAAAACCATCCCTCGACCTCCAACATCACCTAAAACAACCACACCATCACTATCCTGCCGTACTTTGCCAGAATAATGGAATGATTCGTCACAGCCCAACTGCAATAGATCGTCCCAAAAACCTCTACCACTTCCAATCTGGCTTTCAAGCTGAACACCGCACAGAAAATGCTACACTTCACATCCTCAATGACATCCACATCATCACTGAAAAAGGACACAAAGCCAAACAGGTACTACTCAAGCTCTCTGCAGTCTTCAACATCATAGACCACACCCGTCTACTCAACATCCTATCCTACCAGAGGTGACGCTCGGGCACGACCTCGACTGGTTCACCTCCTTCCCCACTGACAAAAAACACTGTGTCATCATGCACCCTTATTGATACAACCGCACCCCAGTCAAAGACTGGCCCCCACAAGGTTCCTCCCTGCCTCCATGCCTCTTCAACCTATATGTAGAATCCCTTGGACAGACCCTTAGCAAACAACATCAATTTTCACCAATACGCAGATGACATGCAAATATACTTGCATCCCCTTCACAACACCAAACCCTCAAAAGCTGTCTCTGCAATCCCCATCTGGATAGCCACACAATTCCTCAAATTTGATCCTTCCAAATGGAATACCTCATCATCTCTCACCCACCCGGTACAAACGCAACCTCACCCCTTGGACTAAAGAAGTTGCCACAGACAACCCACAAACATCTTTCTTCACACCTTTCACATCCCTATGGTTCACCATCGACCGACATGTTTTCTCCACACTCCACATAGGTTCTCTCACCAAAACATGCAATCTACAACTACACCGCCTAAGCAAGATAGGACACTTTCTTCCCCCTGACAACCTCTGCATGGCAGTGCAAGCACTGGTTCTGCCCAAGCTAAACTACGCTAATTAGCTCTGCTCACTGGACTCCCCAAAATCACACTTGCCTCCCTGCAAGCAATACAAAATGAGGCAACCACACTTATCCTTCACCTACCAACCCCTGGACCAGCTAACAAAATGTACTGCTTCCAACAGATGTCGAGAGGAAAACTACTAAGTTTGGTGAAAAAAGAGCAACAATACAGGTTCTCCAATGGACCCCTGCCCTCCAGACATCTATAAATCTATCCTTGCACATAACACACCGGCGGAATACTACCTAAACCTTTTCAATCAATCCCTTTCAACAGGGAAAGTGCAAAGAGCTTTCAAAATGGCCTACATCAAACCTCTACACAAGGACACAACGGGTGATGTGGTAAACCTCTCAAACTACAGACCAATCCCTAACATCCCTTACCCGGCAAAAAAAATAGAGACCTTTGTCTATGAAAAACTACTGGAGCACATAGAAAATAGCCAACTACTGGATCAGGCACAATTAGGATTCAGACCCCTGAGATGAACTAAAACAGCACTAGTCTCAATACTGGATGATCTAAAGATAAATACAGATTAAAACACCAAATCAGCACTGATATTACTCTTTCCCTCAACTGCCTATGGCACAGTCAACCACACCATCCTAATAAAAAGGATGGAAGAAATAGGGCTCACTGACAAATCACTGCTCTGGATCAAATCATTCCTCGTGGAAAGGACATAAACAATCTGGTTAAAGCCTTTCAAATCCACATCACAGGATTCCTGCTGTGGAGTACCACAAGGCTCCTCACTATCCCAGCTTCTTTTCAACATCTACATAACACCACTAATCAACCTCATCAAAAGACATGGACTAACATGCTACAACTACACAGATGATACACAAATCATCTTCAAATTCGGGGACATACAAGAAGAGAACGCAACGCTAGGAGAGTGTCTCAAGGAGCTCTACCAATGGATGAACATTAACAAACTCAAAATCAATCCTGACAAAACTGAAATCATGATTACACTGGAAGACAGAGGGAACGACCGCACATACCATGGCCAATAAACCTCAGAATCCTCATGGACAACGAGTTAACGCTTGAACCCCAAGTGAATGCAATAATCCGGAAATGCTTCTTCCTCCTACAAACGCTAAAAAAACATCCTACCATTCCTCTCCTTCATGCAGACAACACTGGCCATCATAACCCTCATTATGTCCAGGATAAATTATGCAAATAGCTTAAACCTCAGAATGCTAGAATACCTAATGAGGAAACTACAATGAATAAAAAACGCGGTACCTGGGCTCCTCCTCAAACTCAGCAGAAGAAATCACACCAGCGCTCAGAATGCTACACTGGCTCCCGGTCAAAAAGAGAATCTCCTTCAAAACCCTGTGCATAACACACAGAGCAATACATGGCCAGGGGGCAGACTTAATCCAAAACAAATTCTCTATCTACAGCCGAGCTAGAACCCTGAGATCCTGGACATCAGTCTTGAACCGAAATGGTACCGGAAAGAAAATTGGGCGGCTCAGCATTCTCCTGCTTAGCCACGAATCTATGGAACTCCATTCTAAGGGAACTTCGAACCATGGAGGACCATACAAAATTCCTGGAACTGCTGAAAACCTGGCTCTTCAACTTCAGACACAACTAAGCCAAATGAACGATGTCCACACACCTCCCAATCAACCAAGCACGGGGAAAAAAGAGAAGTAACCAGGAGAAAGGAAATTGAGAGATAGGACCAGAAAGAGAATCACCCCACTCCCCAGCCACCTCCCTGGAAACATGGAGCCCCAGAAAAGGAGAATGATAAGCCCGAAATGCTAGGGCCGGTGAAGTAGGCAAAGGAAAACCCAGGGATGGAAATGGGAAAGGGACGGTCACACCCAGGCATGCCACGAGTAAGTGCAACAAGAGGTAACTGGATCAAACACTAACTACTCTCCTATCCCCTAAGGCTGGGGTGCACAACATACGGCCCGTGGGCCAAATGCGGGCCAAATGCGGGCCAAATGTGGCCCTCCATCCCGCAAAATGCGGCCCGCCAACAGTGTTTACTTTTGTAATGAGAAACGTCCCACTTCAAGCAGTTGGCCGCATTTCATTACATAAGTAAACTGATGACAGGGACTGTCTGCATCTCTACCCAAAGCAGCTATTAACATGATCTTTATCTCCTTTACAATGTATGCCCCCCTACTTTGTTTAGAATTAAAAGCAGTCTGAGTGAGGGAGCGGGAGGGGCAGGGGGTGCATACATGATAATGGAGATAAAGATATGGTTAATAGTCGCTAATTATCAAAAGACGGGGAGCCAGCAGTCTCCCTTGTGTATTATTTATTGTGCGCCAATGTAGGCCATTTAACCTATGCAGTCCGGTTCGCTGATGTCTCAATAGAGAGGGAACATTAGAATCTTCAGAAGCGAATGGGAACTAAATGACAGAGGGCTGGGGGGGGGTGAAGAACACCCTTGGTGCATCCCTTCACAATCACATGCCAAGGGGCACTGCCAGGAGCGCTGTAAGGGGGTTGACCCCACAGCAACCCAACAAAATAAATAGGACACGGCGCAAAGCAATAGCACCTGTTTTAAAACAGAAGTGAGTAAGAAGCATATATGTTTATTACGTAGTAATTCAAAAGTAGAACTGTTTGTGCCGCATGAACTAAAACATGGCATTGGGTGCCAGGCAGCCCCGTGCTTGGCACTTTGGTTCATGGAGGGCTTGTCTCCAATGATCAGTACTTATTGCCCATTGTGCAGTGGGCTACATCTGTGCCCCAAGCCTATTTGAGCTTTGCCCCCATGTTATATGCAGTGTGTATGTTTTTACCCTTCTTAACGGGTAAACAAAAGCAATACATTTGATAAAAACAAGGCCATTAAAAAAACAATCATTGCAAGAATTGTGATTTGAATCCAGCTTCTGCGGGTGCCAGCCTTTCCGATGCGTCCAAACCCCGTCACAACCAGTGCTGTTGCCGAGGCTGGCAGAGGCGCACAGGTGGTCACACGTCATGCCCTAGCTCAGTAAGATCCTGCGCATTGGCAGCAGGCATTGCATCCAGTGCTACCTACCTGCAGAGGTGCCCAATGCATCCAAACCCCGTCACAACCAGCGCTGTGGCGAAGGCTGACAGAAGCGTGCGCAGTTGGTCACACGTCATGCCCTAGCTCAGTAAGATCCTGCGCATTGGCAGCAGGCATTGCATCCAGTGCTACCCGCATGCAGAGGTGCCCAGTGCATCCAAACCCCATCACTACCAGTGCTGTGCCCGAGGCTGGCAGAGGTGCGCGCAGGTGGTCACACGCCATGCCCTAGCTCAGTAAGATCCTGCGATTGGCAGCAGGCATTGCATCCAGTGCTACACACCTGCAGAGGTGCCCAATGCATCCAAACCCCGTCACAACCAGCGGTTCGGGTCTGTATGGGTATGTATGCATGGTGTATGCTTGTTAGTCTGTATGCTGGGGTGGGGGTGAAAGGGTTCAGGTCTGTATGGGTATGTATGCATGGTGCATGTTTGGTAGTCTGTATGGTGGGGGTTCGGGTCTGTGTGGGTATGTATGCATGGTGTATGCTTGGTAGTTTGTATGGTGGGGGTTTTGGTCTGTATGAGTATTTATGCATGGTGTTTGCTTGGTAGTCTGTATAGTTTTGGTTTGGGAGTGGGGGCCCGGGGTATAGTGTTTGGTTGGGGGTGGGGGGCATGGGGCATAGTGTTTGGTTGGGGAGCGGGGGGCATGGTGTTTTGTTGGGGACTGGGGGCCATGCAGCATAGTGTTTGGTTGGGGACTGGGGGCCATGGGGCATAGTGTTTGGTTGGGGGCCATGGGGCATAGTGTTTGGTTGAGAGGTGGGTGCCATGGGGCACAGTGTTTGGGTGGGGAGGGGGCCATGGGGCACAGTGTTTGGTTGGGGGGTGGGGGCCATGGGGCATAGTGTTTGGGTGGGGGGGTGGGGGCCATGGGGCATAGTGTTTGGGTGGGGGGGTGGGGGCCATGGAGCATAGTGTTTGGGTGGGGGCCATGGAGCATAGTGTTTGGGTGGGGGGGTGGGGGCCATGGAGCATAGTGTTTGGGTTGGGGGGGTGGGTGCCATGGGGCATAGTGTTTGGGTGGAGGGGTGGGGGCCATGGGGCAGTGTTTGGGTGGAGGGGTGGGGGCCATGGGGCATAGTGTTTGGTTGGGGAGTGGGGGCCATGGGGCTTAGTGTTTGGTTGGGGAGTGGGGGCAATGCGGCACAGTGTTTGGTTGGGGGTAGGAGCCATGGGGCATAGTGTTTGGTTGGGGGACATGGGGCACAGTGTTTGTTTGGGGGGTGGGGACATGGGGCACAGTGTTTGGTTGGGGCCATGGGGCATAGTGTTTGGTTGAGGGGTGGTGGCCATGGGGCATAATGTTTGGTTGGGGCAATGGAGCATAGTGTCACACTCCAAGGGTGAACCCAATATTAAAGCTAAAAAAGGCACAATTAGGAGATGAACATCCTTTGCTTTTTGTGAAAACCTGACTCAACGAAGGCCAAACTCCTCTTTGCCAACACAAACAGCAAAGTATAGCAGTCCAAAATAACAGAATGTCCAATCAAGGGTCAATAAAATATATATATTTTAATTAAAGACGATATGCTATAACTAAATAGAAATAAACAACAATGTAAAATGTGTAGTATAAAATGTAAGTTTGAAATATAAATAGTTACACCTCAAAAACATATTCTTTTTCCATGTGCTTAATGAAAAGGGGGGGTGAAAAAGCCACCTGCCACGCCACGACCCGCTGCGCCTACCGCCCCACCCACATTTACCTTTTGGCCCATTATAGGCTTCACGTAAGGTACTGCCGGCCCTCTGCCAAAATCAGTTGTGCACCACTGCCCTAAGGGAATCCAGTTAAAGAACTCCTCGCCCCTCTGATCACTCTCTGGGCTAGGAACAGGCATCTAATCAGAAATAGGGACTGCATTCAGAATTCGGGCAACAGACAGATTAGCAAAGTAGCGCAAGAACCCTTCACCCAGAGGCGACTTTACTGTTACAACTAGAAAGGGCACACAGAAGAAGCGAAGATACAACTAATAAACCGGAAAAGCTGAAGATCAGCCACCGCCACTAACAGCCCAAACTGTTACTAACAATCAACCCTCCCCATGCACTGCACTGAAACAACCAGAACTCCTCAACACAGCAAACCTCACACGCTTCACAGCACTGTAACAACAAGACCTAGCAGACACAACCTTGCACAACACCACATGCCGTCCGCCTCCCGAATCTCACACCCAAGCTCAGTGAATGGTACATCCGAACTGAAGCTGCCAATGTTAAACGGGAAATCATATCGAGCCTCCTTTCTCATATATATTGGCCTAAGCCCAGTCGCTCTACGAAGAAAACCACGTTGCAAAGTTCCGATTTTAGATCGACTTTGTCACCATTTTAGGTCTATCCGCCATTTTGATTTCCATTCCAATGTAACTCTGTGTTCTAAAATGGTGGACGGTGTTCCCCGCTTGTAACTGAGCCGTCCTGAACCTTGTACTATAGTTAATATTCAAACTGTCCGTTGGCCGAATGTTTGGGTTGAGTAAAGAGACCTTGTCCCATATCTGACTTGGAGTCTAAGGATTGTCTGTGCCAATAAGTCTGATCCACGGACATACATCGACCACAATGTTGAACAAATACCGAATGTGGACACTGGCTGAACTGCATTGTAAAGGACATGTGCTAAGGCTTACTGTTAAATCCAAGAATACACTGTTGCCATTGTGATTTGTTTGTACGTAAACTGAGGATGATCCATGTGCATATTGTCGTACAAGCCATAAGTGAACTCGGCACGAACTCTAGACCATGGATTATTAACTTGCAGAGGGGCTGGACATTATTACCGAAAATGTATAAAATGCACAACTGTTTAGACGTCCAGTACCTCTCGCTTCTCACAATGAATGGCTGGTATTTGCTGGGATCTACTGAGGGCCAGATAGCTGTCTGTATCTGTTTTGTTTCGTTGTAACTGCGTAGTAATAGAATAAAGATCTGTGAATCTTTATAACCTGTGTTTGGTGTATTTCCTTTTGATGGTACTCAGCCTTGATATTTCCTTGCTTTTACAGATGGCGCCCGAATAGGGACCTTCAAGATTGATGCCATCTTGTTGAAGGTTGATGCGGCAATTGGAACGGGATCGGACGGTGAGAAAGAGGGCCCCTTTCTTGGATGAGATGTGATACCTCAGCAATACTGCACGACCCGATCCCTGGACGGTGAGCCCGCGGTCCGAGATGGCATCTTGACGAGGGTCCACATATCGAGGCGGGCAGATTTGCCGAAATCACCAACCACGTGGGTCCTTTGAGTTCTTAGAAATCCGATTGGACCTTCTTAGAATTTTGATCAGGTGAGCCTGTGACCCGATTCTTAAGTATCCTGATAATTTGTTTTGGCATATTGCACTCGCGAGTACAATTATTGACCAGGTAACACCAGTAATCTGATATGCCTGGGAAATTGTCTGCCTGCTTCAAGGCATTATTCCGCAAGGATAGACAATCTTTGGAATTTGGCCGACCGGCGCCAATGGAGGGGTCGCCGGCGTGTACTATATACTGTAAACACGGCATTGGTAGTATAGTGTTTAATGATATTTGGCACAGACAAACTAGACATGCTTGCGAACTTCAGTGGCCAATCAATGGTAGTTTTGAAATTCCTCGCATAGAATACTTAGAATCTATATTATTAAAGAAAAAGGCTAGACCTGCAGCGTTTAATGTATTACAGAATTGGAAGAAAGAAGCTATGCAGCAACTTAAAAGTAGGGAAAAACATGCGCGCCGTCATATGACCAACGCCGAAAAAGCGTTGTTGTATGACCAAAATAAACAGTCTGAGTCAGTTAGGAGTATGGATAGGGTTTTTTCACTTGGTATCCAGAAAATGTATCCGTCTAAAGACTTTCATGTGTCTGATGAGCTAATTGATAAACTTCTAAATGAACGAAGGCCTGGTGCCACTGCGTCACCTCAGTATGTACCTATTCCTGCTGTTTTTCCTCTTCCCGTTGTCGTTCCTCCTCCTGTAGTTGTTCCTTCTCCTCCTATTGCTCCTCTTGTTGTTCCTCTTCCTCCGGTTGTTCCTCCTCCTACTGTTGCTCCTCTACTTGCTCCTCCACCTTTGCCTACTGTTACAGGTTTGGTAGATTTGGCTTCTGCACCATTATTAGCACCTTTGTTACCAAATGTACAAGATTTGTCTACTCTTTCTCTTCCAAGTGGTTCTGTACTGCTTGTAGTCGATAAGGGAGCAGAATCAAGGATTGTAACTCGTAATACTCTACCGAAAGAGAGAAAGTGCGATTTGACTGCATGGGCTAGACAATGCATGGAGAAGGGTGAACAAGCTGATGTTTTTGCCACACTCTCTAACTTAGATAATTTTCCTGAGAAAAACGTTTTTATTGAAGGGTTGGGAATTCATTTACATATAATGTGGAACAGATTAGATGATATAGATCTCCCACAAGGTTTGAGGGATCTGAATGTTTTAGCATATTCAAGAGATACTGTGGAGAAAGTACATGAGCACGCTGAGAGGGTTTTTGAGTATAGAAAGGAGTTGGAAAGCTATTGAATGAAGAAATTGATGGTGATAGTTTGGACGCTATGTTTGTACAGAAACGGTTCCTTCCTTGTCGAGGTCGATAAATGAGGTAACGCGAATTTGCACAAAAGATGCGATTAAGTGGATTTCAGACATGTCGTTATTTCCCGTAGAAGTATATGACACGTATAGTCAGTATACGCCAGAGATGCAGAGGAAAGTGATACAGGTAATGGTAGAATACCTGCAGGATGAATGCATAAAAAGAAAGATTTGTTGTCCCGCAGAATTATTGAATATCTATAAGAGAGCTTTTTCGTCTGACACTCCTTCAGCTGCTCTAGCGCTCGATTTAGCTCTGCTGTTCAGTAAGCGTTCAGAGTTTCCTTTCTTTCAGTTGCCTATGAGAGAAGTTCTGCCGACATTTGTCCCAAAAGTTGAGATTCCAGGTAATGTTGCAGCAGGTACTGCTGCTCAAGAAATTCCTGCACATTATGTGTCACAGTTTGTTCATGTCCCGTTCTCAAGGCAGGAAGTGAACACCATTAAACAATCCATTCCCGATATTAGGAAGAATCCAACAGGGTTCTATAAAGAGATAGAGTCTGTCTTGCAGTCATCAGTATTTACCTTGAGCGATATTGATTTGTTATTTCCCGTGCTCCTACCTATCGATTTGTGGAAACAAATTAGGACTGTAGACGATGTACCAGGGTTGGGAGATACATGGGTAAATATAGTTTGATTGGATAGAGAAAGGCCAGCTGGCGAGAGACCGCCACAGGTAATACTGACTTTGCCTGATAGAATAGTCACGAAGCTTAAAGCTATAATTCCTGAAAGAAGGATCATTTGGAACAAACTTACTGCTTGTGTCCAAGGGAAATCTGAGGGTGCACCGAATTCTTTAATTGGTTCGAACAAGGGTTTTCAGATTTCAGTGGACAAGATTTGAGCACAGAGTCTGGGAAACGACTATTTGTGGACATATTTTAGCGTAGATTGCTGCCTGACATCCAGTCGCAAATGATGTCCTCGGAGAGCGCTTGGCAAGCTAAGTCTCACCCAGAAGTATTGCATATGTCTCAGTACTATGAGAGTCCATATGGCTCAGTACTATGAGAATCGTGTCAACAACGAAAAAGAAAGAATTGAAAAGAGAAAGGGAGACCTGAAAACAAAAGTTCTATTACAACAAATCGTAAGAGGCCCTAGAGGGGGTACTTCACGATTTAGGGGTCAGTATTCTCCACAGCGAAATGCGCCATTGGGGCCTGTAAACGTGAACCAGTGTGCTTATTGCAGACAAGCGGATCATTGGCGTGCACAATGCCCGATCCTCCAACAGAGGTCAAATAACGAATTTGGTACCATGGGTAGATGATCCAGAGTCCGCCCTGGGAGTTTGGGTCCTGGTAGAAGTCAGCTTTCACAAAATTCACAACCTTTTTCGCAGGATAATCAGGCACCAAGTGTGGATAATAGAAACATTTTTGATCATCCTTCTGCTGCTTACCTCTCTGAAGAACTTCCTTTTGATGACATTCTGTTTTGTTAAGATTGCCCGAAGCAGGGTTTGGAACCGATGCCTATTCCCGTTGATCAGAAAGGTCCCTACGTTGAGATGATAGTGGGAAATAGGAAACATCTATTTTTGATAGATACAGGAGCACAGAAGTGTTCCATTGACCATTCACGGGTTCCAAACATTCCACTATCAGGGCAAACCAATGTTTCTGTAGGGTTTTCTGGCACACCAGTAGTCTGTCCAGTTTCTTCGCTGGTACCGATTACGTTTGGTCCATTTACGGATCACTGTCCGTTTCTTTTGACAACGAACTGTGGAGAGAATTTGTTGGGTTGAATCTGTTGAAAGAATTAAATGCGGCAATTCATTGTTCTTCGGATGGAGTGCGTTTGACGATTTCACCACAGCAACTTTTTTGTCTCTCAGTTCTTGGCTAGACCTTTGCTGCTGGAATTTAGTGATGTTCCGGAGTGTTTGTGGGCAATTGATGATAATGATGTCGGTGTTTTACAAATTTAACCTGTTAAGATCATTTTGAAACACGGAGTAAAGTTGCCACGTATTCCCCAGTATAAGATCTCGGTCGATGGTGAGCAAGCTTTGAAATGCATAGTCTCTGATGATTTTGTGCATCATGGGGTAATTGAGGAATTTGCAGGTAGTTTGTGCAATAGTCTGATTTTGCCCGTGTACAAAAAAGGCGATAATGCAATTCCTTTTCGTTTCATCATTGATTTACGTGCCATCAATAAGATGGTTGCTCCACAATTTTCCATTGTGCCTGATATGACAACAATATTAACTATGATTCCGACTTCTGCTACTTACTTTAGTGTTGTGGATCTTAAGAACGCTTTCTTTAGCATTCCTATACACAAAGATAGTAAATATCTGTTTGCGTTCACCTTAGGGGGACGCTCATTTACCTTTACCTGTGCGCCGCAAGGTTACACGGAAAGTCCTAGCATATATAGTAGGGCTTTGAAAGAGCAGCTTGATACACTCGAGTTGCCCACCACTTGTACACTGCTTCCGTATGTAGACAATCTACTTTTAGCTGCTGACTCAGAAAGCGCCTGTAAGGAGGGCACCGTGTTGTTGCTTATTCACCTAGCACAACATGGACACAAAGCTTCACTCAAAATGTTTCAGTATTGTCGACAGGAGGTCGCCTATTTAGGCTATATCCTGTCAAAGGAAGGAAGAAGGTTGACGCCTGAGCGGATAAAAATCATTTCTAGCATGTCTGTCCCAAATACACAGAAGGAAGTCAGAGCCTTGATAGGAATGGCTTCTTACTGTAGGCAGTGGATCCCGAACGTCTCGTTAACGATTAAACCAATGTTGGCTTTGATGAAGAAGGGCATTTCTTCGCCATTGCTGTGGAACTTGGAACACCAGGAAGCGTTTGATCCGCTCAAGACTGCACTGTGCTCGGCACCAGTTTTGGGCACACCAAATTATGAAAAGACCTTCGTGTTGTATGTGCATGAACGTGATGGATGTGCTTTGGCTGTATTAACGCAGGAACATGGAGGGAAAAATAGGCTGTGCGGCTACTTTTCTTCTGCCCTTGATCCTGTCGCATGCACTTTGCCAAGATGTTTGAGAGCTGTCGCTGCTGCTGCTGCATCCGTAAAACAGAGCGAGGGAATGGTCCTAGGCCATGCTTTAACCCTGATGGTACCTCACTCTGTAGATGTTCTATTAAACAGAACACAAACGCAACACCTCACCTCCGCACATTTAAAGAGATATGAATTGATCGTGTTTGCTCTGCACATTAAAATTCAGAGGTGTTGTGTTCTGAATCCGGCTGAACTTTTACCTTTCCCACAAGGTACTGCTTGCAGTGATGAAGAGTCACATGACTGTCTTTACACCACAGAGCAAGAGACTAAAGGCAGAATCGATCAAAAAGATACTCCTTTGAACAATCCACAAGGGGAGCTGTTTTGTGATGGCTCCTGCTTCAAACTTCCAGATGGTACATCCACGGCTGCTTATGCAATCACCACATTGAGCACGGTTGTGGAGACCAAAAGAATCACGCATAACTCCGCGCAGGCCGCAGAGATTATAGCAGTGACTCGAGCTTGTGAACTTTCCGAAGGGCTTACTGTAAATATATATACTGACAGTCAGTATGCTTTTGGGGTGGTTCACAACTTCGGTAGACTTTTGGCAGAACGAGGTTTCTTGACCTCAGATGGCACTAAAATCCAGTATGGCTCCTTGATAGTATGGTTACTCTCAGCACTTGCACTCCCCACTCAGCTATTATGAAAAGCGCAGCACATCAGAAGATCATAGATAATGTGGGAAAAGGGAACGCTTTCGCTGACCAGATAGCCAAACAGACTGCCACTGATCTCTCTTCAGAAATGTATACTTCAAGGGAAGCCACAAATGTTTGTACTTTGGATGAGGTTATTGAATCTGTGAAAAGTGTTCAAGCCGATGCCACTTTAGAGGAATCTAAAAACTGGGCTGAGGGTTTGGCGAAATTGGATGATGACGGGTGTTGGGTGGACAAGGTAGAAGGGAAATGGTTGTTGCCAGACGCGTACATTACAATGATGGTCGATATGGCTCATGGTCCCACCCATATCTGTGCACGGAAAGTTACCAAAATGTTGCAGAATGTCTGGGTGAACGATACAATCTCCAAAGTAGCCGAACGCTTCGTTCAGAGTTGCATGATTTGTCTGCAGCATAATATGTGGAAGGGTACATCGACTCCTAGGGGTAGTTTTGGTCCACCTTCTGTCCCCTTTGAGGTGATACATTTTGATTTCATTGTAATGGAACGTTGCAATAACTACAAATATGTACTAGTGGTTATCTGCACCTTTAGTAAATGGGTTGAAGCCTTTCCTGTTAAAGATGCCACAGCCATGACAGCGGTGAAGACCATGCTGAAGGAATATTTTCCTAGATTTGGTTTGCCAAGAGTCATCTGGTCAGACAATGGTCCACATTGTATTGCTGCTGTAATTCTGCAGATATGCACGGGATTACAGATCGATAAATGGTTCCATTCAGCTAGGCATGCTCAGAACCCAGGTTTGGTAGAAAGACGCAACGGCATTATCAAGAACAAGCTCGCTAAGACGTGTGCCAGCACCAAACTGAAATGGCCGTACGCCTTTCCGATCGTGTTATTATCAATGAGGACGACCCCTCAAACTAAGACTGGGCTCTCTCCATTTGAGGTGGTCATGGGTAGGCCAGCTAACATTTGGAATCTCCCCAAACCCTGATCATTATGTGACATTGAACATGTACTTCTTTCTGATTACTGTGGCCAGTTAACTAAAAATCTGTATTTGATTTACCAACAGGTGCGAGAAGCCCTCCCTATTAAGTACGAGGGCCCAGGCCACAGCATATGGCCAGGTAACTGGGTCTTAGTCAAGTCGTTTGAAAGAGCATCCTGTCTCGCATCTCGTTGGCGGGGCCCACATCAAGTTCTCTTGGTCACACAGACCGCCATGCGAGTGGCGGGGCGGAAGCACTGCATCCACGCGTCACACATCAAGAGGATTCCCTTCCCTTTGCCACATGATACAGAAGACACAGATTCCCCTACCTGTGCTGCAACCAACGATCACGTAGCATCAAACAGCATCTAGAGTGGGTCGGAGACTCTCCCTGAGCCCATGGGGCCTGGGGAAACAGCCGCTTTATCTCCACACTCTCCAACAGATCCCTCTGCACCTTTGTCGAATCCTGTTCTAAATTCTGTTTCGAATTCACCACTTCCATCAGGAAGCAATGACACATTGTTTGCAGATCACACAGTACAAGGAGTCTCAAGGTACGATCTGCGTCCGAGGAGTTAGACTTACTGTACGGTTCGGCTGTGCCATCAGAAAAAATCATCAGAGGGCTTGTCTTTTTGGCCCGTTCTTTTGCACGTAAGATAATGCTGTTGGCTAGGGTTTGGGAAAGGACTAAGAAAACGCGCGATCTGGAGATTGCCAGCAAACTGGCTTTGGCATATTCGTTTGAAGAAACAATGCCTGCAACCGCTCCCACTCATACGGAACAGATAAGAGACTGTGTGACCAACCGTAGTAATGAACAATCGAATGCGTGGGCCCCGAAAACGTATTGTTGTCTTGTGATTATGTTAATTGGTTTCACAATAGTTATTGCCTTAGGGTTTTGGTATTTGGAGGAAGTACATCCGCTTGAAATTTTGTTACCCACTGAAAATGTACCTACTGTTTCTACACCTTTCGTGCCTCTGCACACTCTATCTCCTAGAGACTCTCAGCACAGACAGAGTTACCATAACAATACTCTATTACTCATCATGAATGCCACACATGCCATTTTTAACAAATCTAATTGTTGGGTCTGCTCGCATTTACGCAACACAGGGATAAGGGGCTGGGTTGGTATATTCATCCCTTACCTTTGACTACTGCATGCTATGCTTCTTTAAGGGCACTATTCTTTGGCCGATGGAACGATAGCATCTCGGGGAACTTCGATAGAACTAATTTGAATGACTTCGAGAAATGAGTTCTATCACCCCTTGAATGCTCCCACTTTGCGAATAGGAGCAAGCTTAATGTTGCTTCTATTAGGCCTTCTGATAGACTGTCTCGTCCTTTTCAGTCTTTGATCTCTTTCAAGATGGCTCCTATAGGCAATAGAGACGCCATGCCACCTTCCTATACTGTTAACCACAGCCCTGATTCAGTTTCTTTCTGCTTACAGAGGAATGGTACTCAGCAATGGGTGATTTCAAGGGCTGCGCCAACGTTGCGAACTTGACTAGTGAAGACAGACCTTTGTATGTAGGCGAACCTGTCTACTTTGTTTGCAGTAATGAATCTTTCCCATGGTTACCTAGGGATTGGCAGGGAACCTGTTATTTAGGGATTCTGTTACCCGGGGTATTTATAGCAAGCACTGTAGAAATCTCAAAGGCGCGTCCAAGGCGGGACGAGAATGGCGATACTTCAGCACAAGTTCTGGGTGACGTAGCTAAATCCTTTGTACCATTTTGGGGGCAAATATTGAGCTCTGAAGATATCAGAAGACTAGCAAGAGTACTGGAGAGGACCATCAACCGGACAAAAGACATACTCTATAACATGACTTTAGAACAAAAAGCGATAAGGTTAGTGGCACTTCCGAACCGGATGGCATTAGACGTCATCCTGGCTGAGCGTGGTGGGGTATGTAAATTAGTGGGGTCCGCTTGTTGCGTTTTCGCACCAGATTCCTCCCCAACTATCTTTAAGGCAATACAAAATCTGCATGTCCTCAGTTCAGAAGTACATGTTCCCGAAGGAACCTGGGATCTTAGCGCTTGTTTCTGGGACTTCTTGCGATCTTGGGGATGGAAGCTGCTTTCAGTCTTGCTGATTATTTTGGGTATTCTGTTGTTTTTCTGTTGTTGTATACAGTGCCTCCCTGGCATATGTTCGGTGTTAGGGGGATGTTGTGCACAGGCGATGGGTAACTTAGGGCAGAAGGTATGCGCGCCCCTGAGAAAATAACCAACAAATTTGTGTTGAAAGAAATCTCAGTATCTGACCTCATGGCGATTGATATCTCTGATAGTGATTCAGGATGTATGGACATTGAGATGTGGAGTTACTGGTAAAGTGACTAGAAGTAGTTTAGCGCTTGGCTTAGGCCAAAAGGAGGGTTTGTTAAACGGCAAATCATATTGAGCCTCCTTTCTCATATATATTGGCCTAAACCCAGTCGCTCTACGAAGAAAACCGCGTTGCAAAGTTCCGATTTTAGATCGACTTCGCCACCATTTTAGGTCTATTCACCATTTTGATTTCCATTCCAATGTAACTTTGTGTTCTAAAATGGTGGATGGTGTTTCCCGCTTGTAAGTGAGCCATCCTGAACCTTGTACTATAGTTAATATTCAAACTGTCCGATGGCCGAATGTTTGGGTTGAGTAAAGAGACCTTGTCCCATGTCTGACTTGTAGTCTAAGGATTGTCTGCGCCAATAAGTCTGATCAATGGACATACATCGACCACAATGTTGAACAACTACCGAACGTGGACACTGGCTGAACTGCATTGTAAAGGACATGTGCTAAGGCTTACTGTTAAATCCAAAAATACACTGTTGCCATTGTGATTTGTTTGTATGTAAACTGAGGATGATCCATGTGCATATTGTCGTACAAACCATAAGTGAACTCGGCACAAACTCTAGACCATGGATTAACTTGCAGAGGAGCTGGACATTATTACCGAAAATTTATAAAATGCACAACTGTTTAGAAGTCCAGTACCTCTCACCTCTAACACTGAATGGCTGGTATTCGCTGTGATGTACTAAGGGCCAGATAGCTATCTGTATCTGTTTTGTTTCTTTATAACTGTGCAGTAATAAAATAAAGATCTGTGAATCTTTATAAGGCCGTGTTTGGTGGATTTCATTTTGATGGTACTCAGCCTCGATATTTACTTGCTTTTACACAAACAGCACATCACAGCTCCCTTGCTCTTTCTCCCACTCCTCCCATTAACCTACCCTGCCTTCTTTTTCACAGAACCGCCAGAGGGCCAGAGACCATGTAATTGGCACTTGTGCGCAGTATAAAAACCTTTAACATTAACCTACACAAACATTTACACATTACCCCCACTCTTGTCCACCTCCACTGCCCCCCATGCCCCAGAGAATGTCCTTAAAAGGACTCTGCATTGTATTCAAAGCCATCCACCTCAACTTACCTTTGTGATAGACTGAAACCCATCACCCACACAAACACCAGGCAAGCCAGCCACCACTTTCTACACATTCCACACTGCAAACTCACATGCACACAAAAAAGCATGTACCCAGTGGGAACCCAGAGCATGGAACACTCTACCTCTCAAATCAGCAATGCACCCTAGACCACCACTTTCCGAAAAAGCCTCAAAATATGTTTCCCCCCAAATAACCCAGCCCTCCCTCACCCTGCTACCACTTGTCTGTCCTAATCTTCCTAGCCTCACCTGAAAACATTGTGCAACTTCTGGTTAACCGCCCACTTGTTGAACTTTTTAACCTTCCAAGGCATTCTGAATCCCTCTGGGTAGGGCCAGTGCTGAAGGTAAATTCAAATGAAATAAATAAAGATTACAGCAAAGGTAGCTAGCTGAATCCTGTTTAGATAGTGTGTGATTAACAGAGTGTTTCAGCACTTGGCTGAGATGTCACACCTGGCTCCCTTCTAAAGAAGAGGGAGCTATCAGTGGCGTACATTATATACGGTGTAGTAGCCTCCCGCCGGTGGTCAGTGATAATGTCGAATGCAATAATGTCGACAGTCAAAATGTCAAAAAAAATGTCAAAAAAAATAATGTCGAAAACCAAAAATGTTTTCGAATTTTTAGAAAAAAATAAATAAATATATATATAATTAAAATCTGTTGAGTATGAGGGGTGAGAGGGGGGTGGGGGGTTGGGGGGGTGGCAGGGGGGTGTTTGGTGAGGTGGGTTGGGGGGACCCCCCTAGTAAATGATATTCTTCTTATTTATTTATTCAATGAATAAATAAATAAATACATATTTAAAATGCGTTGAGTATAAGGGTTGAGAGGGAGGTGGGGGGGCCCTAGTAAATGATACTCTATTTGTTTATTTATTTATTGAATAAATAAATATATATATATAATTAAAATGTGTTGAGTATGAGGGGTGAGAGGGTGGTGGGGGGTAGGTGGGGTTGGGGGGACTCTTCTTGTTTATGTATTTATTGATAGTGCTAAATGATATGTTTTTCTAAAAATTGACTCTTTTCATTATATGTATAGGTTTTCGACATTATTGTTTTCAACATTTTTGTAAGTCGACATTTTTTTTCGACATTATCTCTATGAACCGCCTCTCGCCAAATGGATCACATTGGCAGAAATGGCCTTTATTACACCCTCTTGAGGCTGGGATAACAGAGTTGTACCCGTGACCCAAATGGACAGAGTAACAATACCAAAGAGCCTTCATCTTCAAGTAGCCAGGAGCACTTGTACTGAATTCCCTGTCCCTCCATATAATCGCGGCCTGGGGTTTAGCCTTTTGGGGAATGAGTCTCATCACCTCCTCTGTGTGTGCCTAGACGACTTCCACCCATCCCCGACTTTCTTTGAAAAGAGGATATCAGGTAATGATGTCCCTATATATATGGTCGTCCTACATAATGTCACCGGGAAAAGTTAGTGGTGACATTATATAGGTGAAGATATATATAGGGATGGGGTAGCAGGGATTTCTGGGGGTATGTCCCGCTCCTCTTGAAAATAAAAAAGGTTTTGGGGGTTGCAAGGGTGTCCCCTGCATGTTCCATGTAATAATGTCTCTGCCAAAAACAGCCATTTTTCGGTGAATTTTTTGCATGGCAACATTTATGCAGGGACATTATCACATGGAACCCAGAAGAGAAGGCAGGTGATTCCATCTCAGCCTGTGTAGCCTCTTTTTGAAAAACAAATCCCGGGACTGTGTTTTTAACCATAACACGCCCTGACCCCTTAAACACCTGTGCCGTCGCAGTGCTCATCTTCTCTGAAAGGAACGAATGAGCCTGCACCTCCCCCTACATTTAAATGAAGGAGCTGGGACCACTGGTGGGAGTCTGTGTGCAGGAAGCATCTGTGTTCATAATGTAAGCAAATGTTGGAAAATCCCAGACTGCTCTGTTTAATTGCATGGAAAATAATACATGGGGGAGGTTACTTTGCAGGCTTGACTATGGAATCACAGAAAATGTGTGGCCTAGGCGGGCTTCACTTCCGTTTTTCAACGGAAGTACATTTATTGTTGAAAACGGGTGAAACGGGACATAATAGAGCAACAATGCTTTTGTTTCATATAAAGTGGTGGGTTTACACTTCAGACGCCAGTGACCTCTACCCTGTCGCGGAAAAAGTCACTTAAGGCAACAGAAGTCAGGATATGTGTGATTCTGAGAAAAAATGGCGAATACAAAAACGCGGATTCCCCCCACTCCCACATTTCGACGCAAATATAGGTTGGGGAAGACCCCTGCCCCCTCTTCCCCCATACGTTCCTTATATACTTAATTACCCCGACACCCTGCCCCACTCGCACATATATTTGCGGCGAAATGTGCCCCTCGAAATTCGGCGTTTTTTGCATTCGACATTTTGGTCCGCTCAATAATTTACCGATACCTAGAAGTCCTTTAAGCATTATTTATTTAGTTATGTCTTTATATGGGGTTTGATCACCATCGTGCGGTCACAGCAAGGGGCTTTTTTGGTAACACGGGCAGGAAATGGAATCCAAAAACTCAACATGCGTCCACCGTGCAAGTTCCATGTGCCAGGGTTGTTGGGTCGGTCGGACCAGGTATGGACTAGAGTTTATGGACCAGGTGTAGCAATGAGTGCCAATGAGCAGGCAGAGGAAACTGGCTGTAGAGTGTAGAGCATTGTCTTCGATGCCAAGCAGCTGGGTGTTCTGTGCCATCTCAGGATCTCTCCCCCCCCCCCCCGCGCCCTCCTAGATATATTTAAAGTGCTAAATTAACCAGAGTGGCTGCAGTTGTAGTTTGCTGCATGATAAGCAGGCGCAGGCCATGGAGGCAATGCTGCCAAGGGCACAAGGCGAGTGGACACAGTGCTGCCATATTTGGAGAGGGGGCTCTGCCCCCCCCCTTGGGCCAGCAAAGGGAGATGGGTGTCCCCTGAATGTGTGAGCCTGTGGTGCCACCTTATTAGGTCAGCATGCCAGGCTGCAGTTACTGAGCATCATGTCACTATTTGTTTTGAGCCATTTTTGGTTATTTGCTCATCTGCTTCTCATAGATAACACCCCTAAAACCCCCAATTTTCAGCTCAATATACACCTGCATACAAGAAAACTACATCTGAATGCAAATACTAAGCTATCGAAACTTGCCTATTCAATGACAGAATGTCTGCTTGTTTGACTTGGTAAAAGAAAGTATGAGCCATTTAATTTCATAATCAATTGCAACAACCTCCGGTAATACCGCCAAACTCATTTACCATTACTGCATGCGATAATTATCGGGCGCGTGAAAGGTGCACGTGATTCTACGTCATGCAGACCTTTCCACTACTCCCCATTTTAGAGTCCCATAGAACTCCATGGGGTTCTGCAATGACCGCATGGGGCGATTACCGCATGTGGTACTGCTTTGGTGTGCAGACAATTAACTCTGCATAAAAGCAGGTGGAAATAAGAGTTTTAAAAACAAAACGAAACTCGAAATTTGGCAGAGTGGTAAAACACCCAGTAATGGTAATTACCATATGCGCTTTAGCACTTGTGCCAAATTTGTAATCAGGCCGTAGGGTCTGATAAGAATTCCTCAGTGCGGTACAAATGTGGCAGTAATTCAGTTACCACCTATTTCCTTGTGTGTAAGAGAATTACCAGCACTTTTACTGCACCACTGAATTCTGAGTTTAGAGGTAAAGTGGAGTATTTACCTTGAGGGTGGAGGTAAATACTTAACTTTACCTCCAGTAAGTGGTGAATTTACACCACAAAATTACTGCTCATGGTAAGCCTGTCAAAAATCTCCCTGGAGTTCTGTGCACTCTAAAAATTAGGATTTACACTGCTATAGCACCACTCCTATTCAGTCGGTAATGCCACAGGCCCACGTGATGGTAACGATAAACATAGTTGGCAGTAAATGTGTGGATTTACTGCCGATTTACCACAAAACAGATAATGAGACCCTTAAGTCCTGATTCATGGAATGATTAGTGCGCTGCAAAGTGACTTTGCACTGCCAACAAACACCCTAATTCACAGAGCGGTGCACAGTGTATTTTTGCAGTGCAGTCACTTTGCACTGCAATAATTCACTTTCCGCCGCTCTGTGTATCAGGATGTTTGTTGGCAGTGGAAAGTCACTTTCACAAGTGCAAAGTCACTTTGCACAAGAGCGCGAAATGTTCCCTGAATAGGGATCTTAGTCTTTACAATAATAGGAGCATTTACAGCGATCTCAAGATGTCCCTTGTTAGATCTTAGCACCTTCCAAGAGTCTTCGCGCAACATGGCACTCTGGTACTTGTAGTTGCACATTTATAAAGGGAAGTGAATACATGTACCCTACCAGAATTCAGAAGGATGTGCGCTCAGGGCCGGCATGTTCAGAGCGCATCCCTGCTGGGCTCTGCACATGTGTAAACATGAGTAGACATTATTAAGGAATTACCAGCAATGAGAAATGCGGATACCTCAGTACTGGGTGTGATAGTCAGCAGTTACTTCCCATGCACACTAGTCATTTGAGGCAGAAGAGAGAACATGTTTTCCCACCAATCAAGTGAATTCCACTTGCTGCAGGTTTGCCAGAGTGCAAACGTGTTCATTTGAAACAGATTGGAGAGAACCCGGTTTGATGTGTTCCCTTTGCACAATCAGCAAAACTGCAGCAAAGCAAGCATCCATTCGTATGTTTACACCAACGTAAACTTTATTAAATCTCTCGGTGGGTGGCGTGCTATTGATCTATGTGATCTTTGCCTTTTAACATATATAATGTTCACTTATTTATTCTCTACGAGCAATTTAATTATAGTCTATCATGCCTGGTGTATGCTATAATTTCTGTTTAATAATGACTTTTGGATTTAATCACATTTTCCCCTCTATTTTAATACTGGCCCCTTCTTTGAAGCATTTTGTTTTTTGTTGCCAGGGCAGTTTTGATGTTCTTTTTTATTTCGTTGTTATTGCATCGAACCCCCCAGGATTTCCTCAGTATTTAAAAATTGCCTTTTCATTTGGTGACAGACAGAAGATGTGTTTGAGCGAGACGATATCACGGAAGATACTTTGCAGGACAAACTCTTCACAGGCAGATGTGTTTTAAACACACACGTTACATGGGATGAACAGACCCCAGGAAAGGAATGACTGGTTCCAGGCCCCCATTTCTGTACAGCTTCAGAGAATTCACACGGTTGCACAGATGCTGTCATCCTGCACATTCCTCACATTCCTCACATTCCTCACGTTCCACACTGGCCGCCATGTGTTTCGGATTCCCAGTGCATTCCTGCTGCTGGTAATTGACACTGATTCGTCAAGGGTGTGTACTCCAAACCCCCAGAACTTGATCCATTGGCAAAGCACCCGCCCCAGAGTGACAGTGGCTGAACCTCATTGTGTTAGGGTCCTGACATAAATATCTTATGGAACAGTACAGTGTAATTTTGCACAGTACTTACTGTGTTATGCTATGCTGTGTTACTATGCTTTTGTACTGTCATTAGGGTCCTGACATAAATATATTATGGAACAGCACAGTGTAATTTTGCACAGTACTTACTGTGTTATGCTATGTTGTGTTACTATGTTTTTGTACTGTCATTAGGGTCCTGACATAAGTATCTTATGGAACAGCACAGTGTAATTTTGCACAGTACTTGCTGTGTTATGCTATGCTGTGTTACTATGCTTTTGTACTGTCATTAGGGTCCTGACATAAATATATTATGGAACAGCACAGTGTAATTTTGCACAGTACTTACTGTGTTATGCTATGTTGTGTTAATATGCTTTTGTACTGTCATTAGGGTCCTGACATAAGTATCTTATGGAACAGCACAGTGTAATTTTGCACAGTACTTACTGTGTTATGCTATGCTGTGTTACTATGCTTTTGTACTGTCATTAGGGTCCTGACATAAATATATTATGGAACAGCACAGTGTAATTTTGCACAGTACTTACTGTGTTATGTTATGTTGTGTTACTATGCTTTTGTACTGTCATTAAGGTCCTGACATAAATATCTTATGGAACAGTACAGTGTAATTTTGCACAGCACTTACTGTGTTATGCTATGTTGTGTTACTATGCTTTTGTAATAATAATTTCGCATTTATATAGCACTACAAACCCTCGGGTATCTGAGTGCTGCTTATTATTACCCACGGTGTGTGGTGCTTATTTATCGACCTCAGAAGGATGAAAGGCTGAGTTTGGCCCTGCCGGGATT
Organism: Ambystoma mexicanum; assembly: GCF_040938575.1. Lineage (NCBI taxonomy): Eukaryota > Metazoa > Chordata > Amphibia > Caudata > Ambystomatidae > Ambystoma > Ambystoma mexicanum. Next base: position 113,788,210 of record NC_090929.1, on the reverse strand, counting down.
CGAACCTGCATTAGCAAGCTCTGCACGGATGTCAAAGCGAGCGCTCTACTCGCTGTACTGTCATTAGGGTCCTGACATAAATATCTTATGGAACAGTACAGTGTAATTTTGCACAGTACTTACTGTGTTATGCTAGGTTGTTTTACTATGCTTTTGTACTGTCATTGGGGTCCTGACATAAATATCTTATGGAACAGTTCAGTGTATTTTTGCACAGTACTTACTGTGTTATGTTATGTTGTGTTACTATGCTTTTGTACTGTCATTAGGGTCCTGACATAAATATTTTATGGAACAGTACAGTGTAATTTTGCACACTACTTACTGTGTTATGCTAGGTTGTTTTACTATGCTTTTGTAATGTCTTTGGGGTCCTGACATAAATATCTTATGGAACAGTACAGTGTAATTTTGCACAGTACGTACTGTGTTATGCTATGTTGTGTTACTGTGCTTTTGTACTGTGTCAAATCACCACCGTAGTAGTTTTGTTGTGCTGATCCATAACCAGCAACAGTTCTGCCATCACCAGTGAAAGCCAGAGCGTAGACTGCTGGGAGAGACAGGAAACGCAAGAGTGGAGTAAGAGGGCTGACGGCAGGAGGGCGAGAGACGGAGGGGATGCTTTGTATTAGGGTGGATGCGTGTTTGGTCAATTATAGAAGAATTATCTTGTAGAGAGATAAGGCGCAGAAAAGTATGTGTTTGCTTAATATACGCACTGAGATTTAAAGAGGAATTGGAAGAACTCTAGGTTAGAGATCGAGGGCCCGATTCATAGAAATGTGCGCAGAAATCCTGCAAGGTACGCGCGCCTAGAAGGGCACTGCGCCAGCCTGCGTATTCATGGAATCGTTTGCTCAAAGTAACCGTATTCGCAAGTCACGGATGGAACGCCCCCACACGCCCAGGTGCAAAGCTTAAACAGCCAGATCAGCTACTTGTGTGTGCTCCCCCAGGGTGTCAATGCACGTACCCTTCAAACAATACATGGGGTCTCCCCGCAAGCAGACCTGCATCTCCGGGACCCTGCACAGGGTCCCCGATAACTGTTCCTGCCACCCCACAACCTGCATATGAAAAATCGTAACTCGGTCTAAACTCAGAAGATCTGCCTGCAAACCTCTATAAACCGTTCCTGCACCCCTCTACACTGCTTATGCGCACCCCTAAGTTACATCGGAACTCATGATTGAGTACACGCACCCTCTGATTCCATGAATCGACGAAGGTGGATTTGCACGCAGTTACGCGCACAACAACCCTATTTTCCATGCAAATAACTCTATGATTCGGGCCCCAAGTAGTGTTGGGTGTGTGAGGGTCTCCAGGGCATTCCTGTGGAATCCTGGTAGATGCAGGCTTACAATACATTCATATGTGTCCATTTGTGGTACCGCAGGCAAGTTCCCGAATAGTAATTCTGGGACTGTCAAGCCAACTCCAGAAGGGGACCGTTTTCCAAGATTAGGACGTGTGAGAAGGTGAATGTTAGTGCAAAAAGTCATTGAGACAATACATACGTGTACTTGAAAGAATGCATATTTGTGACCTGGCCATGTTTGCTCAGTGCAATTGTCATTGTCATGGAAATGTTTTGCTATGTTATGCGCTGCTATTTATCATGGACTCGTTCACCAAACGTGGCCTCTTGGCGCTAAAGACCGAGTTGCCTGCGCGTTGCACAGTAATATTACCTAGGGAGTTCGCATCTGAAGTGTAAGGCACCCGTGTATGCCTTAAACTCTAAAAAATTAGGTATCTCTCCGACTGATGTTGGAGTTGAGTTCTGTACCTTCAAATATTTTGACAACTGCACCTGCACCAGTACAACATGTCTGCGGAGCTGTGAGCCTGAGGTGTGAGCCAGTCTACTGCAGCTATCCACATCGTTGTGCTAAACCAGCAGGAAGTGCCTATTTCTGCTGTGATACACCGCGGAGCGGTGAGCGGAGCTGTGAGCCTGAGGTGTGAGCCAGTCTACTGCAGCTATCCACATCGTTGTGCTAAACCAGCAGGAAGTGCCTATTTCTGCTGTGATACACCGCAGAGCGGTGAGCGGAGCTGTGAGCCTGAGGTGTGAGCCAGTCTACTGCAGCTATTCACATCGTTGTGCTAAACCAGCAGGAAGTGCCTATTTCTGCTGTGATACACAGCTGCGGACGCGAAGCCAAAGCCAAATGGAGCCAGAGGTACGTCCAGAAGCATGTCCTTTGAAAATCTCTAAAGTATTCAAAAGCCCAAAAACACTCCTGAAAGAGTCGCACTCGAAAAAAATCTGCATACCCGGAGGGGAAATCCAACCCTGATATGAGGTGGAGGAGGAGCAAGTCCGATTCGACTCCTGGGCTGGGGGCCTCCCAAACGGTGCCTCTATCGATTCTAGAATTGTTACACACGAAGCAGCAAAACTCGAAGCCTACCTTATGCAAGGCACTGAGGAATACTCAAGACGCAGCCATGGCGTCCGAGACGCCAGAGAATATCAAAGCAGGAATGACGACCATACCTGATCCACGAGGACAAATGGGGGAGCTTGTCGGGGTGGCGGTTCCCCTACTGGTGCCGCTGCCATTGACGCCGCCGCCGCCCACGACGAGAGTAGAAAATCAGCTCTCGAGTATCCGGGCGTCGCGGTTGGCGGCCGTCCTCAGCTCATGGGACGTTGACGTTGACCTGAGTCCAAGGTGTGGGCTCGGAGAGGAGCCCGGTGCGGCGGAAGAGACAGACCAGCAGGATCCATACAGCCAGTTGAGTCACGGTGGAGAGAAAGACCTGAAAGACGCGCAACCTGATGAAAAAAGTGAGTGCCCTGCAACACCTCCCCCCTCCAATCCAGTCTCATCTAAAGAGGTGAGACTGACTGGAGTGAGAAACGCTACTATTGCCAATGGTGACTCAGAAGGGACAAGGGGGATAGCGTTCCAAGAAAAAATATCGGACAAATCAGAAAAAAGAGAAACAGCAAGTCACAGCAAACCCGGTGAGGAGGGGGAAATAAGTCTTGAAGTGGAAGGAATAAGGGCGACTAAACTACCCTTAGTTTCACTAAAGGAAAACTCCATGCCTAATGGGATAGCCATTCGAGCCCAGCTCCACGCATTGGAGCAGGACACCGAAAAAACGGCGCAAGGTCTGGGGGAAAACCAGGCTAAGATTGTAAAGCTCTCAAGGGAAGCCAGTGACTGTGTGAGAACTCCCGATCATGATAAAGACACGGATTCGGATAATGAAGACTTTGAGAGTGAAAACTCTTCTGAGGGCGAGCCGGATGACTCCAATAAAGAAACAGACGGGGAACAGCTAAAAATGGGCTCTTGCCCTAAAAGAAAAAAACGAGGCAAAGCAAACACCATAGTAAAATCTGGGCCTCAAGGAGCAAAAAAAACAGCGAAAACACGAGCGCAAAAAAAACCACTCTGGGGGATCAAAAAGCGAGAAAATTAAACAAAAAAGGGTTGCCAAATCCGTTACTTTCACGCCCGCTAAAAGCCTTTTTCACACTACAACAGAAAAGAAAACAGAGCGCCGATACCGAAGTATCGGATGCAGAGATGTTGGAAATAGCAAACCTAACCCAGCCGGTACAAAAACAGAGAAAAACTGAACCGCTTGTAGCGGCAACAGATATACAAGTCCGTCCAAATGGATGTGTGCAGGATAAAATCATGGCTATCTCAAATCTAAATAGTGGTGTCAAAAAAGTTAAAGAACCAGAAACCACTGAAATTAGCTAAGTGGGCGAAAAGGTCCCCCCAAGAGGTAGGACCGAGATGCCTCAGACTATATTCACGCCTAAAGGGGTTCATCAATTTATAGAGGAGATCTTAGTGTCCGAAAATGATCAGGAAGAAGAGCCCTCTGAGGGGGCGAGTCTCGACTGGGAAGCCAACCGAACGAATCAGATACAGCAAGATAAAGAAGAGCGTTTGGCTTCGACAAAACCCCATCTTTCCAGGAGGGCTGACGCTGCGTCTCCGCCTTTATTGACGAATTCCGGATTTCAAAGAAACCCCCCAAACAACGACAGAAATGTAAGATCAAGAGGGGAACGCCCGGATCTTAACTCCTCAACACCTTCAAGAAGATCTGACAAAAGTCAACAGTCACCAAAAAAGAGACGTCTCAGCGAAATCGCTGTGGCTCTACAAAATGAATCGCCAAATAAAAAACCAGAAATGATTGCCATCATGTCGGCTATGACAATCGTACTGGCCCCTTTCTGCAAGCTGTACGAAACAATTAAAGACAACGTACAAGACAATTCAGCAATCCTTTCCAACCTAATGGCTAAATTAGCCAAGATGGAGTCCAATTTACCAGGAAATGCAGACCTCATGCTCAATCAGAAACTTTCGTATGAAAGGAAACTTGAAGCATTGGAAAAAAAGATCGAGAACTTGAAAAATGCGACGGGGACCCAAGGTGAGAGAGCGATAGACAGATCGCAAATTTGGCCAAATCAGAAAACAACGTGGGAAACAAACTTTGAAGCATTGTAAAAAAAGATCGAAAGGTTGGAAACCTTGAATAAAGGTTTCTCAACCATCCCTACGATCTCCGACGAATGTGCAGACGAGTCACTGACCCACGCGAATGGAAAAAAGAAAACTGTGCTGATTCTGGCTCAAGACAAACCAGATGGTAGGCTGCAGGCTAAAGCACAAAAGACGCATCTCGTAAAAACAGATCTGAGTAAGAAAATAATAAATGAACAAAAGGAAGCCATATCAGCGGATAAAGAAGTCAGCATGGGGCAGAGGCCTAGCGAACCGCTGGCGAGTAAAAAACGACAAGAGTCAAGCACTAAATCAGAGGCGATTGGCCTGACGCGATCACCACGATCAACAGAGGATTTCCTACAATGTACTGACTTCATGAATATCTCTACTCATTCAGATAATGGGTCAGTTAAACTAAAGGATGACAACAAAGAAGTAGGGGCGAAAAAGTACAGAGATCTTGCAGAAACATACACAGCAAAGTCTAAAAATGACAGTGAGGGACCTAGCCAGATGGAAAAGACTGCACCAAGTCTGTCTGGTGGACAGGGAGTTGTTTTTCAACCAATGCCGGAAAGTGAAAAAATTCAAACGGAGGGGGGGAAAGCGAGAAAAAGCCCTCACAAACAGCGATCAGGTATGAAGGTGAAGACTCTCAAAAAAGTCCACGTAAGCATCGAACGGAAAGAAGAGATGTGGGTAACAGAAAGGTACCCAAAGAAGCGATACAAATTTTCAAGCTGGAGCAAAGGGAACTGGAGAGAAACTTCCATATTTTGAACAGACCAAAAATACTCCGGATAACAAAAAAAATGAAAACCCTAAAAAAAACTTAGGACAGAGTATCTGGTGCTTGTCGAACCCTATCATAGGGAAAAGAAGGCGAAAACATTTATACACCTGAAATCAGCTGCCATCGAACATATCGACGAGGCAGTCTATGAGGAATTCCAGCAACTAGGCCTGTCCTTGATGGAACATAAGAGAATTATGGAGTACCAAGAACCCGAAGAGGAATGGACAGAGCAATATAAACGACAAATTCACTACAGATCGGAAAACGGAGGATCTATACCAGCAAACCCGAGGGTATAACACTCGAGAAAGTAGGGAGTTGCACAGACGACCTTTCTACCAAGGCCGGGGTACAAGACGGCCCTCAGATAGGAGGGGGAGAGAATATATAAACCAAAGTCACGGCCAATACACCAAAATACACTCTGACTGGATAGAAAACACTGCAAAAAGCAATAAGAATGATCAGAGATCGATTAAATACTCCTCCAGATCGGACTGTCTATCGCCCGAAGTGTTCACAAATAGTTCTGACATGCATCAGAAAAATATGGAAGATGAAAGAAAACCGAAAGGCCCATGGAAGTGGCTCATGTCAAATTGGTCGAAAAAAAATGACAAATAGCAACGACCTGGGTTAGCAGGTCGCAGTGACTTTAACAAAACCTGCAACGATAAATGCAACGAGCAATCCAAAATGGCAGCCTTAAAATTGGGCTCATGGAACACGAGAGGCCATATGCACCTCACGTCACCGGGAGATGTCGATCTGGGCGCCTATGATATTCTCTGCCTCCAAGAAACCTGGCTCGTCCACCAACCGTTTCTGGACGGGTTCTCCGTGAAGATCTCTCCTGCAGTTAAAGGCCTCTTAGGTAGACCGTCATCGGGTTTACTTACAGCTATAAAAACAGGGACAGGACTGAGTGAACCTAAAAACTGGAAACAGTCCTAAGAAATGCTTGTCATCCTGACATCCATATCCCAGGGAAAGATCAAAAGGAAAAATGGCCATCAAAAGACGATAGCTATTATAAACTGCTATTGGAACCCCCAGCGAATGTCTACCAAAATATTCTGCAACAACATCGCCGAAACAATTGACAAGCTATATGCAGAATTTGATAAAATCGAGCTCATCATATGCGGCGACATGAACGCCAAATGTACCGAGGTCTTGGAGTCCATTCCGAGGGTCCATTGGGGAGACATGGATTCTGCTACCGAAAGAGGCAAAGCCTTGAACGAAGTTATGAGTAAAAGAAATGTCCAAAATGTGGCAAGGTTATTCCCCTATCAAATTAACTGTCCAACATGGGAACGTAATGAATCCAAAGCAACTTTGGGCTACATCTTTATCTCCAATGGCTTCATCCAGGTGCTGTCAGGTTTTGAGGTCAAAAAAACCATCCATAGTGATCACAACCTTCTGTGCTGTTCATGGAGTATCACTACCAGGATATCCAAAACCTACAATTGGACGACAGAGGTAAACCAGCAACAGACTCGCCTGCGGTTAACCGAACGAGACATTGAGAAAATTAGAAATACCTGGGAGATGAGAGTAAAAGATCAGGCTTGGACCGACAAGAGAGAAAGACCAAACTACCTACCGTTATTGTTAGCTTTCCAGGTCAAAGGAGCAGGGAAAGCGAAGAATATGCCCCAGAACAATCACACGTATGATAAGACGGTGGTAGAAAAAAGAAAAATTGTCCGTCGTTTGCGAAGAAAAGCTAAGAAATCCAACGATGAGCTTGATTGGGAAAATTGGCGCAAGGAAAATTTAAGCTACAAAAATTGGCATAAGCATCACAAAGCCACTCTGTACCAAAACGATGCTGAGGCGATGATGCAAAAACTTCACACCAAAAAATCTAGTGACTTTTGGGGTTTAATAAAAGAGATGAACAGGCTGCTGTCTGCCGCAATGGGAAATGCTGTAGCGGAAGAAAATTGGATCCAATATTTTACGGCTGAATTCGACGGCCCCACCAGTGATAGCCAAGGGGCAAAGCAAAACCAAGTGATAACGTGGGTCGATCTGTCTAATACTATGGATATCGAAACAGCCATACGGAACCTGAAAACATCTAGAGCGCCGGGCCTTGATGGACTCTCCAACATGGACCTGAAAATGTTCCCAAAAAAAAAATGGGCTGAAATGATCAGTGGTATATATTCGGAATGTGGTAGAACCAACATGGTGCCGGAATCATGGCAGAAAGCAGTAATTGTCCCGATTTATAAAAAGGGACCGAGACAAGAACCGGCGAGTTATAGACCAATCGCCCTTTTGGACATTCTGGGTAAAATCTACGCGACCCTGCTACTCGTCCATTTTCGAGATTGGGAAAAAGTCAGCCAGGCTAAAGATCAGCTTCAAACTGGCTTCCAGAAAAATGGGTGTACATCAATCAACCTTCTCATACTTAACATCATGAAAGCCAAAGTCAAAGCACATTTGGCATTCGTGGACCTCTCAAAGGCCTTTGATAAGATCGACAGAAAAAGCCTGTGGACGAAGCTTCAAGATTGGAACTGCCTGGCAAAAATATTGGAGCCAATAAAAGCGCTCCATTCGAACACCAAAATAAGAGTTAAACTCAACAATCAGGGCATGCTCTCAGAGGAGATAAATGTTAAACGAGGAGTAAAGCAGGGATGTCCTTTGGCACCGGTACTGTTCACAGCTTTCTTGGGCGACTATCAACTCTCCGAAGAAAAAATTCGATCTTTTCCCCGCAAAATCGGGAAAACTGAGATCCCACGGTTACTCTATGCAGATGACATCATTGTGATCGACCAGACGAAGGTGGGCCTGCAAAGAAAACTCTGTAATTTGGAGGCCTACATCCTGGAAAATAAGCTGGAACTCAACAAATCGAAGACAGAGGTCATGGTGCTCGAGAAAGTCCCCTGCAAAAAGACGAAAAATCTAAAGATCTTCCTGGACGAATCAAAAATCGAAATCGTAACCAACTTTAAATATCTGGGGATTCAATTACACAGTTCAGGTGTGGAAAAGAGCCTTGTTGACCAACTCTGGGAAAAAGTGAAAAGACTGACTACTCAAACTAGAGCAGTAGACCGCAAATATGGCAAATTCTCCCTGATCCCGGCTATAACTTTCTACAACACTAAGGTTGTTCCGGCCCTGACGTATGGTACGGAGTGTGTGCTATATCTCCAGCGCAACATCTGGAGCAAAATCGAAGGCCACCTCTGGAAAACGGTCTTAGGCCTACCCAAATCTACCGCCATGCCAGCCATAAGGAGAGAGTTGGGGCTCATATCGTTAGCATCGACAGTGGATCAAAGCGCCTTGCGCCTCTACAGACGAATCATCATGTCTGACACCCTACCCATTTATAATACCATACGGGAAGAAATTGATTTAGGCAAATGTACGGCTTTGAATAAATGGGTGGAAGCGAGAAAGAATGATCTGAGAAAAGTTGAATGCACCGAAAAAGAGCTAATAGAAAACCCAGAAAGAATTTAAAAAAAGACGGAAAACATGGACTGGATTGTGACAACAGAAAAGGCGCTGGAAAACAAACTCCTGAAACATCTCCCACCCACTTTCAACAAGGGGAAAAAACCGCTCCAGTACTGTGTAAAGTTTCCAAATAAGAAGCTGAGAATTTATGTCATGAGAGCCAGATTCAACCTCCTCCCTACGAGAGAGATCATAACTTTAAGAAGGAATGGAACGGAAAGCCGCTGCCGTTTATGTAAAAACAAGTCCGCTATTGAGACTTTAAAACACCTCGTGGTCGAGTGTCCCAACACAATGGAAAACAGAAGGCTATACCTCCCCTGCCCGGCCGAAAATATGTGGATTTTCCAAGTAGATGAACTATGGAATAGACTGATATCGGGCGAGAAGACAAGATGGACCCTGCCTCTGGCCCAACTCATCGACCTAGTATTTCAACAAATTAACAGTCTTCGGACTGAAAGTACTTCGGTGACGGTCTATGACCCTGCTGAATGAGGCCTTTTAGCTTCCCGAACAGGGTTTAGGACTTGGACTGTGGCCCGGTTTGCCAGCCTCTAGGGGAGGTTTTTGGGAGAAGCTACCCTTCGTGGGTTCGCCTTCTTTTATGATATGCAAGATAGAGAAGGTCTTTTGACAAAATTCAGTCTTTACTGAGTAAAGTTCAAATAAAAAAATAAAAATAAAAAAAATACAACATATCTGTTATATGTCCCTTGCACTTTGAACTCCCTAGAGATAGACTGGTCTGGAGGGCATTTGCACAACAACAAACTACCTAGAGATAGACTGGAGTGGAGGGCATTTGCACAACAACAAACTCCTTAGAACTGGACTGTTGTGGAGGGCAGTTGCACAACAACAAACTCCTTAGAAATAGACTGGAGTGGAGGGCATTTGCACAACAACAAACTCCCTAGAGATAGACTGGTGTGGAGGGCAGTTGCACAACAACACACTCCCTAGAAATAGACTTGTGTGGAGGGCATTTGCACAACAAACTCCCTAGAGATAGACTGGTGTGAAGGGCATTTGCACAACAACAAACTCCCTAGAGATAGACTGGTGTGGGGGGCATTTGCACAACTAACTCTCTAGAGATAGACTGGTGTGGAGGGCATTTGCACAACAACAAACTCCCTAGAGATAGACTGGTGTGAAGGGCATTTGCACAACAAACTCCCTAGAGATAGACTGGTGTGGAGGGCATTTGCACAACAAATTCCCTAGAGATAGACTGGCGTGGAGGGCATTTGCACAACAAACTCCCTAGAGATAAACTGTTGTGGGGGGCATTTGCACAACAAACTCCCTAGAGATAGACTGGTGTGGGGGGCATTTGCACAACAAACTCTCTAGAGATAGACTGGTGTGGAGGGCATTTGCACAACAACAAACTCCCTAGAGATAGACTGGTGTGGAGGGCATTTGCACAACAAACTCCCTAGAGATAGACTGGTGTGGAGGGCATTTGCACAACAACAAACTCCCTAGAGATAGACTGGTGTGGAGGGCATTTGCACAACAAACTCCCTAGAGATAGACTGGTGTGGAGGGCATTTGCACAACAAACTCTCTAGAGATAGACTGGTGTGGAGGGCATTTGCACAACAACAAAAGCTCAAGAAATAAGCTGAGAGGTTAGTGCACGAGCACCCGGAGACCATGCAAACAGCAGCGGTGAGCAGTATAAAGACCATTAACATAACAAAACAAAACAATGCTCATGGGTAGTGAGGCAACATTTATAAAGTGCAGCAGCTACCAGTAACGTATTCTGTTGGCATTGAAAGCACTATGTGTGCAGGCGCGTTATAAATGCCACATCATATCATGTGTGGATAGTACTAGTGTGTCATCAACTGGTTGCAGAGCTTTGTGGGAGATATTCATCATTCAGTTTTGATGGTTCTCTCAGGACCATCAGAAGAAGGGTGTGTGTGTGTGCGTGCGTGCGTGCGTGCGTGCACGTGCAAGAAATGGGGCAGTGATCCAACAAGACTATAATATCTCTATGTACTCATTTGTATCTACAAAATGCTCTTTCATTGACAAATGATTTAACCTCAGCTACAGACTTCTAGGTCAGTCCTGCCTGCCCTTTTCATACACGGATCTGGCGTGGTCTCCAGCTTTACATTGTGTCCATAGTACTATTTTTCTGAAAATGTTATGACTGCATTCACTGTAGAGTCCTGCACGGTGTTCCATGCGTTCATTTCCCCCATGTGAAAGCATACTGTCTAATTCTATCCCCAAGCCTCCCCCCCCTTTTGCCCCCTCCATACTGAGGGGCTTTTTCCTTTACACACGTTTTGTCTTACCATGTCTCTGTACATTAGAATGCCTGTTACACACCCCCCTTTTCTCCAAACCTTCATACAGTGTATACTTACATAATTAAATAGGCGCCCATGGGGTTTGTAGCATCAGCAATGCATATATGTAGGCATTCATTTGTTTACTTATTTATTTTTTGTATGTAGTGTGAACGTATCACGCTAGAAGCTGTGTAAAGGGCCTTTTACCCAAACCAACACCAAGCCAAGAGGATGCCTCAAACTATTCCACTACATAGAATTCTTTTTGAAAGTTTTCTTTGTGGTCAACTCAATTTGGTTGTTTTACGAGAGAGAAAGAGAGAGAGAAAGAGAGCGAGAGAGAGCGAGAGAGAGAGCGAGAGAGAAAGAGAGAGAGAGAAAAAGAGATGGATAGAGAGAGAGAGAGAGAGAGAGAGAGAAAGTGAGAGAGAGAGAGAGAGAGAGAAAGAGAGAGAGAGAGAGAGAGAGAGAGAGAGAGAGAGGATATGCCCTAAGAAAAAAAAACTATTAATGGTCGACCAAATTGAGTCAACCTAAATGCAGACTTTAAAAAGGAAGTCGATGTAACAACCTATGACCAATTGGAGAGATTGGGGCAAGTAAGAATGAGACCTGCCCCATTGGGGTGTTAATGCTTGAATTTCAATCAGTGCATTGGTATTGATGTTGCTACAGCTGTGGTTTGTAGGCTGTAACCTGGGCCTTTGTTCCAGAGGCCTTATGTATGGTGCTTTGGGGTTGCCATCTAATCCTGAACTCCACCCGGAACCACTAGAGTAGGCTTAAAGTGACTTGTGTGTTATAGATTATTTATGTTAAGATTAATTTATCAATTACTTTTCTACTTGTCGTAACCCATCAATTAGTGCTTTGGTTAGGTCAATGCACATGCATACTATGGCCGTGCTAAGCCCTGCATATAGGTCTTCTAATAACCTTACTACACTACCTAAGTTGATGTACTCAATTATCCCAGTGATTAAATATTTGTTTTCCTAACTATCACAACTTGTAGGAAATGACTTCTCCCAAATGTAGATGTTTCCCCCAAAAGTAACTTTATAGCACAACACGTGTATGGACATGTTTCTTTACAAAGCTCATCTGTCATACCTATAAACTGTGATTTATCTTGTCAGTCATGATAGACTATGGGCCTCATTCCGACCCTGCCGTTAACCAAGGCGCTATTAGCGCCTTGGTTGACGCCGTTATATTTCCGCCTCCCCCATGGTGAATGGCGGAATTACCACCCCATTCCAAGGTTGGCGGGGGCGGTAATTCCCCATTCACCATGGGCCCTTCCCCATTCCCATTTTTGCCCTATAGGGCTCATTTGGAATGGGGAAGGCGCTAATTACGGTGCCGTAATTAGCTGCTAGGTCCCTTTGCGGGTTGGTTTTTTAATGCCTGCAAAAAGCAGGCGTTAAGTACCAACCCGCAAAGGGAACTCGGAATAGGGCGGTAAGGGTTTAACGGCACCGATCTCGTTACTGGTGACCGTTAATCCTTACCGCCCTACTCGGAATGACCCCCTATGTCCTCTGCATCATCCTCATCATATTAATTTCAAAGTCTGGGGTGGCTCGTCCATTATGCGTGATGGGGTGCCAACCTGCCATTGGCATGTGAATGTGCATAAGGGTGCTCCTGTGCCTCCCTGCACATTCTGATATCTAGGATCGTTCAGCGGGGATTGGATTGCGGTGGCGGGCAGGAAATAAATTACGCATGTGTGTGTAGTTGTGCATGCAAATATATGTGTCTGTAAGTATGCGTGTCAATGAATGAGTATTTTGTTTGAGTGCATGTGTGTATGAGAGAGTGTATGTTGTATGGGTGTTCATCTAAATGTGTATGAATGCTGTATGAATGTGTGTGCTTGCATGTGCACGGGGAGCAGTTTTCTGATTTGGGGAAGGGGGGGTTACATGTGTGCAGCACGAGGCAGTCTGGACATTTTTTTCTTAGTGTGGCATCAAGGATAACGAAAGCATGATGAGTGTTATTACGTTGCTAGAATGGGCAATATTGGTGCAGCCAGTTTGGATATATTTTTTTTCTGTAAATGGCATTTGTTACTGGGCATCAGGGGTTAAGGTAGCATTCTAAGTGTTATGATGTGGCTATACTAGCCTGGAAAGATATTTGGTCTTACTGTGGTATGGGATTTTCTTTATTGGCATAATGAGTGTTTGTACATGGTCGTGCTGCCCTGTATTGGTGCAGCCAATCTGGACATATTACCTTACTGTCTGTGGCATGGCATTTTTTACTTGCCATTAAAGGATAAAGCCAGCATGATTCGTGTTCTTACAGAGGTTCACTGGCCTACACTGGTGCAGCCATTCTGGACATGTTTTCTTACTGTGCCATAGCATTATTTACTGGCATCAAAGATGAAACAAACATGACAAGTGTTCTTATACAGCGAAACTCGGACATGCTTTCTCACATGGCATTATTTGCTGGCATCATGGATAAAACAAGCATGGCGAGTGTTCTTCCATGCCATACAAAGGTTCAGCCAGTCTAGATATGTTTTCTTAATAATGTGGCATGGCATTATTTACTGGCATTAAGGGTAAAATCAACTAACACGATGAGTATTCTGCCATGACCATTTGGGCCTACATTGGTGTAGTCAGTCTGGGCCTGTTTTTTTACTGCGGCATGACATTTTCTACTGACAAAGCCACAGGGAGCATAGTCGTACATGGTAACACTGGCATACATTGCCACTGGTTGCCAAAAAATACATTGCATACAGCACACAAACAACATTCAAATCAAACTCCAACACAACACTGCATTAAAACAACGAATTGCATACACCTGCATTCTTCTCAACGGCCATTCTGCACCTGCTCACACACATGAAATTAATAAACACATTAGTAGACATTACCCAGATATACGCTTCCTTACAGAAACGTGGCTGACACCCCATCACACATCAATTAACCCAGACATGCTTCCCCTGCACTTTTGCATCCACCACAGAGACCGCCCACACAAACAAGGTAGTGACATCGCCATCATATCTAAAGACACACTCACACTTAGTAATCCCACACTCCCATACACATCATTTGAAGCACTCTCACCTGCTCTCCTCCATCACACCCCCACCACACCTTTCGCCCCGTTATTTATCAGCCTCCCAAACACAATCCCAACTTCCACACCGACTGGACTGACTTTACTACTAACAACTACACCTCCCCTTCCAATATCTACCCTGGAGACTTCACGCCTGGTAGTACCCTTCCAGACATCAATCCCATACTAAAGACTATCCTCGCTCCACTCACCCCTTATGACTTTACACAACTCATCACCTCTCCCACACACATTGCTGGCAACACCCTGGGCCTTTGGATTACAAACAAAAATCATGTCTCTTTAGATAATACAATCTGGGTAGCGTGGTCTGACCACTTTGCTATCCCATTCACGCTCACACTGTCACACAAAATCCCACATCTCCCTCTGCCCCGAGCCAGGTAAACCAAACACATTACAGACATAGCTTTAGCACCACTCATCTCACTCCCCCAACCCAGCACGCACATTCCTCCATCCTACTCCACCATTACAACGGCATCATCACACAGGCACTTGACAAAATTGCATCCCTCAAATTACAAAAAAACCTCAACAACCACCACAAACCATGGTTCAACGGTTCCCTCCTCTCTATCAAGCAGGAAGCCAGATGCCTAGAAAGAGCCTGGCAAAGTAACCCATGGCCATCAACTAGGACACCCCTCAGACACTTCTGCAACAAATATAAAACAGCCATACGCAATGATTAAGCCACCTATTACTTCCAAGAACTCCAATCTGCCACCCATGGTACCCAGTAACTATTCAACATCATTAAGTCCCTCTCTAAACCACCATCCACACCTTCCGCGCCCTCATCCACTGTAGTATGCAACTCCCTCATGAACTACTTCAACTCCAAAAAACAGATCAGGACAGCCCTCCCCTCAGCTCTCGCACACACACCCCTCACTCCCAAACATTCCAACACATGGGACACTTTCCTCCCCGACACTGACACCATCGTCAACCTCACTTCCAAAAGAAAACCTAACAACTTCCTGGATGATACAGGCCGACCTCAAGCTGCATCCAATTGCATCACCACCCTACGTCCATACTGGCTCAAATAATCAACTCCCGTCTCTCACATGGTAGTATCCCTGGTGCACTCAAAATGGGACAAGATGTAAACCCTCCTCAAAAAAACATCTCTTGATCCCCATGCACCCAAAAAACGACCACCCTGTTCCTATCGTTGTAACTACCCAACTGCAACAACACATTACCACAAACAACCTACTCAACCCCTTCCATTCTGACTTTCAGCCTGGACACATCACTGAAACCGCTACGCTTTGTATTCTTGATGAACTCCTCAGCATCACAAAGGATACACAGTGTTACCTGTACTCCTCGACCTCTCTGCAGCCTTCAACACCATTGTCTAAACCATTCTACTAGACATCCTAGCCCACAGGATGAATCTCTCTGGCACCATACTCAACGGGTTCACCTCCTTTCTCACTGACAGTACGCACTCTGTATCCATCTCCCCTCATTCATCAGACCCCACCCCTTTCAATTATGGGGTTCCGCAAGGCTCTGCCCTATATCCACTCCTGTTCAACCTATATGTGGAATCCCTTCGACTAATCAGTACCAAACACAACATACATTTCCACCAATACGCAGATGGTCCACAATATACTTCCAAATGTCATCCTCTTCACAACTCCACACCCTCAAAACCTGTCTCTCCACCATCATCAACCGGCTATCCACGCACTTCCTAAAACTCAATCCTTCCAAAATAGAATACTTACTCATCTGCCCCCAATGAACAAACCCAACCTCACCACCAGGATCCAGGAACTTGCCATGGACAACCCACATATATCCCTCTCCACACCTGTTAAATCCCTTGGCTTCACCATCGACTCCCACCTTTCCTTCGCACACCACATAGCCGCTGTCACCAAAACATGCAATCTACACCTACGCCTCCTAGGCTAAATCAGACATATCCTTCCCCCTGATGACTTATGCATTGCAGTCCAAGCACTGGTTCTCTCTAAGCTGGGCTATGGAAATGCTCTCCTCACTGGACTCCCCAACAGCACCCTTGCCCCCATGCAAGCCATACAAAATGCAGCAGCCAGACTCATCCTCCACCTAACCAAACATTCACACATCACTGCCGCTCTCGCCCAGTTCCAGCGGCTCCCCATACCCCAGAGAATTGCATTCAAAGGACTCTGCATTGTATTCAAGGTCATCCACCTCAAAACTCCATCTCACCTTCATGACAAACTCAAACCCATCACCCACACAACCACCAGACAAGCCAGCCAACACCCTCTACCCATTCCACTCTGCAAACTCAAATGCGCACAAAAACAAGCATTTGCACACTGGGCACCCAGTGCATGGAACACCCCACCTCTCCACATACGCACTGCATCCTCCATCACCACTTTCAGAAAGAGCCTCAAAACATAACGGTTTCCCTGCACACAACCCTGCCCTCCTCCACTGCTACCACTCGTCTATCCTAATCTTCCTATCCTTTCCTGAAAACATTTTGTAACGTCTTATTTTCACCTTTGCAATTCTGGAATCATGTGAGGTGCTGCAAGACGCTCTGGATAGGGCCAGTGCTAAATAAAAATTCAAATAATTAAATAAATAAACTCATTGGTTCTGCCTGCATGTATGGGCATTGCCAGCATGAAAATGCTTTTCATACCGGCATATATTATGGCAATGGCATCATGAAAATGCGTTGGAAAATGCTCCCAAGCACTGTTTGTGACTTGAATCTATTTCTGTGTGGCTTTTTACCGAATTTTCCACAGAAAGTTCACCGTAAAATGTACGATATTAGCCTACTATTTTTAAAATGTTATCGGGGAGAACCCTCTTCTTCCCCCAAACTCCCTAGTTGGTTCGGGCTCCCCCACTAAACTCGGTTTACATGCATGGGAAACATCCATCCACCTCCAATAGAAAAATATCAGCCACCAGTGATCAAACTGCTTCTAGGCGCTTCAATATCTTCAATGAGCTCATGTTTCACTGAGCCATAACGTGAATGGAAGGCGTAAAAGCCTTCAGTAATGCTTCAATGCTTTTCATTCACACCACAGCTCATTTTCAATCGTTTGTATGGCGGAGAGAAGGGGCGGAAAGCAACTTCCATCTTCACGGCCTCCCTTCCTCTCTGCCATACAAATGCTCCAGCATTTGTGAGGGCATGTATTTTCATGCCGGCATAAATGCTGGAGATCCCATAGGATCCGCCATCTTTATGTACCAGCATAAAGCAGGCGGACCCCATAGGGATCCATTGTAGACGCTCACTGCCATGCAAGTGTGGCAGGGAGTGTGTACAATTACAATTAAAGACTCCCTGACATGCTCGTGTGTCAAGAAGGGTTTAATTTTAATTGTGATCACTGCATAGCAAGCGAGCATGGCAGGTGCTGCTCACAATTAAACGTTAATTCTTCCTGCCATGCCAGGCAGCATTTATTCACTTTGCACGGCTTGCAAATGATGACATTTGGCAGCAG
Source organism: Ambystoma mexicanum (assembly GCF_040938575.1). NCBI lineage: Eukaryota > Metazoa > Chordata > Amphibia > Caudata > Ambystomatidae > Ambystoma > Ambystoma mexicanum. Next base: position 113,770,467 of record NC_090929.1, on the reverse strand, counting down.
AGTGCCATTTATGTTACAGTGCAAAAGTAACAGCTGCCCACCACCAAATTGGGAATTTTTATGACATGAGCTCCTATGTGTTAATTGTCAAAATCTAAGCTGCCTCTCAGAGGATGCGCTGAATGCTGAATTCCTTGTTTAGAAGGCACTGTTGGTGGTCTTCCAGTAAGCAGGGGGCTCAAACTGGGAAACCACAACAGGCTCTAATTCTAAAGTTTGATGAGTTCCCACCTTTTCTTGTTGGAGTGTGTTTTGCAGAGTTACATCTAGTGTGACCAGGTATGCAGCAGTGCAGTGTCCCCTAGTGGGACTTTGACCTGCCTGTGTGTGAGGTGTACTCTCCGCTGGTGTGTGCATGACCTGACCATGGGCTTTGCTCTAGCACCTTGAAGTGCCTCATGTGCTAGATGGAATTACCAATAATGATCTTGGGTCCAGATAACCGGACAGGCTCAAAGAATATGGCAAAGCACTACTTTATTATTAGCATAAATAAAGTAGGCCAAGCTGGCGAATAACAAGCAGTAATTCAATCAATCACTTACACCCAAATGTGATTGTACAAAGGTTGTATACCTCAATATGCGTAATTTATGACATCATCCTACATGGCAAACTGTAAAACTTATTGAAGGGAGGGATTGGGTAAGGGATCACATGTACCTATTATATACATAAGTATTAATAACATCATTGGCTGGCCCTTATCTAATGGCCCTGCCTTGGACCACTTCTAAATATGTATAATACTGATAATAATGGAAAAAGGGCAGCATGTTGGTCTTTTCCAACATTGTATAGCATGTTGCTACATAGACCCTCTGATTGGTTGGCATGCTTTCGCAACCTTAGACTTTCGGCTCGTTAGCAGCACATAAGCAAGACAAAACTCAGGTGGCGTGAGTAACGTCCGACTACTCCCCACTTTCCCAATTAGTCCATCATCTCTCATTGGTCAGGCCCCAACTCAAGGCTTTTCCTTTGTAGTTGAGCTTGTAGCCTGTTCTCTGTTCTGGGACATTCAAGGGAGTATAGGCACACCATTATCTTCGTTGGGCTTAATGAATAGCCTTTGTTTTCGACTTCTGAATCACGTGTGAGAAGACAACAAATGTGTCCATATCGACCTTCTATTTACTGCTAATTGATTCAATTGAGCTGTGTCGTTACCCATCTTAACCCTTGGAGACTTGCTCACTCCATCTTGCATAGGTTTTTTGCATCTTTAATTGTCCAATACTTGGCTTGCGCAGATGTTTTATTCTTTGCTTAATCTAAGACTAATATATCACTAGACACCCGGCACAATTTGGGGTTGTGTGGACCCATGCCAGTTGTGTTGGTGATGGGGGTGTTGCGCATCCCAGGGGGTTAGAGCAGTAGTAGATGAGGGTTTTTTTCCCACTTGTATACTTGATAATCTGGGGTTGGACATCAGGTATCCTTGTGGAGGAGGTCCTCCCCACTCCATTTGTATGGTGGTGGTGGGTACCGGGTACCCGGTTTAGTGGTATGTGTGGCTGTTTGCTTTCGCTTATAGTGATGTGGTTTGTTGGGGGTGTGCTGATCTGTACAGTGCACTGCTGGCTGTTGGAGGGATGATGAGTGATGGTTGAGTTAGAGTCATGATGGACTACGTGTTGTAGTTCTTGTGTTGGGACTGGTTCCCCTGGTTGGAGTGTCCAACATTTGGTCCTACACGCGTGTACTATGGGTTGTTTCTGGTGTGTGGTTGTCCTGTTCAATTGGAGGACGGTGATGGGATGAGGTTTAGTGGGAGCTTTGCACTTTTTTCAAAGGTAGAATGGAGTGAGAGATTTAGTGGGAGTTTTTATTCTTGTTCTGTGTTTGGAATGGAGTGATAGTTGGAGATTTCTGGTCGCTTTTCAAGTTGGTCCCTTCCATCTCCTCTGTTCCGTTCCCCTTCTGTTGTATGTGTCAAGAAGTGAGATGTGTTGTGTCTTGATGTCTCCCAAGTCCCTGTGCTGTGTGCATTCAAGCTGATGGAATGCTTGTGGAATGCTGATGCATGGAATGTTGATCTGTACTTGCTCCTGAGTGTTCCCTGAATGTGAGTTGAGAGCTGAGTGTATGAGAGAGTGGATGCCAGTGGATGTCTTTCTAAGACTTTACTTAAGAACTTACCTGTAACCTGTAAACTTGTCATCTGGACTTGATTAAAGACGTTTCTCCCCTGTGGAAATTGCAGTTTCTATGCCTTGTTTACTGTGGGTTTCCTGTATTTTATTTTCATTTTCAATGTATTACCTGACTTTTCATTTCCCCACTGTATTCAATGTATTACACAACTTCATTTTCCAAAGTATTGGGTGCCTTACGCTTCCCAAATGTATTTTCCTCTGTGTCCCTTGTACTGTGTGGGAGTTGTGGACCCAAGCTTTGATCCCTTGAAGAACCAGTGCTACCTGCTGTTCAGCTGCACCCTGGGACTGGCCCCTTTCAACTCTTCCACCCACCTGTTCCTCGCCCTATAATATCTTACTCCCCTTTGTCCTGGCACAAAGCCTCTCTGAGCCGTGCAAAAAGAGTTCCACTTGTTGTGTCCATCATGGGTGGGGGCTCTGGAAAGCTAATTGTCCCACACCCTGTAATGATCCTTTCCTCTGCCAGTTCACCAGGCTGGCTGCCTGACCTCTTGCACCCCTTTCTGGGAACCTGCTCCATCCCCCAATCATCTACTGTCTCTACCTATTGGCACACTTCTCCTACACCCTGCAATTAATCTCCCCTTTGGGCCCATCTGCCCTGCACTCTATAATTTTCATCTTGCCTGACCTGGGAATAACACAGAATCTAGTTTACCCTAGTGTGAAAATGGGTGGGGTGGGCTCTAGAAGGACATGTGTCCTATACCCTGTAATTACCTTGGAATGTGTGCCCACCTCCTGCACTCCCATCTCCCCAACCTCTGGAAACCACACAGAAATGTGTTCTCACTTATCCCTTCCCATGTGACCCCCCCTCTCAGCTGCCAGCCACTAACAGCCAGAAAACTGGTTCTTGAGTAGGGGCTGGCTCTGGAGTGGGTCACAACCCACAGCCTTATACAATCCTGTGGAGAGAGGACAGGGCTCTCTTTTTGGTAGCTGGCGGTGTGGTGTGCTGACTGGGTGGGCTAGAAGCAGACACTGCAGAGGCCCTTCTAGCAGGTCTCCTTCCCCCTGTCTGGCCTTATCCCTCTCCCCTGGTTCCCTTCCTCCACAACTTGCTCTATTATTCCACCAGTGGCTCTCCTGGCCTCTGTCTCTGCTTCCCACTGCTTCTTGTTCCTGGCCTCTCTGCCTCTGCTTTCCTCCCTTCATTCTCCTGGCTTCACTGCCTCTGCCTCTCTCTGTCTCTCTGTGGCTCTCTGTTCCCCTCTGTCCCTCTAAGCCTCTCTGTCTCTCTGTGCCACTTTGCCTGTGTAACACTCTGTGTGCCACTCTCTCTGTGCCTCTCTCTCTCTGCACCATGCTCTCCCTTTCCCTCTCCCTCTCCCTCTCTCTCTCTCTCTCTCTGTCTATCTGTCTCTCTCTCTCTCTGTGCTGCTCTCTCTCTTTGCCTCTCTCTGTGCCACTCTCTCTGTGTCACTCTGTGCCACCCTCTGTGTATCTCTCGCTCTCTCTCTCTCTCTCTCTCTCTCTCTCTCTCTCTCTCTCTCTCTCTCTCTCTCTCTCTCTCTCTCTCTCTCTCTTCTCTCTCTTTCTCTCTCTTTCTCCCTCTTTCTCCCTCTTTCTCTCTCTTTCTCCCTCTTTCTCTCTATCACCCTTCCTCTGGGTGTGCCTGGCCAGTATGCCTGCTATCAATTCCCCACCATGTGCCCGCAGCCCAGTGCAGACAATCATCCATGGCCAGTGTGCCTAATTTACTCTGCTTCAATGGGTCTATTTCTCTGCCTGTAATAAATCTGTTCCGGATTTATGCCAAAAATGTTGTACCTTTTTTTTATATTCCGACTCTCCTGTGTAGCCTGCCTGTTACTGCCAGAGGGGGGTGGGGTCACAGTCCATATGCGTGCACAATACACCCTCACCTGGTCTGTTGACTCCCTGGTCCAAACCTGTGGCCCTGCCTAGGGTCAACCACATGGCCGCCCCCATTTTGACCTGCCTCCCACTTCAACACCCCGAGCATGGTCTCACAGAGTCTTTTTAAGGACACATCTTTTCAATTTGCGACCATGCAAATGCATTTGCATTATTTGCAATGACGCTAATGCCATTTGTGCACCTGCTATTTGTCATTATGATCATGTATGATAATCCAGGCTCCTGTTACTTGAAGCTGAAACGTAAATGAATAATCTCTCATACAAATACAACGCATGTTATATTATTTATTAAATAAGTAGATTATGAACTGTCATTGTGATACAGTTCATACAGTCTGTAACCCATTGATGCTAGTTGCACCTCGAAATGTGCTAGGAACACCAATAATAACATTACGCTCTAGGAAAGGAGGCTGAAATCTGTGGCTCCCCAGGTGCTTTGGACTAGGGTTGATGGCAGTTGTAGTCCAAAATATCCGAAGAACAAAAGATTGTAGGTTCTTGCTCTGAGAATGCAACAGTGTGCTTTCTCAATATCCTGGAAGGTAGAAACCACCGAAAGGACCTTTGGGCCTTGGCGATACATATATTATTGGCAAAACAAAAAGGGATACGTGCACTAAGCATTTGTACAAGTATCCGGGGAACCACACATTGATACCATTGATACAATGCTCTAAATGATTCCATTTAGAGGTGTCATTACCGAAACACAACTAAGACACATTTATTTAGTATAGTTTCAGAACCAGAAGAGCAAGCCTAGATTTGCACAGAAGATGTTTTGTTAGGTGCTGATTCCATTGCCATTAGATGTGTGTAATGTGGAGGAGTTAAGTGCCTCCTACCTCCTAAAATCTCCAACACATTTGTTCTAACATACTAATTCAATTACTGAGCTCAATAGGGTTGAACCCATAGGGCCTCATTAAGAGGAGGGCAGTAAGGGGTTAACAGTGCCGGTAAAGGTGCCAGAGCCATTAACCCCTTACCACCCTATTACGAGGTCCGCTTGCGGGACCCGCTCAGGACGCCTGATTTTACCAGACGTCCTTAGCGGGTCCCGAGACTGGCCCACAATGTTAACAACGGGCCCGTCATTAACTGGCCCGTTGTTAGCATGCTCCCCATTCCCATTGAGCACTATAGGGGCTCGAATGGGAATGGGGATGGACCGGATCCGGTTTCCCTGAATGGGGAAATACCGGGCCCTCCAAGGTCAGAATGGCCCGGTATTTCCCCATTCAGGGAACCCGGACCCGAGTTTGGAGGTAGCCATGCCCTTGTTAAGAGTATGGCTACCTCCAAACTCGTAATGTGGCTCATAGTCTCATTCTCTCCAGACCCTTCAATAACTGATTTTAATGAACTCCCATGTTTATGTTTGTCTATAAGAAATGTCATGTTTGGTAATAAGAGCCACCAAGGGTAGCCATGTCTAGATGCAACGTCACGAACAGTAGGGCCACAACGCCCTGTTATAAGTTAGCACTCGGAAGCAGTAGATCCCACCAGGCTGTGCGATTAGGAAGCATCAGGCCTCCAGAGCGAGGCTCACCTTCATAAACTGTGATCCAGGGATAACAATATGCGAGTAGGTGGATGTTTCTAGCAGGAACCACGTGACCCGCTGAATCAGGGATGCAGGAATATGAGATGACAGGAATGAGGTCATGTGACCAGATTAGATAGAAAGATACCAGGAAGACGGACGCACCTAAAATATCAACTTCTTCCAGGAAAAAAATACTGTGAGAATCGTACTAGAAAGTGATGTGATGTATAACACCCCAAAGTGTATCAAACAATGATAAATGCATGTTGAATCTTGGTGAGGGGAGCTGCATCTGTCAGGTGGGGTTACTATGTTTCATTTTTTTGCATGAAATAAGATTGCCTCTCTTACCGTATCATGTTTTCAGTGTTTACTTGGGTCACGTTTTCATTTTTGTGGTAACCCTCCAAACGTATAGGTATTAATACACAAACCAAGTTCACCTTTTTGCTTAATGAGTCTGCGAGTTATTTAGTGAAAGATACTTGGACAATACACCCAGTTGAGGGTGCTGACCTCTTTGTGTCTGGGATCGGTGACATTGCTGGGTTATGTACAGCGAATCACACAGTGTGCAATGTCTTCTTTCATGTTAATGGTGCCGGGATTTCCTGGAGGGTTAAGTCCCCAAGAAAGCTGTAGTTGGAATTGTTGATGGCTGAGGTTTTGATGAGGTCAGTGATTCTATCAAGGAATTCTGTGAGGGTTGAGGGTGGTCTGTAGTTCAGGTGGAAGTCTTCGCTGGAGTGAGCAGGAAGTGGCACACAAGTCACTCCGCAGAGCTGTAGGTCAATGGTTACTGCAGAGTGAAGGGCCATGAGGCCTTGTGGATGGCATTATTGCCTCGAACGTCTTTTGTATACAGTGGATGCTGCAAACTGAGAGTATGAAGATATCGTGAATGGGTGCTTGTTTGTTTGTTTGTTTGTTTATTACTTGTATTGCGTGCCAGACCCAAAGGTATACGGGCGCATTCATAAGATCATTCAAAGCTTAGTTACACAACAAGAATACAGTCAGTATAGTTACGCGTAGTGAAATACATAACATTTCGAATATACAGAGTATTTACAGATGGTATATTTACAAGTCAGAAATACAAACTTTGGGCAGATAGCAGTGTGTGTAGTTAATGGCAAAGCAGGTTGGATAGAATGTATGCAGTGACCAGTGGCTGGTGAGGCCAATTTACCAAGTTGTCATAAGTACGCTTGGAAGTCGGAGTCCTTAAGCCACTTGATTGTGCACTGTCGGAATTTGTGGTAGGATTGCTCTGTTCTGAGGTGTGGGGGAGCGAATTCCAGAGCTGGTCTGCCTTAACCTGGAAGCTGTTGCCACCTACTCTGGTAAGCTTGAATCTGGGGGTAAGGAGGCAGTTCGTATTGGATAGTCTGGTTCTTCTTGTCGCAGGTTTCATGACACTTCTGTCTGACAGGTAGGTTGGCGCAGTCTTGTTTAGGCATTTGTGAGTGAGGGAGGCAACTTTTAATTTGATTTTGTCTGAGGTGGATAACCAATTGTTGGCTCTTCTTGTCTCAGAGATCTGTCCTCTGCTTGCGATTCCTAAAGCAGCTCTAAGAGCATTCATTGCTTTGCAGGAATTGGATTTTTTTGGTTATTTGTTTGTTCGCCCCTATGTACATGGCGTTGCAATAGTCGAGTTTTGAAAGTATGAGTGCTCTGGCCAAGGTGATGCAACTGTCATTGGAAACAAAGGCTTTGCCTGCTCTTATCAATTTGCAGGTGTAGGCTGTAGTTGAAGCCACGGTGTTTACCTGTTTGTTGAGGGATAGGGTGGCGTCGAAGTAGAACCACAAGGTTTTTACTTCCTTGGCGACTGTAATGATATTATTGTCGATATTGAAGGTAGAGTATTTGGGTCCCAATTTTTTGAGAGACGATGGGGTGCCCAGGATAATGATCTCCGTCTTGTCATCATTCAGGCATAGTCCACAAGTAGCCATGCCTGGATGATGAGATAAACCTTGCTCACCAAGGCCAAATCCTTTTCATAATCACCAGTAAGGGGTAGGAGGATCTGAGTATCATCAGCATAATTAGTGTAGGTGATACCCAGATGATCCAGATCATCGAAAAGGGGCTTGGTGAAGATGTTATACAATGTGGGTGAGACACAGGATCCCTGGGGCACGCCACACATGATAGGAATGGGGTCGGCTGCTGCCATAGGGGAGAAGAGTCTCATGGTACGATCACTGAGGAAGGATTGTATCCATGCTATGGCTTCAGTGGAGAAGTATGCTGCGTGTCCAGATGGCTACGTAAGACCTGATGATCGACCAAGTCGAAGGCGGCCGATAAATCCAAGAGTAAGAGAAGGGCTGAGTTTCCCTTATCTCTCAGTTCATCGATTTGGGCTTTTAGGTCCAATAGTGCAGTTTCTGTCCCATGCTGAGGTCTGAAGCCTGATTGCCTAGATCCTAGCAGGGAGTTTGATTCCAAGAGTTTTTAGATTTGTGAATAAGCCATTTTATAAAGAATTTTTAAAAGAAATGGCACCGTAGTAATAGGACGGTTGTTGGTGGGAATCAATGGGTCTAGAGTCTGTTTTTTTAGTAACGGGAGCACCCATGATTCCTTAAGGTTGGTTGGGATGGTATTGGACGTGAATGACGCATTGATACGTTTAGTGATAAATGGTGATAGATCTCTGGCTGCGTCTTTTATAAGTTGAGCGGGGCAAGGGTCACCTTGACAATTGGAAGGTTTAAGCGATAGTATGGTTTTTTCTGTTTCAATTATGATGACTTTGGAAAACTTAAATCTGGGGGACTTGGCAGGGGACTTGGCAGTGTTATTAGGGGAGACTGCTGGAGTGATGCTGAGCGTGTTACTGGTTAATGAGGCTTTTTTGTTAGCTATTGTTACTTGTAGAGTCACAACCTTATTAACTAGTGCTTGCTGTATATTTGAGTACCAGAGTTTATCTTTAGTACAGTTATCTGGCACAGGGATGGGGTTTCGAGCTTTTTAAGGCTAGCGAAAAGTTCTTTTGTGCCGGATTTAGCTTGGCATATTCTAGCATTATAAATTTCACGTTTGGCTAGGAGTATTTCGTTTTTGCATAAGGAAGTGATGGCAGTAAGATTAGTCTTATTTTCTTCAGACGGTTGTGTTTTCCAGGTTGTTGCGCATAGCCTTTTTTGGCACGTAGTGTTTTCAGGTATGGAGCATACCATGAATTAAGGCGGGCCTTAGGTTTGCTTTGTCTCAGTTTAAGTGGCGCTATAGCGTCTAAGGAAGTGGTCATGATATGGTTATAGTCCCTGACCAATGCATCAGGTTTCATGTTATCCGGTATGGCATTAAGTGTGGGTAAAATGAGCGGGAGTGGGTTGTCACAGGTAATGTTCTTTTTATTCCACGTGGGAATAGGTGGGGTAGGGGGTGTTGGTGTGGAGATGGGTTTATCGCTAGCTAGAGTAAAAGTTATGAGCTGGTGGTCTGACCGTTTTTGCGGGGATATGGCAGAGATAGTAACATTACAATTGTAGTCTGCTATCCATTCTAGGATTCTTCCCTTTGTATGACTAGGTTGAAGCACTTTCTGGATGCAGCCTTGTCTGTTAGGATGTTTGCCACGCTGGAGGCAGGTGTATCCTTTGGGTCGTTGTAGCCTAAATTGAGATCTCCTAATAGTAGAACTTGGGAAGAGTTTTTTAGGTTGTTGGAGGCAATATTGGATAGGTCATCCTCGAAGGAACTGATGGGACCTGTAGGTCTGTAAATCAGATGGACCGTTAGGGTCTGGGAGCTGTTTATGTTACGTTTGGCTATCAGGTTTTCACAGTGATCGTTGTGTGGGGATTTCAATAATCTGATTGGTAGGTTGTCTCGTGCAATAAGTGTGATACCTCCACCTTGAGTCTCCGCTCTGTGAGATCTTAAGATGGTATGTCCATTGGGGATAGCAAGGGATAGCGCTGGTCCTGCGGCGGCATGAAGCCAGGATTCGGTGAACGCTAAAAGGTCAAGGTGTTCTGCTTGTATAATATGAGCTATCTCTGTAGCATGAGCGACCAGGGATCCCGCATTTATTAGGGCACCCTTGAGAGTGTTGCAGGCTGAGGTTATAGATGTGGAGCCTGTGGGTAAATAGGTCCTGGCGGAGGTGTGGTGAGCAGTAGTGGGTCTAGGTGGGTTATTAGATTTAGAGTTAAACAAGGTGGGCATGTGGATGGATCTTTTGTTACATGGGTTAACAGTTGTAGCTAGTGGTTCATAGATTTTAGGGAGTCTTGAGCGGAGTCTTCCATTTCTGTCAGGCATAGTACATGGATATGTCTGCAGTGGGAGGTCTAGTGTACTGAATTTAGTAGGCCTTTGTCTGGTTGGGGTAAATGGTTGCGTCATAGTCAAACTAGGAGTATTGTGATGGAGGTTTGCCAGTATGGTCACTAGGGACGCTAAGGCCGTCACAATAGAGGCAGTAGGCCCCTTGGACTATACATATTTTAGGTGATGCGCCAGGGGAGAGGAGATCACGGTAGGCGTGAGAATGGTGATCAGGGTAGAGGTGATGGCGTGGTCAGTATGTAAGTAGAATGTGGGCAGCAATCAGTGTAAACTGGAGGGCAACATTCAGTGCAGCATGAGGGTGTGCTTTGTCTCTACGATGAGTATTGTGCTTATCTTGTGCTTTATGATTTGTGAGTCCCGTGGAGTGCACTGCTGCTGAGTGTGTGCTCATTAGCCCAGAGTGTTATTATCTGCCTGGTTGTGGGGTGTAAGTGATCGAGAGTGGAATGCAAGTGGCATTGTTAAGGTCGGCGCAGTGCATAAACTGAGCATGCATGCAGTATTTGCACAGTCATGTGATGGTGGGGATTGTATAGCAGATTATGCTATTCTTATCTGTGCATTTATAGAAGGGGTTAAATTGCAATTGGTAAGTTTAGAGACACACTATTTGTTGTGGAATGAGGATGTCCTTGTTATATTCTTTGTATGTGGCCTTCTGTTTGTGGTTGCACGCGGTTGGAAGAAGACCTCAGCAGAAGATAACTTAAGAGATCCACTAGCAGACATGATGGTGTGAACCAGCAGATCACTGAACATGATCTAGATTATTGAACCAACAGACCACTGAAAACAGATCTGCCAAATTGTGCTGGCAGCCCCGTTTAAGAAGACCTGAAATATTGAACCAGCAGAAGCTGGAAGAAAACCTAAGAGATCTACTAGCGGATGTTCTTTATCGGCCGGCTCTGATGGTTAGAACCGGTCACCCAATGGAAAAGACCTGCATGATTGAGCCAACAAACCACTGATAAAAGATCTGAGAAACAAAACTATCAGACAACTAGAAGGTGACCTGAACATTTCAACCAGAATAAGACCTAAGTGATAGACCCAGGCAACCACTGGCGGTAGACCTGGGTGATACAACCATCATTCAGGCTGCTGGACATAGACCTCGGTGATACAACCAGAAGACCCACAGGAGAAAACCTAATTGATAAAAACCAGGCAACCAATGGAGGTAGAACTGGGTGATACAACCATGAGCCCCCACAGAAGAAAACCTAATTGCTAGAACCAGGCAACCACTGGAGGTAGGCCTGGGTGATACAACCATCAGCCCCACAGAAGAAACCTAATTGATAGACCCAGGCAACCACTGGAGGTAGGCCTGGGTGATACAACCATCAGCCCCACAGAAGAAGACCTAATTGATAGTGCCAGGCAACCACTGGAGGTAGCCCTGGGTGATACAACCATCAGCCCCACAGAAGAAGACCTAATTGATAGAGCCAGGCAACCACTGGAGGTAGACATGTGTGATACAACCATCAGCCCCACAGAAGAAGGCCTAATTGATAGAACCAGGCAACCACTGGAGGTAGGCCTGGGTGATACAACCATCAGCCCCACAGAAGAAGGCCTAATTGATAGAACCAGGCAACCACTGGAGGTAGGCCTGGGTTATACAACCATCAGCCCCACAGAAGAAGACCTAATTGATAGAGCCAGGCAACCACTGGAGGTAGACCTGTGTGATACAACCATCAGCCCCACAGAGGAAGACCTAATTGATAGAACCAGGGACCCACTGGAGGTAGACCTGGGTGATACAACCCACAGACCAACAGGAGAAGACCTAATTGATAGAGCCAGCCAACCAATGGAGGTAGACCCAGGTGATACAACCAACAGGTCAAAGTAAGAGGAACCAAGTGATTGAAAAGACTGTGGAGATCTACCAACAGACACCTAGAAGAAGTCCTGGGGAAAGATCTAACTGAATGAAGCAGCAAATCACCGGAAGAGGACTCCAGTGGCAGAATGGTGAGATTACTGAAGAAGATCTGGGTGAGTACATTTGTTGATTTGTTTCGCTTACATCTATGGGTTCTTTATCTATTAGGTACTTACAAAAGAAATACGTATATGGGCAGATTCTCAAACAAATGTTGGAACAAATGAGGAGATGCGCTAGCGCGCCTCCTCACTGGCGCCACCAATGGAGCAGCTCAGGCCACATCTTAGATGCTCTCATACAGATGCCCTTTTTCATCCCTTTGTGCATTTGCACAAATTAGAGGGCATTTCTGTGCATTTGAAAGTGCATTCTGAATTCATAAACAGGATGCACTTTTAAATGCACAGAAAAGAGGGTCATCCCCAGGCGGATGTTAGTAACAGGCACAGGGCTAGGTGCAAATCGTGCCAGGGTCATTTCTGACTCTGTCATACATTTTTCTTTAAGTGTGACAGCCGCGGTTTAAACCACAGTTGCAAACGTGGATGGATTCTCTCCCCCATGACCCCCCCCCCGCGAACATTTAACAGAGATGGGCTCTCTGCGAAATGCACTCCCGACACTAATGTGCGCAAGGGGGCTGGACAGCACATCTTCGCCGTACTTCCAGACTCTCAGGAAATGTGCAGGTTACCATTGAGAATAAGGTGACCTGTGCAATTCTAAAAGTAGCACAAATAAAATGAGCGCATTCTCTGCGTTTCTTTCACTTGCACTCATTTTTGAGAATCTGCTCCACAGCCTTAGAAACATGTGCCATTCATGTGCTGAGGGACATTTCAACAATATTTCCGACCCATCAAGCATTTCCCGCCCTGCTCCTTCTGGAGCAGAAACTCCATGTTATGTTACGTTACTGGGGTTCATACCAAGCACCAGTGCCACGTGCATGTTTTCCAGGGCCTCTGGAAGATCTGAAAGAGGGGGCTAGATTAGGCTAGTGGGACAAGAGGGCAAATACAGGTTAGCTTCACTGTTGTGTTGATGCGTGGGGTCCTGAAGAACCCAGAGCTCTGCATGCAGGTCTGTTTCTAGCTGTTTTGTGCCCATGGGGGAGCTTCATGTGCCGGTGTTGCCCGGGTTCATGCCGGGGACCGTCGTATGCGCGTTTCTTGTAGAGGTTTAGCGCTCTGTTGTTTTATGCCCGGACTGCTTTTCAATCACTGCATGAACGTTGCTTAGTGGATGTGCACACTCGTCCTTGGCACTTGAGGGGTTAAACCCTTCTCTCACATCACACACAGTTACAGGCCATAACATATATTCATTTTTATCAAAATAAATAAATATATAATAAATGAAACTTCTCCATGCCCGCGCATCTCCGCCTTGGGGTTTAACCCAGGTAGACATTTCAGACGTACAAAAAACTGAAACGGGTTAAAAGAGAAGAGAAGTCGCGTCTGAAACTGGGCCAGATTCTGACATCGGAGGCCTCTCTACAGCGAAACCCATTTGCACAACGCGCAGGAGATTTACGGCGCTCTCTGAACCCCTAAATTAATAATGAAGGAAAGTGCTGCGGAAGGAGCGCACCAGTGTTTCGGCCTCGCAGCAGATCCAGGAAAGGGAGTGATTTCCAAGCTCCTTACATCACTCATCTGTGGATGGGTTCCCTAATTTCAGAGAAGGGCTAATGTGCCTATTTCAGGCCCACAACAGCGCCAAACACCACCTCAATGCTGCAAAGCAAGCAAACGTTTGCTGAAAATATTATTGCGTGTTCCTTTTCCATAGTCACCCCATGCTTGCTGTCAAAAAACACATTTTATATATTGTTAAAAGCTATGTATAAAAAACACACAGATTACCAGGAAGAGTTACAAACCAGAAAGTGACAGCTTTGTGTGGGTGCATCCATCGCAACCTGGTTCAGATGATCCAAGAGCCACATGCCCTAGGTGCCAGATGCCATATACCCTAGGTGCCAGATGCCATATACCCTAGGTGCCAGATACCCTAAGTGCCAGATGCCATATACCCTAGGTGCCAGATACCCTAAGTGCCAGATGCCATATACCCTAGGTGCCAGATACCCTAGGTGCCAGATGCCCTAGGTTCCAGATGCCCTAGGTGGCAAATGCCCTAGGTGCCAGATACCTTTTTTTTTTGTTTTATTTTATTTTTTACATTTTTAAAGCGCTCACACAGCCCGCGGGCATCGAGGCGCTGTTTCAGGAATTGTTTATTTTTTAGTTGCGTAATTGTTTTTGTCTTAGTTGCGTATTTATAACGCGCTTAAACTCCCAGAGGTTTCTAAGCGCGGACCGGGGGATCGAACATGTGCTGCTTCGTGTCGTCTTGCTTCCAAGGCGCGCACGTTGCCGCTGAGCTATCCTCTCGGGGCGAGAGGTCCCGCACCTATAACCTAGGTGCCAGATACCCTAAGTGCCAGATGCCATATACCCTAGGTGCCAGATGCCATATACCCTAGGTGCCAGATGCCCTAGGGTTAGGCGTGCTATACAAATGTACAAATAAATAAATATATATGTGAGTACTAACAATAGCGATGGCTGCAGTGAGCTACGATAGCACTGAAAGTACAACATCCAATGTATTGAGCAACAAGCTGAAGGCATTTTCTTAACAGCTGGGTAAATAGAAAATTAACAGCAAAGAGGTCCTTCTGTCTATGCTTGTAGCAGTTTGGGGACAATAAAGATTTACAAGTCATGTTTTATTAGTGTGCATTTTTAGTGGCAAGAAAGACACAAAAGGCTTGCTATCACTTTCTCTACTGAAGACAATCAAGACCTTTATCCCAGAGAACAACTTACGAGCTGCAGTCCAGGCCTTGGTCCTCTCTCACGTGGATGGTGGCAATGCCCTTTCATAAGGCCTTCCAGCGACTAGCCTGGCACACCTCAGCTGCTGTTTCACGACTCATCAAGGGACCCTTCAAATTCGCCCACATCACCCGAACCTCATTGAAATGCACTGGCTTCCGCTCCAAGCCTGTTATCATCTTCAAATCCGTCTGCATTATCTACAAGGCTGTCGCCCTGAAGTCCCCAAGCTACCTCACTGAGAAACTCAGCACCTCCGGAGGCCTACAATCCACCAGACGTAAGGACACGGGCAGGCTTCAACTCTGCCAGTGCCGGAGGGAAAGAACCAGGTGAGAGGCCGCTCCAAGGCTCTGGCTCAACACCAGACTCGTCCCCTCGCTTCTGCATTTCATAAAAGGAGCTCAAGACCCTCCTCTTCAAGAAATGGCTCCTGCCTAATTCCTGGGCCCACACACCCTTCACTCGCCACCCAAAGGGAGACTGGGTGATCTGCTGCCCCTGTTTCCTCCCCTGGTTGTTTGTAGAGCCTTTGCTGCCAAATTGTCAGACCCCACCCTGTTGTTAGCTCCCCGCTCCCTTGTATCTCTGCTCCTCACACTGTAGCCTTACCCCTATGATTTGTAAAGCGCTCCATTGCTTCCCGAAGCTAAATCCATGCTCAAAAAATACAATAATACTAAAAATATGAATATTGACAGAAGTCCATTGCACATGCCAACATGCCCCCAATGCATTTGATGAATGGTCATTTGGCATTCTGGGATTGTTTAGTCCTGGTTTTCTAATGGGAACATGTTAACTACAGTTCCCAGGAAGCAAAGAAAAACTAGGCCTGGATGGGGAACTGCTAAATGACAGGGGCGGGGGGGTTATATCGATGCATGTTCCATGCAGGTTCTAAGGGATCATAAAGCAACCCCGTCCCTACAGAAGATGCAGACAGTGTAAAGGACTGTGTGCCCAGCAGAGCAGGCTAGCGCCTAGCAGAGGGTTATTATAATGAACACACACAAGAGGGAGGAAGGGGGTGGGGCGAGGATGCAGCAGACACTGATAAAGGGTATATATAGACATTATTCAGAAACCCTTCTACTCTGCATCTAACGTGTGTAAGACGGCAAGGCGCTATAACGTCTGGATAGGAGAGCCTGGGCAAACAGCCTTGTCCTGGGGTAGATGCGCGTTCTGTGCAGCCATGTGGGCGGTGTAGCAAAGCTTAGTGAATGCAGACAGGTCAGGTAGCTGCATGCACTAGGCCTTCCTCTATGATATGGCATTCATAACGCGCCTGTACACAGGTTTTTCTAGGCGCTATGGAGACGGCTGCAGCCAGACTCGGACTGGCTTATAGGGCAATAGGGCAATCCCCGAACTGTAAGTTAACCGTTTTCTGGTTTAAAAAAAGACCTTGTTTTGGGCAAAGTGGGTCAGTTTGATGAGTTTCTCCCAGTGTTCGAAATGCACGAAAAGAAGTAGTGGAACTATGCTCCCTACTGGCCTGGCCCCCGCACCCCACAAACCCCATCACCGCCCCCCTCCCACGCACATTACAAACCCCCAAACACATGCACCTGCTGTTTAAGGGAACGTTCGGTGCAGTGCACTGAAAGTGCAGGTTTTAACTTCTTCCTGCAGTTATTTTGAAACAAAACCATTCCGGAACGGTTTCTTTTTCAAATAAAATTATAGGAACAATAAAACGTAGTTTAAAAAAGTAGAGGAGCACCGCTCCCGCCCACCTTCGATCACTGGTTGCTCCACTTCTTAGCCAGTGCTCCTGAACATTCTTTAAAAATGCACAATTGACAACACATTTTGTCAAAATAACGTCACACTTATTTCACTACATGTTGTGAGTTTAGTCCATTTGTTTAAGCTCCCTGACGTGTCCCACTCTTCCCCTTTTCCTTTTCATCCCCACAGAACACAGTCTGGATGCCACCCTGGGCGGGGTCCCAATTCAGCTCTACAAGGAAAAGGCTTGGCCCTTTAAAATCACGTGGGTAGTGATGTGCTCCGTATAAAAGACTAACAACATAACGCGTCCAGCTGATCACTTGGCACATACAGTGTTGAGGCCTAGGAAAAATGTGCCCTCACCCGATTTCATCTCCTTAGTTTGCTGAGACTACGGGACAGTCCTTTGGAAAAATGGGGCCTACAGGCATGACCCGACTAGACGATGGGGCAGGGGGGCGGGGGGTGCATGAGTGCGCTATGGGTAAGGAGTAGCCATGGTTTCAAGTAGCAATGACAGTACCTTAAAAAAAAAAAGCATGTACAACAAGCCAGACACATAAGCGGCTTACCAGGCACTTTTACTCCCTAGAAACAGGCAAATACTCCTACAAAAACAAGTAGGGAGTGAAAATACTGCAGCAAAAAATAGGAGACAACTGATGTCCGCTGCCATGCACACACCGCACCCGATGTGTTCAGCCCGGTGCAATAGCAGAGAGGAAGGGACCCACAGGCTCTGAGGAGATACTTTAAATGCAGCCTTTCATTTTCATGAATTTTTAGGGGCAAAAGTATAAAATACAAAAGATATCTATTTTAGAGATGAAATATGTTTTAACTTGCCTACAAAATGGCGTCTACTTTACGCGCTAAAAAAATCCTTTAACTTCCTTTTCCTTCTTCCTTTTACTCTCCAAAAATATTCCTTTCACTTTGAGAAACTGCAAGTAAAATAGAGAGTGAGTGTATGCACACAGTGGCCCTAGGCTCAAGGCAGCTGAGACCACATGGATCTTTAGAGATGAGCATCCAGTCTATTATTTATTTATTTGTGGTGATGTCCCCCAATGGTGCGCCAAACACTCCAAAGTTATACGGGTAATTGAGTGTTTCCATGAATACGCCAAGATTTGAAACTTAAATGCAGGTGGACACTTTATTGTTCCTAAATGCCCATTGTCTTGATGCCCATATGTGACACGTGTTTTGCCATAATTTGCCCTTTTTGAATACTGGGCTATATCTATCAACCAAATTCCAACAAATAAATGTATTAAATCATCATGGTTGATAGACCATATCTCAAGCAAAAGCATAAAACACCATCAAAAATAAAGGTCATAATTAGGCAATATGACCTGAAAAGGGGGGCCGTTATTGGTCGGGTAATGCCCCCGGGGCCATAGTTTGAAGCCCGAGCGAAGAGAGAGCGTTAATGGAGCCACATACACTCTCGCACAAATTACTGCCATAACCTTTATGTCGTCCTACACCTACTCTCTCGCACGATAACTGCAATAACCTTTATGCCGTCTAACCCCTATTCTGTCACACGAATTACTGCAATAGCCTGTATGTCTCGTACACCTACTCTCTCACACGATTACTGCAATAGCCTGTATGTCTTCATACACCTACTCTCTCACACGATTACTGCAATAGCCTGTATGTCTCGTACACCTACTCTCTCACACGATTACTGCAATAGCCTGTATGTCTTCATACACCTACTCTCTCACACGAATCACTGCAATAGCCGTTATGTCATCTTACACGAATTACTGCAATTGCCATTAAGTCGTTTTACACCTACTCTCTCACAAAAATTACTGCAATACTTTAAAAAAAGGTTCTCAGAGCCGCTCTCCCGAGAACAAACATGGGAAGGTGCCCACTCGGGAGTGTCTATAACCACGTTTTAGCTCACTGCACCTTTCACAGAGGAGAAATATCCGTTAGTATATACGAAACCTCAGGTCAACAACTGGGTGTTTTCAGATTTCCAACCCAATGGAAAGCTAGAAGGATGTCCCACCTCGGCCCTTTGATGTGGCATGCACTCCTGAGACCCCTAGAGGCTTCCCAGCTCCAGCAAGCCTTCACATGCAGAGGGGTGGCCTTGGCTGCTGACCACCTGAATACCCATACATACCATGGCACCGCTGCCATGCTGCCATTCACTGACATCAATGGTGCCAGTCAAATTAAACCACCTCGAACTCCTCACAATGTTTCCCTGATGACTGCAGTTCAGATGCCTCCCCCCTTTGATACACACTTCTACTACCAGCACTTTGTACGTTTTTGGAGAATGGAGTCAGCGTTCTGTTTTGCTGTGAAAAAGAACATGTCTCTTTCCTTATCTGTAGCTCTCATCCCCATCCACACCTTCATCCCACCCCAGCACACTGAAGCAGTCTGCTTTCAATGTTAAGCACTTTACGAAAGTTCAACAAATATCGTGCAGAGAAATCAAACCGAATCGAAGATGTGACACCTTTTGTTGGACTCACTGAAAATGGTATACTGAAATGCTAGATGCATTCGCTTTCCAAGTCCCAGAGACGTCTTCATCAGATGGTGGCCACCCGGGTGACCCTCCCCCGGCCCCATCTGATCAAGGAGTCTATGGCACTTTGAAAGCTAATGCATTGACCATCTCAGCATAATCTTGGGTTTTGTTCTAATAAGTCTGCAGGCATGCATGATTCAACAGTATTTGGAGGTACAAAACATACACTCATGCTATGTGTCATGTGCAATGCTATGTGTGAGAGGGTCATGTTTCGCTAATAGCCCATGTTCTCATATGCAAGCGGAGCATGAGACTGAACCATTCCATCATCACACGCGGCCCTTCGTAGTGTATGTATGGTTCTGTTATCAATGTTTCTAGATAATTTACATAGCCCAATTAATTAAGTTAAAGCTAGATGTTGGGTGTCCAGGATCACACAATTTGGTTAAGTGGGGAAGCGAGTACAAGAACACACAGGTCCCCTTTCTCCAGAATCGATACTTTAAACATTAGAAGACATGTTCACTTTACATGTTTCCATTCTCTCTGGCAGAACAGAGTATGTGTCATTTAGATGTCCCCAGCACAGAAGGCTTCCACCCATTGATTTGTGAATCTCATCTTAAGTAGCACAGACATGAGCCCAGGCTCACCCCAAGCTCATAATGTCATCTGTCCCAAGCCACGCCCCACTGCCGACACCGCGATGAGGCTGAAACATGTTGCCTATGTTCCGATGCAGAAAGGATGTGACCTGGGAGATTGGGCTGGAGTGAGCCCCTTGGGGCGGGACCGACCCTGATTTACATATGTTCGGTCCCTTTCTCTTATGGCACAGCTGGGCTGAAAATGGAAAGCTGTCCAGAGACTTTTTCAGTGATCATGTTTCATTCAACGCTTTCCAACAATCGCCTTTTTTTTTGTTTATGTCACGTAACCCGCCCTAGAAGTGACACATTTTTACAGGGCTTACAAGTTTCATTAAAAAGATGCGGTTCTGGCCTAATCATCGCATTGGCAATATGTTAGCAGCGATTGAAGCATTGCAGCCTGATCAGAGTTTGCCAGCATTGTCCGTGCGCCTGCACGCTCCCCATGGATCTGACACCAGACCTTTCCCTCCCCATGGATCTGACACCAGACCGTTCCCTCCCCATGGATCTGACACCAGACCTTTCCCTGCATAACTGGGCCTGCGAGTGCCATACATGCCAACATAATCCATTCCTTTTGGGAGACTCTAGTCTACTCCTGGCTTTAAACTTTGCATTCTGGGACTTGTGGTCTCAAATTCCCCCATTATAAACCCAGGATTCCAAATCTCACATTTTCCAATTATAACGCCAAAGAATGCAAAGTTAAATCCAGATCTGGACTTCTGTCTTCCGCATGGATTGGATAATGTTGGGGCTTTATTTATTTGCATTTTTTAAAGCGCTCACCCAGCCAGCGGACATCGAGGCACTGTTACAGGAATAGTTTTTTTAAATGTTTTTATTTTAGTTGCGTAATTGCCTTTTTTGCATTTTTTTTGTCTTAGTTGCATATTTACAATGCGCTTAAATACCCAGAGGTTTCTAAGCGCGAACCCAGGGATGGAACCTGTGTTGCTTCGTGTCGTCTTGCTTCCAAGGCGAAGACGTTGCCACTGAGCTATCCTCCCCGGACATGGAGGGTCTTCATCCCTGTGGGCTGAACAACCCCAAGACATTGCAAGCAGAGCAGCAGGGTCAGTGTGAACAGTGGCCCGTGTTTTACGGTCTCCAAGTTTTGCCACATGTTCCAAAGCACAGGAAGATTAGATGAGTTGCCCAGGATCACACCATTTCGGTAATGTGGGGCAGGTCTCCTGGTTTCAGATTGCACAGCACCTCCTTCAGCAGTCTGCAAACGCAACCTCAGTCCACACAGCCAAACAGCGTATGCCTCGGGGAGACTTTCCTTGTGTGACGTCAGGACCGGATGCAATATACCCAGCAGCTATTACTTTGATTTTGTTTGAGGTCACTGCTGCACTTTGTGCAGCACATTGTGGCTTTGCACCTCCCCTGTGATATGTGTACTGTGCTGCCCAGCAGACAGCAGAGCGATGGCGGCAAAAGCAGGGAAGCCTCCAACCAGAAATGTGGCAACAAAACGCAAAAACATTATTACCGGAGCCAGGAGGAGCCCGAGGTGCTGACCGTGTCCTGAATAACAAGGCGCCAGTGCAGGTTTTGAATGACTGCTTGAATACTTCCGGTCGCTAATGCCCAGTGGAGTCACCAGGAATCAAATTTAGGAGGGGCACAAAGACAAAAGTAGGGGGGGGGGCACAGACAAAGTAAGGGGGGCCGACTATGAAAGGTAATGTGTGACGTCACAGGAACTCCTGCAGAGGCTTTTGTGCACACCAACTACCCACACCCCACGCCAAGGACGCAGGGGGTATCTGCTTTTCCAGGTTTATTATGCGGTCCCACTTCGAAAAATGAAATCCGATGGAGTCAACCAGCATAGAATATCAACAGCTTACATTGGTCCTGCCATAGCCGGGACGTCATTTCACCAAAAGGCCAGGCATAGCGGAAGTGACATCACACAACCCTTGACCTCTGATAACATCACAGAAAGTGATGTCATTTGACCCCACCCTGAAGTGACATCACAGGAAGCGATGGAACACGACCTTTCAACCCTTGACAAAACAGGAAGTGGCATCACATGGCCTTGTTCCTAAGTGCAATACGAAAAATATGGTTATGATTTCACTGTAATATGATATACGTGTCATAAAAGAATGGATCACCATATGTATAGTTAATATCAGTGTGTATAGGCCCATATCACCAAATTACTGGCAATGCAAGCAAGCATCCAATGATTTTATCGAATATAAACAACAACAAAAATCAACGAATAGAAGAAAAAACACTGATTTTTTTAAAAAGACGAATTTATGTGGAGGTGGGATAAGGCGTTAAAACAGGTGGGGAGGGGTTTGGTGTTGGGTTTTACACGTAGGGAAACAGGGGGTTGGGAGGGCCCAAGCGGGTTGGGAGGGCCCAAGCAGAAAATTAAAACAAAAAACGATATTGTTTCGTTCATTATGTTTCGTTGAAAAAGTTATCATTAAACCATTTTTCAGTAAAATCCAATGGAACCAGACTGCAGACGTCCAAGGCCAAATGATAATGATGTGTTATTATATAGCACTTGCGTTTAAGTAATTTATATAGAACAAATACCAGAAGGATGAAAGGCAGAGTTGGCCTTGCCGGGATTCGAATCTGCAGATCACACACACATCGCAGCAGTGAGCACTCAACTCACTGATCTATCTTACCAGCTATTGCTATCTCACTGGCTATGGTAAAATGAGCAATTACATGTCTCAATGTTCTCAAAGTCAGAAAGCACATTACACCCTGTAGTGGATGCCGTTAAACTGGTAACTGAGATGTAACAGCAAGCCAATTCATCTGCAGGTCTGGTGCAAAGTTGGCCACATGTCAAACCTTTGTGGATCGACTTTTCAGGCTTCAGAGGTTGGCAAAATACATATCATTGGGAGGTTTCATAACTGTGTGTTAAAGAATTTAGAGTAGCGCAGGGAAAGCAGTGCACTAACACAGCATCCCGCACTCTGGGCACTTGTTACCTCATACATGCAAACAAACATCCTGAACAGCATGCCAGGGAGATGGGAAAGATGGACACATTACAACAAAGCATTGACTGTGGCACAATGAAATCAAGGGCCACTATATGTGCTATGGGCAAACATTTATACAATGTACATAAGTTTTTAGGCACAAGGATTTTTTCAAGTGACCGAGGACTTCGAGATGCAATATCTTGTGATGATCGTAACAGAAACGACGGCTATAAAAAAACATGCTATAGCTGCAACCTGCGAAAAGCAGAATATATTGTCCAAAAGGGATGCTTATTCTACTGTAAATGCTTTTTGGAGATTTGTGTCTGTCTGCATTGTGAATTTCAGGTGTTTAAGAACAGACTAAATCAGTGACTCACCCCCTGATGTGTGCCTGAAATAAACCGTTAATGAGTCTAGCAATGATTGTATAGAATTCTAGAAAGACAAATTATTTGTTATTCCTATTCTTTCTTATTTAGGGTCACTGCTAAAAGTGTTACACTTGTGAAACCCCCTGTTTCTTTATTTTTTATTTTAAGAGGCCTGAACAAGAAAGCCAGGCACTCCAGAAACCAAGAGCCACATGCCACTGGCCACAGCCCAGGAGCTTTCATTTAAAAAAAAAACTATTTTTTTAGGCGTAGCGAGGGAGACCACAGGGGTAGCAAAGGGAGACCTCAGGGGTTGCATGTGTGGCCCATGGAGACCCCAAATAGCGTCCCTGAGCAAAGGCCACATACGCTTTGGAACCAGTTCAAGCTTGGCCCGGTGCAGCCTCTGTGACCTGCAGGGTGTGTGCAGTCTAGTGTCCTTCCTGAGCCCTCAACGACGGCTGGCCTCATTAATTCAATGGCCCGATTAACCATGACTCGTGCAGGGGCAATGTGCAAAAAGCTTCCATGAGTTGTGCAGTGCAGAGCAAGATGGACAATGGGGTATATTGTACCCGCACGCGCATGCGTAAGAGGGATCGGATGGTCACAACCGTGGGCGTCAGAGGGTCTTGCTCTCCCATAAGCTTAGGCTCTGAGCTTCTGGAGGGAGCTGGGGACTAGAAGCCGCCTGTCTCATAAGTCCTTATTAATGCTATTAATAATACTATACTGCCACGTTATATATAGTGCTTCATGCCACAGTTCACTAGTTTCCGAAACACTGCAATAGTAGCACTACTGCCATAAGCAGCAGTAGCAGCATTACTACCAGAAGTAGCACTAATATTTCTGCTACTCGAAGTACTTGTACTTTCACTAGTGGTGCTTACTAAGTGTAGTATTACCCCCATTACTACCACTTGTGTCAGAATAAGCAATACTTTATTAGAATTAATATTGCTACCAGAGAACCGCTTCTACTACTACAGTGCTGCTAAAAGTAGTAATGTTCCTACTACCACAAGGACAATCGCAGGTATTACTTAAAATAGTAGTACTGCCAGTATCACAACTACTAGCAATGGTGGTGGTAGTATTTATACTAGGTTTTGTAGTTGTTATAGTAGTAAACGTATTAGTTGTTGTAAAAGTGGTAATAGATCTACTTGCAATAATGGTACTACTAATATTGTTAGTAATGATATTGATATCAATAGTACAATTGGTCGTAAATGTACTATTACTAGTAGTATAAAAATAATTTGTTTTTTTATATAGCGCTTTAATCGGGACATATTTACATACATTACTATTATTACCCAGTCAAAATTGGTACACATTTATCGACCTCAGAAGGATGAAAGGCTGAGTTGGTTGTGCCGGGATTTGAACCTGCAGCCTACAGATCACAGCAACAAGCATTTAACCCACGCAGCCATTTCACTAGCATAGCAGCACCATACTTACAGTGCCAGCACTACTGATGAAAGTAGTAATAATACTGTTCATAGTAGAAAAATGGAAGATGCTGCTACTGTTACTACCACAAACACCAGTACCCCTACCAGTAGAAGTAGCATCATTAGTACTGCTAATAGCATAATGGCATCATACATCTCTCTACTACGAATACAACTGCTACTGGTAGCAATAGTACTACTACTAATTGTAAAGTAGTAATAATATTGCTACTGCAAGTACTACTAATGGTAGCAGTGGTAACAATTCTGCTACTACTGGCAATGCTACTACTGTTGCTAGTAGCATTACTGGTAGTGATAATACTGGTATAGTACTTCTATGGCTTATGCTAGTATTAGTACTATGGGTGGGGCAGGATCAGTTGTTAAGTAAATCTGTTGGTGTAAAATAAAAGAAAATGCAGCCTTATACTTTGCCCCCTATAAAGAATCCACTTCCTCTGCTCCTCTGAAGTCACTTCCTGCGGCAGCTGCACAACATGGGGGGAAACATTAGAAAGAAAAAACCTTACAAAAATGTCAAACTAAGATGACCGGTAAGGTTTATTTTCCTGACAAAAATCTGAAGTTGACAGATTATCAATTAGGACTGAAATATCTTAATGCTGTAGAAACTGAGCGTCAATGTAATGGCATAAGAAGGATGAAGGGCCGAATTTGCCTTGCTAGGCCTCGAAGTAGAAAAGCGCCGCCTGGGCCCTGGCGCGGGTCGCGCGCCTCCCAGCATAGCGCCTCTAGCGCTTGCTACAAGTGCCAGGCCGCTAGATCCACGGGGCACTTTGAAAAAATTGCCGGAAATCTTAACACTAATAACAGTCATGTTAAAAAAGAATAGTTGTTATGGCAACAATAGTGGTAATGCTAACACTGGAAATAACATGATCATCGTTTTTCATGTGACATTTACCCTCCACTGGGGTGTCCAAGCTTTCAAAACCTCTGAACTTCATAAAAGAACAAGGCATCAGACAGGCTTGTGCCAGACTTGCAAAATGATACTGAACAAGATTAGACAATCAATTTTAATGCGTTAGCATTTCTATAACATGACTACCATCTAGTGGCTAGTTTGAGAATTGTGGTAACAGCAGTTGACATTAGAAACGGTGAATTCTCGCCCTCTGGATGACCTCATGCCAAGAGCGGTCACTGTATAATCAAAGCAAACAATATTGTAAACTATGCCATGGTTTTCAAAGATGGTACCACAACTGCATTCTTCTCTTTAGAAAATGTTAACGTTTTAAGAGGTTCCGTGAGGTGAGTAGAGCGCTACATATATGTATCCAGAGTCGCGCCCTGCTTCCTGAATTTGTTAGAATGCAAAACACCTGTAGCTATGTCTTTATATGTTATTTATTAAGTGCCCGATTTGTATGAATTGACTTTTGGTGCCACACGTTTGGCACAGAAACAGACCGGGGAATAGTGCGAAATTTACCTCACATTTCGCTGATAAATTGTTCCCAGTGGTATGGGGATTCTGGTCACCAAAACCTCCACTTCGAAAACAAAATATCTGACCGTGTTTTTTGCCCCAATGCAAACATTTTATGATTTCACAGATTTTGCAGGAATCTTGCCCGATTTACACCCGTAGCGTGGAATTGCCGACCCACCAAAAACAGCACCCCGTAGTGGAAGGCGGCTTTTAATTTGGTGATCGGCTGCCGCAGGGTTTGCTGTGCTGCACTTTCACCCAGCCTTACTAGGGTACAGGTGCTGGTGGGAGCCTAATTAAGTCTCGTGTATTTAGGAGGAGAGTGTCAGACGTTTAGGGCATGCTCTGAAAAGACTCTGACATCTCCCCTAACTCCTGTAAAATATGAAATTACGAGTAATAATATTAATACAGCATCCAATGGAAAGGTCGCAAATAAAAGACAGGAAGAGGGCTCACAATCATGCAGAAGACCTCATGAAACTAGCTATCACCCCTGCGTCAGGGGACGCATATGTCTGATAAAGGCCCGCCAGCCCGAGCCTACGTAGGCTCGAGCGAAGCAAGGACCTCAGTGACGGCTGGGGG
Organism: Ambystoma mexicanum; assembly: GCF_040938575.1. Classification (NCBI taxonomy): domain Eukaryota; kingdom Metazoa; phylum Chordata; class Amphibia; order Caudata; family Ambystomatidae; genus Ambystoma; species Ambystoma mexicanum. The sequence goes on along the minus strand of NC_090929.1, from coordinate 113,744,004 downwards.
CTATTGCTGCCATGTCTGACAACCGGGTGATTGCTATTCGAGGTGTTGTAGAGATATCGCGAGAGCCCCGCTCTCGCGAGATCTCGCCAGCGCGTCCAGCTCCGCCCCCGCGCGCTACGCGCGCATTACGGGACGAGCTGAGGACGCGCACAGCAGCGTCTTCCCGGCTCCTCCGAGCACGGGACGGATTTGAGAACTTTTGATGCGCTTTTAAACTATAGCATCCAAACCCTTGTTGGCCACGTTTGGCCCATTACATTCAGGACTCAGTTCATGCAATATCTGAAGCTAAGGTATTGGAAATTAAAGTCCCGGTGAAACCCCTGCCAGGCTCCTGTCTTTCTTCAGGCACTATTTTACTACATAAATTGGCTACGAGGATCACCACAAGAAACCGCGCAGAAACATGCAGGGAGCCACACCGCCACCACCCTTTCTTCAGACACCAGGTAGGCCTGCCATTCCTTGGCCACAATGGCAGCCCCTGTTCACGACGTATGTAGAGGCAATGGGTGGATCAGGATTTTCGGCGGTGAGACGCAGAGCCATGTTACTTAACGCCTTAGGGGTGGAAGGGCAAAGAATATTCGAGGGCCTTACCCTGATACCAGTAAATGACGACAATGATGATGTGTTCAAGGAGGCCGTTAGAAGAATCATAAAGAGGTTCGCCAACGAAGAGAACACTGTACTCCATAGACTAAGGTTTTACACTCGGAAACAAGAGCAGTCCGAACCCGTCGATGACTGCATCACGAAATTAAGGGAACTAGCAGCCCTGTGCAACTTCGGCACCAATGCGGAGAACCGCATATGTGACATGCTAGTCGTCCATACAAACAGTCGGAAGGTCCAAGATAAGTTCATCCTTGAAAAAGAGCTACAGTTAGAAAAATCCATGGAGATTGCCAGAGCGGTAGAGGAAACCGCGGGGAGAAGGAAAGAGTTTACAGGGGCTCAAGTCCCCACTGAAATACAAGCAGTTGGATTCCGTCCAAGAAAGGAAAAGTTTGCACCAGACACGAGAGAGTCAAGGAACAGCAAGAGAGAACCCCTCAAGTGTCATAGGTGCTCCAGCACCAAACACCTGGCATATGACAGAGAGTGCCCGGCCAGAGACAAGGAGTGTTCAGTCTGCAAACGCATAGGACACTTCTCGATAGTGTGTCGATGGAGGAACAAGAAAGTCACAAGCCTCACCACAGAACACACACAGGAAAGGGAATCCTCGTCAGATGAGGAGGGGAGACCCACAGTCATAATGGTGAACAGCACCCGAGCCAGGAGAGAGAAGCCTCACTGCGTGATCAAAATTGATGGAAGAGAGACACGGGTCATGGCAGATTCTGGGTCGGACCTCACCATCCTGCCCCTCCAGACATATAAAGACATGGTAGTTAAAGAGAAAGTGGAAGTGCTCACCACGCGACACAAGCCCACGGTATTCGGGGGGCCTCAGTCGAACTCTTAGGGTATATCAACGGCAAAGTTGAATTCAAAGGAAGAGAAACCATCACCAGAGTCTACTTCAGCCATGAAGGGCCTGCAGTGTTGGGCTGGGATGATCAAGACAAGCTAAAAATTAGACTGGATCCCAGCACAGACGATCAAGTCCTATCAGTCCATACGAGGAACGAATCTGTGGTCAAGAGCGATTACCCAACACTTTTCTCGGAGGAGCCGGGGCACATTAAAAGTTTCATTCACAAGATTGTGCTCAAAAGAAATGCCGTCCCGTCAAGTACGGGGTGAGACCAGTACCGGCCACAGCAAGGGACACCCTTAGACAACAGCTAGACAAAATGAAGATGGAAGGAGTGATAGAAGAAATTGAAGCGTCCGAATGGCTGAGCCCAGTCGTCCTAATAAAGAAACCCCAGTCACAGGAATTAAGAGTGTGCATAGACCTGCGCAGCCTAAACTTAGAAGTTGTCACGGACAACTACCCGCTCCCAAGCATAAACGAACTCATATTATTAATGAAAGAGGCCAAAATATTTTCAAAACTTGACATGAGAAATGCATATCATCAGATACAGCTCCACGAAGAATCGAAACCCCTTACAGCATTTATCACGCCATTTGGCACATTTCAATTCACTAAAATGCCTTTCGGGTTGTCGTCAGCCGCGTCGGCCTTTCAGCGCATGATGGACGTCCTACTAAAGAAAGTCAAGAATGTAGTATATTTTCAGGATGACATATTGGTTTATGCAAAGGACAAGCAGACGCACGATACCACCCTCAAAGTGGTTCTCAACAGACTACAAGATGCAGGAGTGCGTTTACGTCACAAGAAGTGCTCATTTGGAGTAAAAGAAGTTGAATACCTGGGGTACAAAATTTCGGAAAAGGGGATCAGCCCGAAAGAAAATCTTATGCAAGCCATCACCAAAGCTCCTGAACCTGCCACCAAAGAAGAGGTGAGGTCTTTTCTGGGATTGGCTGAGTACTATGCGAAATTTATACCAAAGTTTTCAGAAACCACGTCACCCCTACGCGATCTTCTTAAAAAAGGGACAGAATTTTCGTGGAGAGAACCTCAGAAGAGGGCGATGGACACCATAAAGCAACACATCATGAAAGCTCCATGTCTGCAACCCTTTAACCCAGAGTGGGATACGGTCATTACCACTGACGCCAGTGCGTACGGACTAGGAGCAGTGCTAACGCAGAGGAGAGGTGACGCCGAACATGTGGTGGCCTTTGCGTCAAAGGCACTATCAGAGGCGGAACAGAACTACTCTACGATTGAAAAAGAAATGCTAGCATGCACATGGGCATGGGCAGTCGAACATTTCAGAACATATGTGTGGGGCACAAAGTTCAAGCTGGTGACAGATCACAAGCCGCTCATCCACATGCTCAGCCCGGGAGGCACCAAAACATCCACGCCCAGACTAGCTCGCATTGCAGCGAAATTACAGGAATACACATTCGAGATCCATCACATCTCAGGATGGAAAAACTCACAAGCCGACTGCATGTCGAGACTCCCAGAGAACAAGGAAAGGGCTACCACATTCCTACACAGAGAATGCATAGTCGCATCCATATCAGACATAAGGGCCCCAGACTACCTGGAACTCAGTGAGAGACACTGGGAAGAAGAAGACGGGAAGGACCCATTCATGGCCAAGATACGCAATTGGATCAAAGAAGGCTGGCCGAATGAGAAAATGCTGCCGGAGGGCATGAGAGCATATTGGAAGGTGCAAGATGAGTTGTCGGAAACGGAGGGGATAATCATGAAAAGGGATCAGATCATCCCCCCCACAGGAATGAGGCGCACCATACTCTGCAGGGCCCACGCAGGACACCTAGGGAACACGATGACACGCCGCAGGGTGAGAGAAGCTTACTGGTGGCCGTCAATGGACCAGGAAATACGCGCCATGATAGAGCTCTGCCATGAATGCCTAAACAGTGACAAAAGACTGAAAGTTCGACAGGCGCCCCTCATTCCCACGGAAATACCCGAAGCAGTATGGTCCAAGGTGGGCATTGACTTCAAAGGGCCCCTGGAGGCGATGGAAACGGAACACAGATATGGCATAGTGCTGGTCGACTACTTATCCAAGTGGGTCGAAGCCGAGTTTGTCCCGAACATAACCACGGAGACGGTTATAGAGGTACTCACTGAAATATTCCAAAGGGAAGGCCTCCCCAAAGAAGTCGTCACAGACAATGGCGTCCAACTAGTGTCCAAAGATATGGAAGCATTTTTAAGAAACAACAAAAGAAAGCGGCCTTGTATCACCCTCAAGCAAATGGACTGGTGGAGAGGGCAAACAGGTTCATAAAAGGGGCCATCAAACTGGCAACAGCGTCAGGAATGAACCCCCTCAAAACCGCCAAAGAAGCCATAGCAGCTCACAGGCTCACGCCAAATGGAATTACTCAAATATCCCCTTTCAAAATGTTGAGAGGGAGGAGTGCGGCATCCACCCTCATTCCACCATGGCTGGCGAAAGGAAGGGAAGATGAAGCAGTTGACATGACTGAAGTAGTATGGCGCATGGAGAAAAACAAGATACGCATGAAATCCTGGAGTGATGAAAGAAGAAGGACGAAGCAAGCGCCCATCATAAAAGAAGGGGACTGGGTCAAAATCAAGCTGCCAAGGAAGGACCAAACCACGGGATCCCGTTATAGTCAGCCCATAAAAGTGACTCGCAAAGGAACCAATCACGTCCGCACGGAAGACGGGCGTTTGTGGAACATTGAAAGGGTAGCATTGTACCAGCGAAGGCAAGAGGAAGCGAGGACCAAAGAGACACCTCACTTAGAAACCGAAAGAGACAACTGGAGAAACGAAGAACGAGAAACAGAAGGAAGCGAGGGAGAAAGAGATGCAACCGAAACGGAACAGGAAGAAACATGTGAAAGTCCAGAACCGGAGCAGCAGAGACCATGCCCTGCAACCAGTGAGAGGCCCCGAAGGGAGCACAGAAGACCGGTGAGATACAATGACTATGTGTTACAGTGAACCCGTTATGCTTTTGGAAAAAGGGATGATCTCTCTCTCTCGATGATCTCTCTCTCTCGATGATCTCTCTCTCTCTCTCTCTCTCTCTCTCTTTTTTTTCTGGAGACATCCTAGCTGTTGCTCAGTAATCATAAGAAGAACAAGCACATCTCTCACTGAGTAAATAATGCACTCTTTGGACTTGTTGCTAATTTCATTTATCACAGCACTCATGCTAGCATTAATATGTCTGTAATACTGACCCAAATATACTGATTCATACAACCTTGGAGCTGGATGTGAGGATAGAATGGCTGTGACATCAGTCTATAATCACTTTCCTTCCTTTTGTCTAAATGAAGAGTAGTGTCTGTTCTTAAGGAGCACCCTACATCTGCCTTTAAATACTGAGACAACGCTGATAAAGGGCCATAGATGGCCAGAAACGGGCAGAAACCAGGGCAGACATGAGAGACAAGTACATCTGCAGGCAGCTGAACATGTGTGCAGACCACAGGACTTACAGTCATATGCATGAGTCATGGGGCCTTAAGTAGAGTGGTGAGCACAGCTGAGGATGTGATTATGGTCTGAATGGAGAACAAATCCAGTCCCATGAATGGGGTCCAAAGGTCACCTGGAGAGGTTTCCTTTTTGTGCATAGAATTGTAGCAGGGTCTGATGGTAAGGATGGCTGTGGACATGCTCAGTTCTCAATACACAGACATCCTAAGAGAAGGATGCCTATAGGATCATGGTAGTGCTGCACAGAGATGGCACATTACTGGACCGTACCTTGTGAGGGGTGTGCAGGGAGCTCTTCCAGGGCAGAGCAATGATGGCCGTATTTCTCCTTCCAGACTCCAGTGTCTATGTGTCAGGATGGGGCAAAGCGCTCCCCCAGGCCAAGTGCCATTTCAAAAGACTAGAGACACGTTAAGGCTATTAAATCCATGGGAAGGCTCAACTCCATCTTACAAGACTGATCTAGCAATCGATTGGGGTGGCGGGGTGTACTGCAGGCACTTTATAGTATTCTCAAAGTGTAATGTTTGTTTCGTTACATGTACTAATGTGTGTGAGAGGGAGAGAGAGAGAGAGAGAGAGAGAGAGAGAGAGAGAAAGCGAGAGGAGAGAGAGAGAGATAGAGAGAGAGATTATGTGTGTATCTCAGAATTGGCCTTGAATCTTGCATGTATTCAGTGTTGAGGAATGGTGGTTGTTGTTTTGACTATTTTGATGTTATGGATGGAGTAACATTTGTCATTTCTGTGCTGTGCGGCAGACGTGCAGAATCTGCAAGTTGTTGAGTTGCCATGTAGTAAACTGTAAACCAAGAGGCATAAACATTGTTTAACAAAAAGATTGCTTCCTGATTTGCATGAATTCAACATTCCAAACATTCTGTTTAACAAAAGACCATTGTGTGTGTACGGACCAACCACGCAATAGTAATTGTTTATAGTAAAGAAATGTGTATTATTTACACAAAAAAACAAATCTTAGTAAACACACCCTTCCCCCATGAGATAAACAGACATAGATATACGTTCGTTCTTCGGATTTGTATCTCAATCTTATTCACTTCTCTCATCCATTGTTATTGGTGACACCAATACATTTACAGTGTCACAATATCCATTTATTTTTTACTTTTTAAAAACAATAACACATTCTGGGTCCGATTCATGGAATAACATTGCACGGAAAAAGGGGCGCTTGCACACAAAACACGTGCAGGCGCCCGTTCGCCGATTCATGGAACACAATGCGCAGGGCTTACCCGTGACTTGTGCCAAATCTTAGCGGGTCCAGTACGTCACTGCAACACCATAAGCGACTTGCGCGAGGCACCCAGCGAAGGCGCATACCGTCTTGCGCAGTCACCTAAAATGGGGGCGGAACATATGGAATGGGAGGTACCACAGTAACATACTCACAACTGTGATGATCGTGAAGACGAATCATCCTGTTTTTACTTTATCCAAGATGGCCGCGCCGGGGTGTGACAGAAGACCCAGCAACGGTCTAGTTGTTCCTCCTCTTCGAGCAATGCAGGATCCGGAAGTCACTTCCTCTTCGGTATATCAACCGGGAGTTCCTGAGGACCAGCGCGTTGCTACTCTCTTAGCAGTACCCAAGTGAGTTTAGCGATCCTGCTCTACGATCTATCCTTGTTCCCATTCCTTTACATTCACTTATCCATCCTTACCTCCGTTTTGTTATTTCTTCTGTCTACTCACAGCCTTCAGCAAACAATCAGACCGAGGCTCTCGAAACCGAAACTTCCAAGCCACGCCCCCTTGGTTCGCGACTTATCTGGGCTTCGTCTCACCCTCCCTTGGCAGGTAGACTCCCCATTTAGTCCTTTTCTTTGCTACCATCCGTTGTATTTTTGCACGGTTTATGTATTGTGCTTGTTATTACAGTGCAGTCCTTTACACTTGGAAAGGCAGTTCCCGATCGCCCGCCATTTCTTTGCCTCAGACAGTTGAATGCTGTCACGTAAGGGACATATCTTCTTTTTCTGTTTATCCTCCTTCAACCTGTATCCCTTCTAAATCTTGTGTTTCCTCTACAGTATTGAGAACACACAGACTCTTCTTTTCCCTGATACTAGACGTTTCTGTCTAGAGGTTCTTACGGTAATTTCGATCCTCTCATTACATTATTACTCCTGGCTGTGTTCTTTTTCTCTTTTCATCCTGAAACTGATTCCCGTGTCTCTATTCCTATATCTCTTCAGCATCAAAACAGCAAGTAAAGAAACATCAAGAATTCGAGACGGATCTCCAGTCCCTTCCTGCCCGTCTCGCTAAGACAACGCTCCCCAGCAGCTCTTCCTAGGGTTTTTTCCCCCGTGAGGGTTTCCCTGTTATCCCTCCGGCGGCCAAGTGTTTAAACTGGGCTCCGGAGGGGTTTTCAGGGGGAGTCCTATAATCTGCAGGGAAACCGATTTATACTCCACACTTCACCCTTAACCTCCAACACCAGATCAGAAAGGATTCAGCCATTCGTCCAGGTTCAGGTAGGAGATTCTACGTTCCATTTTGTTGCAATATAAAGGCTGAGTCATTACCGAAAACAAGTTTGTCTTGATTATAACAGTTAGCAAAGCCAGAAAAGTTCAGAAGCTTACTGCCTTTAGCTATTGCAGCAAGGAGCCTAGGAATCCCTCAAAATGGATCCTCAACAGCAACAGCAGATCCAACAGTTAATTGCCGCAGTTCAATCCTTAACCACTGAGGTTCAGCAACTCCAGCAGGAGAATGCTGCCCTAAGGCAAAATCAACAACAGGCAGCACAACAGACTGCACAACAGGTAGCTCAGCAAGTGGCACAACAAATAGCTCAACATGCTGCTGCCTCTCGTATTCCTCACTGTTCTGAGGTCCCTCCAGGACCCCTTCCCGGAGGACAATTCGATGGGAATCCACACAAGGTAAAGGAATTCTTAGATTCCTGTGCCGTACAATTTGCATTCAAAAATGCTTTTTTTCATACTGATAGGGACCATGTGGGTTACATGGTATCCCAAATGACCGGTCCAGCATTAGCCTGGGCTACACCTCTAATCACCAGCAACAATCCCATATTAGACTCCTATACGGCCTTCTGTAATAGTTTACGTACAATGTTTGGCCGACAAGAAATCCGAGTGGCTTCCCAGGAACACTTACTGGACTTGAAGCAGAGGAACTTAGACATAACTGGCCTACATAACCAAGTTTAAACAGATGGCCAGCGAAACTACTTGGTCTGATGACGCTCAGGTAACGATCTTTAGGAGAGGGTTGTCAGAAGAATTAAAGGATGAAGTATCCAGGGTCCCACGCCCTACATCTCTGACTGAGTTCATCACTTTGGTCCTTCAAATTGACTATCGGATGAAGGAACGCATGTGTGAAAAAAGGAAAGGATGATTACCTTGTTTTTCTTCTAGTTCTAGCCTTCCTTCCTCTCCACGAGTTCCCCCAGCTGAGGAACCTATGCAACTGGGTGCTACGGCCAGGGGACCCCTTTCTCCCAAAGAACGGAATCGAAGGAAATCCCTTGGTTTATGCATGTATTGTGGTTCCAATACCCACACCGTACAGGAGTGCCCAATTACACGACCAAGGAGATGGGGAAATGCCAGCGCCCGACCTTAAGGGGAACCACGGTTCGGGATCCTAAGATAGAACAAGGTTCCTCACACATTATCCACTCATCTATGTGTACTTATCCCTTGGATAATACCATGGTGGTGCTTAAGGTATCTCTAGCCTTTGGGGATCAAATCCTACATGATATTCCGGTTCTTATTGATAGTGGCGCCGCCAGGAATTTCATTGACAATCACTGGGCTTCTTCTCACGGTATTCCACGGTCTTGCAAGACAGAATCCATTCCCGTGGAAAGTGTAGATGGGAGTCCTTTGACCTCAGGACCCATCACCGACCACACCGGTCCCTTACTGAGGTCTATCTCTGCCCACCAAGAAATCATAGTGTTAGACATCATCCGGGCAGCCCATCACCCGATTATCTTGGGTCTACCATGGCTCAGGAAACATAACCCCTTCATCAACTGGACAGCAGGGTCCTTCTTTTTGGGGTCTGAATTTTGTCTGAACCATTGCATAAAGAGTCAACAGAAGGTTCAGTTAGATACTGATTCTGCCTCTACAAAAGCTCAGGGGGTTACAACACTCAACCTAATCACAGGTCTTCCCAGCATTTACCACCAATACCGAGAAGTATTTTCCTCCTCAGAGTACTCCCTGTTACCACCCCATAGGCGGGACGATTGTGCAATCGAGCTGATACCTTACCAGCCGCTACCATTTGGCCGAATGTATATTCTATCTAATACTGAGAAGGATGTGTTGCGTGAATATCTCAGGGTAAACCTTATGAATGGTTTAATCACTGAATCTACGTCGCCTGCAGCCGCTTCCCTATTCTTTGTATCCAAACGAAACTCAACTGAACTTCGCCCCTGCATAGATTTCCGGGGCCTCAATAAGATCACCATACCGGATAAATATCCGATGCCCCTTATACCAGATATTCTGGAGGCAGTTAAGGGGTCTAATATATACACCAAATTGGACCTCAAGGGAGCATATCATCTGATAAGAATAAAAGCAGGAGACGAATGGAAGACGGCATTCCGGATGCCATTTGGTCATTACCAATATCGGGTAATGCCTTTCGGACTCTCAAACGCTCCAGCTATAGTTCAGCATTTCATGGACCACCTCTTCGCTGATTTACTCTTACATAACGTAATAGTATACCTGGATGATATTTTGATCTTCTCCTACTCCTTACAGGATCACGTCAGCCATGTGGAAGAGGTTCTCCGTCGTCTTCATCAGAATCACCTTTTTTGTAAATTGGAGAAATGCTCTTTTCACCAACCTCAGGTCACCTACCTAGGTGACGTCCTATCTTCCAAGGGTATAGCTATGGATCCTGAAAAGATTTCTGCTATACAGGATTGGCCCGTTCCTACCTCGGGGAAAGATATCCAGCGGTTTATTGGCTTTGCCAATTTCTACCGGCGGTTTATCCCAGGATTTTCTAGCTTGACCCAACCTTTGACTAACCTTTTAAAAAAAGGTATGTCTTTTTCATGGTCTGAGGAGACTGACCAAGTCTTTAGAAGGCTCAAAGACCTATTCACAGCTGCTCCTATCCTGCTAACACCTGATCAAAATCATCAATTTGTCGTGGAGACTGATGCATTACAATATGCTTTAGGAGCTGTTCTTCTTCAAACTGATGATTACGAGCAAGAACATCCCGTGGCATACTTATCTAAGACATTGGCACCTGCAGAACTAAACTATACTGTGTTAGAGAAGGAATTGTTAGCCATTAAACAGGCTTTTGAAGAGTGGCGTAATCTATTACTTGGAGCTAAGTACCCAGTTGAAGTACGAACAGACCATCACAATCTTCGTATTCTACAGTACGCCCAGACCTGTAACAGTCGCCAGGCCCGGTGGGCTCATTTCTTCTCTCCATTCAGAATTACTTTCACTTTCATACCTGGGAAAGATAACCTTATCGCTGATGCTCTATCCCGCAAAGAACAACTCCCACATGATTCCTTTAGATCAGAACCAATATTTCCCAGAAGGGCTTTAGGTCTACATACCGTTCCCGATTTCCTATCTCGACTGAGGTCCCAATCCAAATCAGTAGGAACATCTGGACTACCACCATTTACACAACCAGCATTGGTCAAGGAAGATGGATGTTATTTTTATGATCATCGGGCATTCATCCCTACGACCTCCCTTCAGAAGGAGGTGTTGGATATGTGTCACAAGTCCAAGGTGGCAGGACATTGTGGGATCACGTCCACACTAGAAATGGTTTCGCGTTGGTTCTGGTGGCCCACACCACGGGAGGACATAAAGAAGTACATTGGGTCCTGTCCTGTCTGCCTGCAAAATAAATCCCCCGAAAAACCCTGTTAGGGTTATTGGTCAAGATGCCTCTACCATCCCGTCCTTGGCAGATAATCTCAACAGATTTCATCGTTGATCTTCCACCTTCAAAAGGATGTTCAGCTATTATGGTGGTGATAGATTCATTCACAAAAATGGCTCATTTTGTTCCCCTCGCTGGGGTTCCTTCGGCGGCCCCGATGGCGCGAGTCTTTATCAATCACATTTTCTCATTACATGGCTTACCAGAAACAATTATATCTGATCGTGGGACTCAATATACATCTCTCTACTGGAAACACATCTGTCGGCATCTCGGGATTTCCCAAGCTCTCAGTTCTGGTTATCACCCCCAGTCCAATGGGCAGAGAGAACGACTCAATCAGACTCTGGAAGGATACCTTAGAAATTACATTTATGCGGCTCAGGATAATTGGAAAGACTTACTTCCATTAGCAGAATACGCCTACAACAACTCCTACCACTCCGCCATTCACACCTCTCCTTTTTTCTGCTCCTATGGATTCAGTCCTTAATCATTTCCTACATTAAAAAGGTCGGAACACAAATTTCCCCGACGTCGATCATTTAATGGATCAAATCCGGCAAGGCCACAAGATGGCAAAAGACACCTTGTTGCAGACTCAGGAGAAAATGAAGATGTTTGCTGATCGCTCTCGTACCCCAGCACCTAGTATCAAAACAGGAGACTGGGTGTGGTTATCCTCACAGTATCTTCCTAGACATCTTGTTCCATCCAAGCTCTCACCTAGGTATTTCGGTCCATTCCGGGTGGCTACTCCCATTGGCAGTGCGGCCTTCAGACTTATTCTCCCTAACACTTGGTCGCGTATTCACCTTGTCTTTCATGTGTCTCAACTGAAACCAGACAATCGAAGCTCATTTCATCCAACTGTAACAACTCGCCCTCCTCCAATTCTGGTCTCATCAGGACCTGAGTTCGAGGTAAAAGGAATCTGTGACTCTCGCATTCACCGAGGTCATCTACAGTACTTGGTTGATTGGAAGGGATATTCTCCCTCAGATCGAACCTGGGAACCTGAAAACGTGGTACACGCACCTCGCCTCTTAAAGCAATTCCATCACAGACACCCAGACAAGCCGGGAGGGTCTGGACCTAAAAGGGGGCATACTGTGATGATCGTGAAGACGAATCATCCCGTTTTTACTTTCTCCAAGATGGCCGCGCCGGGGTGTGACAGAAGACCCAGCAACTCTCTTAGGATTACCCAAACGCTTAGTGAGTTTAGCGATCCTGCTCTACGATCTATCCTTGTTCCCATTCCTTTACATTAACTTATCCATCCTTACCTCCGTTTTGTTCTTTCTTCTGTCTACTCGCAACCTTCAGCAAACAATCAGACCGAGGCTCTCGAAACCGAAACTTCCAAGCCACGCTCCCTTGGTTCGCGATTTATCTCGGCTTTGTCTCACTCTCCCTTGGCAGGTAGACTCCCCATCTAGTCCTTTTCTTTGCTACCATCCGTTGTATTTTTGCACGGTTTATGTATTGTGCTTGTTATTACAGTGCAGTCCTTTACACTCGAAAAGGCAGTTCCCGATCGCCCGCCGTTTCTTTGCCTCAGACAGTTGAATGCTGTCACGTAAGGGACATATCTTCTTTTTCTGTTTATCCTCCTTCAACCTGTATCCCTTCTAAATCTTGTGTTTCCTCTACAGTATTGAGAACACGCGGACTCTTCTTTTCCCTGATACTAGACGTTTCTGTCTAGAGGTTCTTATGATAATTTCGATCCTCTCAATACATTATTACTCCTGGCTGTGTTCTTATTCTCTTTTCATCCTGAAACTGATTCCCGTGTCTCTATTCCTATATCTCTTCAGTATCAAAACAGCAAGTAAAGAAACATCAAGAATTTAAGACGGATCTCCAGTCCCTTCCTGCCCATCTCGCTAAGACAACGCTCCCCAGCAGCTCTTCCCAGGGTTTTTTCCCCCGTGAGGGTTTCCCTGTTATCCCTCCGGCGGCCAAGTGTTTAAACTGGGCTGCGGAGGAGTTTCCAGGGGGATTCCTATAATCTGCAGGGAAACCGATTTATACTCCACACTTCACCCTTAACCTCCAATACCAGATCAGAAAGGATTCAGCCATTCGTCCAGGTTCAGGTAGGAGATTCTACGTTCCGTTTTGTTGCAATATATAAAGGCTGAATCATTACCGAAAACAAGTTTGTCTTGATTATAACAACAACATCCGCATGCACGCTAATAATGTGTATTCATGGTATCGAACAGGGCTAACCGGTGCACGGAAAAAGACGAACCAATCCGGAAAAACATCTGCCACGCGAAAGCAGGCATAAGCATCACTGCGCACTAAAAACAATGTATAAAAAGGGCGTGAAAAACCAACGCGCGTATACAGCTACGATACAGTACCATTTTTCCCAGCAGTGATCGTGGGACATCGCAGGAGGAGGAAGAAAGCCAGGGCATGCATTTCTTTACCCAGGACCTGCATTTTTGGGATGCCTGATGACCAGGTCTATGGCAGGTATAGGTTTTCACCTCATATCATATTAGACCTTGTCACGGTGTGGGAAGATGACCTCACGTCACCCACCCTGTGCTCCCAAGCACTGAGCCCCTTGGAAAAGGTGCTCAAAGTACTGCATTTGTGGCCACTGGGTCATTTCAGCAGACAACTGCCATAGTCGGGGGCATTTCACAAGCCACGCAGTCACGCTGCCTACACCAGGTGTTGGCAATCATGACTGCACTCCCCTCAGTCCACAGGGACATATACATGCCCAGAACACCCGCAGAAAGGCAGGCCGTGGTCCAGGACTTTCACGGTGTGGCGCGCTTCCCTAAAGTGCTTGCTGCCATCGATTGCACCCATGTGGCCCTACGTCCACCTAGGCCCACAGAGCACATCTATCGCAATCGCAAGCACTGGCATTCCATCAACGTGCAGGTTATATGTGATGCCAAGGGAATCATTACCTCTGTCTATGCAAACTATCCTGGGTCCCCCCATGATAGTTTCATATTCAGAATGTCACCCCTACACCGGGCCCTGCAAGCTGGGAGGCATGGCAACACATGGCTCATTGGTGAGTACAAATGGCCCTGCAAATGCATGCATGTCTCACACAGACAAAACCACACCACTGGCAACCCATCTCACCTCCACAGGGGACAGTGCCTACCCTCTGAGCACCTAAATGATGACGCCAATGCAGAACCCCACCACACCACCCCATGTAAGATACAACGCAGCCCATATTGCAACTAGAGCCATAGTGGAGCACACATTTGGAGTGCTCAAGTTACGCTTCCGCTCCCTTAACCACTCTGGTGGTGAGCTACTATATGCACCACCAGTAGTGTGCAGGATCATTGTGGCAGCATGTGTCCTGCACAACGTTGCAACATGGCGTGGTGTACCAGTGGACATGTTGGATCCCCCACAGCCCAACTACATGCACGGCGGCTGCGCATGGGAGGGGAAAGGGCACGTGGCAAGGCTGCCCGTATCCAGCTTGTGGCACAATCTTTCACCTAAAATCCAACCCTTGCAGAGCACACACAGGCCTGGCACATTCCAGGTGACAATTGATGATAACAAAGGGACAATCATCTGTCCAAACCTTAACACCCTGAGACTGTGTCCTTGGAAGTGCTACATTGTGTGCATTCCTTAGTACTAAAAGTATCTCAATCAGGTGTGCACAAGGAACACATGGAAGATGGAGTATGCCCTAACCCCATGCTAAAGTACACATCTAAATGCTGGTATGTCACCTAAACCCTCCCACACTTCATGTTACTTGGTTGACACACCATGCAATGTCCAAACTGAGAAATAAATGGCCAACACATAACACTACTGTCACAAAGCGGCCAACAATCAACGGAACAAGTTCAGAAATAACTCACTCTCCCTCATCAATCTAATAATGTACACAGGAACATCAATTGGCCAGTACAACATACAACAAACACAGGACCCAAGAGTGAATCTTTCTGACTGTGACCATACATAATTGCACATGTGCCTCAATGTGTCGTGACGTGCACATGGCACCCTTGTATATTCGTGTGGCACTGCTAACCAAAGGGGGCAGGGAAGCGCATACAGCAGGAAGGCTAACAATAATGGAGATACGCAAGCCAATACATGAAGATGGAACATGATCAAAGGATGGATCTCAATGTGAAAACAAAAAGGGATGGCAACCATGCACTGGACAAACAATCATGAATCCCACTAGGGGTGTATACACACGTCGGACTTGAGACTGTCCACAGATAGAAAGGAAGCCCAATGCCTCTGTGTAAGTTACTTTTACACGCTGCACTCCTTGCAAGCCCATGGAAAGGAGAAGCAGGAGTGGCATATGTGTCTGGATCCTAAGGCACAAACAAGGAGGGCACCAACACGAGACCAGCCTGCATGGGTCCAGCTGGAATCTACAGTGGAGGCCCTCAGCTGCCACACAAAGCAACACACTGTCACATAAATGCACAATAGACAAAAAATAAGTTAAAAAAAATCAAAAATGCCCATGTGGGTCCGGGGATGCGGGAGGGCACCCAGGAGGGAGGAGGTCCAGGGTGCTCGTCAACACCCACATGTGTGGATGCGGAGAGAATAAAAAACCTCCATGGGTTAATGGGCTGCACGGCTAACATGGATCGGGAGACCTGTTGCTGCTGTCACCACACTCTGTTGTTACATCTGAATGTGGTGAGGGAGGATCACCACATATAGCCATGGTCTGGTCCTCGATGGCAGTGGGCATGCGGGACTGAGATGCTTGCATCTGCAACATGATGGCTCGGAGGTCTCCATGCAACACCTCCAGGGATGCACGCATTTCCTCCGTGATGGTACGAGTCATCAGTTGCATCTGCTGTTTAGACCATCTAATGCTGGTTGCCTCGAGTGCAGCCAGTGTAGTCCTGAGGGACCTATACTCTAACCTCACGGCTTCCCTGTGGGCCCGACCCTCTGCAGCCATGGATGCGCGCAGATCAATCAGTTCTGCCCGTCGGTTCCTGTTCCTGGCAACCATGTTAAGCCTATGTGACCGGCATGTGGACCGCAATGCCTGCTGCTGGTGCTCCACCTGTCTTGCTGGGGGGATCATGGAATTTGCCACCCTATCCATGCCCTGAGCCAACATCTCATATGAAGCAGCCTGTTGTTGTGCAACAGCATACATGACCTGCTCCCACACAGTATTGCCAGCTAACAAACGGCCACCGCATTGGCGGACCCCACGCCTGCCTGGGCCAAGGAAACCTGGCCCTTGATGTGATGGCGCTGTCTGTGGCTGCAGGACTGCATCCCTCCCTTGATCAGCTGGAATAGGAGTCAATACTGTGCAGCGTGACCCAGCAGCCATAACCACCACAGACAAACGTACCAACACTGACTGGCCCTGTGAGGGGCCCCCCCCTTCAGACGTTTGGGATACAACAGCACCCACAGTCGATGCCCTCACCTGCGACAGCACAGAGGTATCCATATCTGATTCACCACCAGAGCCTAAGGCTTCCTCAGAGGCAGACTCAGACTGAGTCTGGGCCAGGATGGCCTGTAGCACCAGTGGATCTTCATGGGCTACTACACCATGTCCTCCACTGGTGGTTGGTTGTGGCACACTATCCTGTTCCTCCTCCACCACCTCCTCTGCATCCAGTGCCTCATCACCTGCACATGGACATAAAAATACATGAAGAGCCATGTAAATAGCATAGCCCTCACACATAGGCATCACAATGTTGTCATGCAACACATGAACCTGCCATGTCACAAACTCCTGCACATATGCAATGTCAATGCAAGTGAAGGGAAGCATGAAAGCAGCTATGGACGTGTGTGGAAGGGCTAAATACAACATGTTACGCATGTTGCATAGCACCTGCTACACACATGAGCACCTGAAGCCAGACATACCCATTCCATGAGGCCAGGTCACATTGACATCACGTGAGTGAATAAGCATGGTGAAGGTGAGACCTGGGGTTGGAAGTAGGAGTGGGCAGTGGAGTACATGGGAATGGCATACAAATAAAATACAACTACATAATAAGCAATGCAAATGTGACGGGCTGGTGGAAGTGTAAGTGCAGACATCAGGTGTCAATTGCAGGTAGAGGGTTGTAGGGATACAGTAAACAGCCACCGAGTGTGGGGGATGGCAGGGAGGCAGTGCATGGGTTCAACTGGTGGCTCAGAGGCCCGCGTCGGAGATCAGAGTGTGGGCAGGTGACTAGTGCATTCCAGTCATCCAGGACTCCAGCAGGGGAGAGGAGGCAGAGAAATCAGAACACATGAGGTAGGATCATAAGACCATGAGAAGGAAGCACATTTGGAAGATGGAGTTGAAGGAACTGCAGCACCAGGACCTATAAGGCCCTGTGGACAATGCACAGGGTTTGGAAATGAACAGTCGTAGCCACTGGGATCCAGTGCCATCCTCACAGTGTTAGGGAGATACAATACCTAGCCCCAAGACAAAAGGACAATCCCCACAGTCCAGTTCTGGATGAGTTGCAGAGAGAAGAGAGTAGAAGCACAGAAATCTTGGTAGAGGCCGTTGCAGTACCCCACCATAGGTATGACCAATCTTCTAGAGACAGTGAGCTGCTGTGGGAAGGAGAGGAAAGGAAGAATACCCCTGAGGAGGTGCAGCTGGCAGGGTGACCTCTCAAAGATGTGCGGAGAGAAGGCGAGTGTGAAGTGGAAGATCGTCACAGGCTATCCGCCATCACAGGTTGGAGCAGGAAGAGGGCTAAGAGAGGCTGGACAGAAAGTGACATGGAAGCAGTGAGCAGGTGTGGTGATGGGGTTTGTCACGGTGTGCAGCACATTGTGCGTATGCAGTCTGCAGGTCAACAAGCACGTGTCAGTCCACCATGACATGGTTCACCCATGGCAGTCATGTAAATGCAGGCAGAACTGCCAATCATTGCACTTCATCCAAGCCACATACACATGTCCTGGACACACACGCATGACCACACACCAGACATTCCCTCATAAATTGGCAGGTCTCCCACGCCTTGGATCTGCTCCACATCAATCATAGCACCTATGATCTCCTCATGTGGAGTGAGTTCTTCGTCCTCTCGTAGTGACCCACCTCCAGTCACCTGAGTAGAGGTGTAGTTGGCACCCAGTTTATCTTTGGCTCGGCACCAGAGGTCATTCCAACGCTTCACTGCCTCAGATGCTGTGCGCCTCTCATAGCCCAAGGCATTCATACGATCGGCGACACACTGCCAGTGGGCCATACGCTGGGCAGGCATATGTGTGCTCCCTGCCCACACAAGCATGTCGTGTTCTTGTTCCTACACGTAGTCCACGAGGATTTGGAGTTCCTCATCACTAAAGCTCCTTTTCCTTGACGTGTGGGTCTCCTGTGCCGTGCCTTGGGACTGAGCCTGTTTGCCTACTGCACGCTTTGCCTTCTTGCAAGGTCGTGCAGACCCTGAGTGCCTGGGACCACTTGCGTCAGTAGGGGCTGGAACACTGGCAGACTGGGCTGTGGTATCACCCACTGATGGTGTGACAGTAGGTGGCCTTGCAGGTGGATGTACCTGCCAGTGGCAGGACGCTTCACAGCATGTCCCTGGGTCTCTGCGGACCAGGGTGGGGAGCACTACAGGCCTGGCTGGGTGACCTGGAGCCTGGGCGGTGGTTGCTGCAGTTGCCCCTGCAGCTACCTGATCCTGGCGGGTGTGTACAGCAGATGACACTGCTGCATCTGGACCGTGGGTGCCGGTGGCAGAACGCTTAACAGCATGTCTCTTCCCCTTTGATACACGGATAGCATCTGCCCCTGCATCTCCGTGGACCAGGGTGGGGAGCACTATAGGCCTGGCTGGGTGACCCAGAGCCTGGGTGGTGGTTGCTGCAGCTGGCCCTGCAGCTTCCTCAACCGGCCTGGTGGGGACAGCAGATGGCAATGCTTCCCCAGGACCCCGGGTGCTGGGGACATCAGCATCAGCTGCATCTCCCTGACCCTGTTGGGTGGAGGGCATGGCTCTCCCTGCATGGCCCCGGGCACCTCTACCTCCCATCCCACTTGTTGCCCTCCCAGACATGGCACTGATGGATTAGTGCATTGGGAGATGCAGCTATCAATTGTCCTGTGCAATTTGAGTGAGTGTGCAGCGTACGTGATGTTAAACGTTCCAGTGCCCCAGCAAGGCTCAATGTAACCCCTTTCTGCTTTCTCTCAATGTCTTTTGTCTTTTCCCCTCTTTCTGCTTTCTCTCAATGTCTCTTGTCTTTTCCCCTCTTTCTGTTTTCTCTCAATGTCTTGATGTTATTGCTCTCAATGTTGTTGTTTTTCAATGAATAACGTTCCTCTCTGTTTTCTCCCAAATAGATGGAAATGCGGCCTGACAACGGCTGTGGAGGGACGGAACGTGGCTGAGCGGAAGATGGAAGTGACCGCGATGTCTGGCAGCAGGTGAGTGATGGTTTTAGGGAAGGCGCAAGGTTTAATGGCAGCGCGCCCTTAACGTAATGTCTGTTAAGTATCTAACCTTGTCTTTTGCCTTTCTTTTGCAGGTGCTGCGTGTTCGGATGGTGTGCATCATGCCATGGTGTCCAGATGATGCTGTCTGCATTCGAGATGTTTGCAGGTGAGCAGCGTTGCCAGGAAGAAGATGTCTGCGCTCCGGAATGTTTGCAGGTGAGCCGTGGTACCAGGAAGAAGCGTACAGGTGATAGCAGGATCCTCGAGATGGTAAGTACAGATGTAGATGGCAGGATCTCTCCAGGTAAGTTGAATCCCAGGCGACGGTGAGCGTTACGCTGCATGGAGGTGCAGATTAACGCAAAGCGTGTGCCTTAGGGTTGGGCTGGCTTTTATAGCTGAGCTCTTAAAGCCACGCCCCCCAGCTCAGTCCTGCTTGCCACACCCTGCCACTCCTAGAAGTTGCACGTGCAGATGCAGATGAGACCACACCCGGACTAGTTACACACAAATGAGTAGTTCTTGAGAGTATTCCTGCTCATGACAAAAGAGTTCCGTTCCATTCCAAGCACTTCTGCCCATAATGGAAATGTCTTGTTTAATTTCTTCCATGAGCCTGGCGCCAAAGGCGCCAGGACTGCATCCAGCCAGGCCCCCCCATGTATAAATGTCCCAAAGGGACGTGCATGAACCATGATGCCCCCTGTCCCCTCACTTGATGGTGCCGCTCGTGTGATCCTGGGCAAGTGGCCATGACAGCCTGGTATGCCTCTTGTACAGATATCTGTGTGCATGTCCCAGGCAGTGCTGCATGTGAGTCCATTCAAGCATGTGTCACATCAACAGTGTTTGTGTAGCAATGTGTGATGCGCGGCAGCAAGTAACAATGTGCACATGGTTGATTTCATGTGTCTGGACTTGGCCATGTGAGAGGTGTCACACATGGGTGCTTTTGACAACATCATGGACATGCATGGTGCATATGTGCAGGTGTCTGAAGAGTGAGTGTGTGACTGGCCAACACTCCGGGATGGATGTCACTTGAGCATTAGATTGTGTGATTGACTCATGCTGCCAAATTGACCTCTAGTGCACTCTGACGTGATAGCTCCATGGCCTGCTTCATGACTGTCAGCTGATGTGTGTGAATGAGATATGGATGTCCAATGATGCATGTGAGGTGAATGCACAATTTTGAGGTGCTGACAGTGCCTTGTCCAAGGATGGGATTGTCTGCTGAGAATGCCAGACATGATTGTGCATGTGTGTTCATTGCACTTACCTGTGTGTTGTGGACGGTGATGATGGTTGTGACCTTTGACAGTGCCACTCATGTACATTTGCTTTGTGCCAATCCGACATATGTTCAGTTCCCTGATGTTTGTGTTCCATGTCTCCCTATCCACAGCGACGATGGAAGAAGAGGGCAGAGAAGGCGCTGTGGAGCAAGGCAGCATGGATGTCTCCACCAGGCACAGACTCAAGGCCCAGACACGCTCACAGCTCATATCATCTTTGGGGAACGGGAGACTGTTGCAGTGTCCGAGACAACGGCCGCAGCTGCTGAGGGGCGGCCCAAGAGGGTGAAGTTGGTCGTGGGCTCCTTGGCAGTGGGAGGACAGGTGAGGTAGCACAGAGGCAATCCAATGCGGAAGACGGTAGGGAGGCGTCCGGGTTGGCGGAGCAGGAGGAGGAGGCCTCATCAGCCCAGCCCACAGGGACCAGTGGGGGTGATGATGTGGGTGTGACTGGTGCAGTCCAGACTCGGGGGCAGGAAGCAGTACAGGTCGCCGTGGAGGGGTCTGTGACTGATCCTGCCCCTGGGACTGAGACTGCACCAGTATGCACCTGCGGGCATGTCCCAGGCCGGACCCATCCGCAGGTGGCAGATGTTTCCACCCAAACAGAAACACCAATACCTGCGGATGTTGCCATTAGGGACCGTATGGAACTGGTGCTAGCCGGTATCATGAGGCAGACAGGCACAATTCATGATGATGTGCAGGCTTCCCATCTGGGGCTTGCACGTCATCATGAGGAGGTTGTGCATCTCGTGAACTGGCTATCACATTTCCTGGTCTACAATTGGTTGCGTGGGCTGGACACTTCTGCAACCCCTCCTCATCGTCCTCCTCTGTGCGCCAGTCATCCTCCCTGCTGTCTTCTGCCCCAGATGTCACCAGGGCCCCCTGTGTACCTGTAATCCCAACCCCGGAGGCCAGTCTGGTGGAGTCCACATCCCTGCCAGAGTCGGGAGTCCAAGTTGGATCAGCAGAGGTGGTCACCACGCACATCCAGCCAGCGACAGGAGCTGTGGCAATGGAGGGAGAGCAGGCACAAAGGAGCAGGGCACGTGCACGACAGCCCCGGGGGGTGTCATCATCCCGGAGGCTGCCCTTAAGGAGCAGGCACAGAGCTATTCGGCAGCAGCAGGCTCAGAGTAGGAGGCTGCATTACTCGGGGCATACCAAATCAGGGAGGCAGGTATTGGCTATCAGGCAGGAGGCAAATGTGGACCTTACACAAAGAATGTCTTCCGTGTGGGAGCATTTGGGCCAGCAGATTGGGGCAGAGCGGCAGCGGGCACGGGAGACAAGACTCACCATGGCCAGGGCGGAGAATTCACTGCGTCAGGCAGAGAGGCAGGCTAAGGTCCTCAAGGAGACGTGCAGGGAGTTTGAGAGGAGAATGTTGGAGTCCCTGCAAGCCCTCGAGGGGGAAGCGGAGGCCCGCCTAGGGGAAGTGGACGCAGTGTTCAATGATGCCCTGGCGGAGACTATGAGGGAGCATGGTGAGGAGAAGGACTAGCCCGCTGCCATTGTATATAGTTATTTAGGTGTAAGTTTCATTTTATGGTTAATTTTCTGGGGAGTTATTGGACTGTGCTCCACTTTTTGTATATAGTTATTTTTAGGTGTGTCGTTTCGTGGATTGCTTTTTCATGTTTTTGTTATGCATTTGGGACAATGGACCTCTTGTACTTGTACATAGTTTGCATCATTTTGGATCCTTTTGTGTTCACCATGATGGAATGGATTTCTTTTAATTTTGGTTTTAATTTTGAGAGACATTTAAGTATATGGACCGCCTTTTTGAGTTTGACATATATTTTTTGTGAACTGTTTTTTCATTTGGACATGCTTACTTTTTTAGGTGATTTCATGCACATTTTATTTATCTTCAGGAAATGATTGTGACTTTCATATTTGTTTTTATATATTATCTTATTTTTACTAAGAGTAGTGTTTGGTCTCGGATTTTGTGCACGTTTGACGCTTCCTTACTCTGTTCTGTGTCCCTGATGATGACCAATGTTGTTCATGTGTGTGCACACAAGCATGCATGTGTCATGTTTGACATCCATTCGTATGGGGCAGGCATGTCCTGGTGTGCATGCCCTGTGGATGGGTGCTAAGGTGGAGTTGGAGTGTGCACCGTGTGGTGGTCTTTGATTTCACATCTGCAGCATATTTGTGTCTTGGTCCTCAGTGTTTTTGGGAGGATGGTGGGTTGAGTGAGTGATGGGAGTGTGCAATTTTAAACATTTTTAAACAGGATTTGCTTGATGCAGTGTAAGTGCCTTCACAATCATACCTTTGTGCTAATTTAATTGTATCTCGTGTAGTTGGGCATCCTGCTTTGCTATTCCTATTTTTCTGTTTCTAGGGTTTGACACATTGACAGACCAATGCTGCAGTATATGTTGTTAGGTAACAGTATGTTTGCCATGTACACAATCATGACTCGAGTCATTCCTCAGTGCTTGTGCTTTTGGCACTGCTTTGCCCTTATGGCGTCCTGTGGATATCTGCTATGGTCAGCTGTGTACCCTCTGAACTTGTCATAAGGTCCCCTCGCACGCCACTTGCACACCGGCACTGGCTCACAGGCATGCACAATCTTTAGACTGTTTTTATGTATGCCAACAGACACCTACAGACAGTTTACAACTCCTGTTTTCACTTAGGCTTGGAATTGACACCGGCTGGCCAGATTAACTTTGTTGTGGTATTGGGTGTTTTTCTTGAGGTCTCCTTCACCTGTGCAGAGCTGCAACCTGCACAACCACATTTCATCTATCATTACTTCCCAGGCACGGGCACCGTCTCTATGTCACCTGCCCAGACAAATTTCTAGTGTGTTAGTGTCTGTCTTCACTCAGTTCCCCCTCCCGGGACTCTTTGGCCCTTTACACACTTGTGTACATGTGCTTTGCGAACGACATGTGATTTGATTGGATGTCTTGTCATGTCCCTCACACATGGGAGGGTCACTCGTGTGTTTATGGGGTAATAGGTTCATGTGATGTGTGCTCATTGAGGCTCATGCCATGATACACCAGGCAAATGTCTCTTAATGTGACACAAATCGAGGGTGCTTTGAATTCTGTTACGGTGTGTGTATTTGTACATGTGTTTTTTTTACATTACTTTGTCACATGGCATGCAGCGCCACTCTTTGGCATACACTTTTGTGATGTGTATGTTGGATGTGGTTGCAGTCAGTAATTGCGTGTGATGGGACACTGATGCGTGTGGGCCAGGCATATGGATTTTTTGCTGTTTGCTGTATGTTTTGTGGACAGGAGTTGAGGGTGGTGTCAATACATGGCATGCAAGTTCACAGACACGTCATTGATGGAGTGTACATGAGTCATTATGTCAGCATCTGGCATGCAAGTGGTGTCCTGTATACGGGGCCTGCCTGCAGGTTGCCGTGATGGGGTGGGGGTGTCCCATGACACCAGGCCTGCCTGCAGGTTGCTGTGATGGGGGTGTCCCATGACACAGGGCCTGCCTGCAGGTTGCCGTGAAGGGGGATGGGTTGGGGGTGTCCCATGACACGGGCCTGCCTGCAGGTTGCTGTGACGGGTGATGGGAGTGGGGTGGACCATGACACAGAGTCTGCCTGCAGGTTTCCGTGATGGGTGATGGGGGCTTGTGGCATCCCTTGTGGTGTGGGATGCCTGTGGGGTGGCCTCACAGGTGGTGGGGGTGTCCCTTGTGGTGTGAGCTGCCTGTGGGGTGTGGTCATGGGTGATGGGGGCTGGGTGCGTCCCTTGGTGTGTGGGCTGCCTGCAGGGTGTGGTCACAGGTGATGGGGGCTGGGTGCGTCCCTTGGGGTGTGGGCTGCCTGCAGGGTGTGGTCATGGGTGATGGGGGGGTCCCATGTGGTGTGGGATGCCTGTGGGGTGGCGTCACAGGTAGAGGGGTGTCCCTTGTGGTGTGGGCTGCCTACAGGGTGTGGTCATGGGTGGTGTGGTACTGGGTGCATCCCATGGGGTGTGGGCTGCCTGCGGAGTGTGTTCACGGGTGATGGGGGATCCCATGTGCTGTGGGATGCATGTGGGGTGGCGTCACAGGTGGTGGGGGTCCCTTGTGGTGTGGGCTGCCTGCAGGGTGTGGTCACGGGTGATGGGGGCTGGGGTGTGGCTGTCCCGTCAGGAGGCATCTGCTTCCAGTGGATTTGTGCTTGTATCATGGGGTACGCGCAGGATTTTCCACGCGATTGGGCTGGGGTGCATCCGGGTTACATGCAGGAGTTTTCATGCGATCATGCTGGGGTGCATACGGGGTGCACGCAGAAGTTTCCACACGAGTGGGCTGGGGTGCGACCGGGGTACGCGCTGAGTTTTCACGTGATTACGCTGGGGTGCAGACGGGTTACGTGCTGGAGTTTCTATGCTATTGGGCTGGGGTGCATACGGGGTATGCGTGGGGGTGTCCACGCGATTTGGCTAGGGTGCGACTGGGTAAGCACTGAGTTTTCACACGATTACACTGGGGTGCAGACGGGTTACGCACTGGAGTTTCCACGCGATTGGGCTGGGGTGCAACCATGGTACGTGCTGAGTTTTCACGCGATTACGCTGGGGCGCGTACGGGGCATGCATGGGCGTTTCCACTCAATTTGGATGGGGTACGGCCGGGCTACATGCTGAGTTTTAACGCGATTATCCTGGGACGTGGATGGGGTACGCACGGGAGTTTCCACGCGATTTGGCTGGGGTGCGACCAGGGTAGGCACTGAGTTTTCACACAATTACGCTGGGGTGTGGACAGGGTACACACGGGAGTTTCCACATGATTTGGCTGGGGTGCAACCGGGGTACGCGCAGGGGTTTCTACACGATTTGGTTGGTGTGACCGGGGTATGCGCTGGGGTTTCCACGCGATTTGGCTGGGGTGTGACAGGGGTGCACACTGAGTTTTCACGCGATTACGCTAGGGGGCTGTATGCTGGACCATGGATAGCGTGGGGGCTTGCGCCATGTTAGGCATTTCACTTGCTTTTCCCTGCACGTGGGGGCGTTACTGGCACTGCTTGATGTTCCTTGCACCACGGCTACTGATGCCTCGGGAAATCCATGAATACGCGTGCCGTGCAATTGTTTCTTTGCGCCGCGACTCCTTCTCGGCGCGCACCGCTTGCGCCTTTTCTGCGCTGGATTCTATGAATCAGTCTTTTTGTATACACTTTTAAACCAATATGTTTCAGCTGTTAGACTTTACTTTGGCCCTCCCTCCTCAGGGTATAAATGTAATTTCATTCTCATTTGTAAGGGTGTCTCATTTATCCCTGTATGGGACAAGTGTTCTTTTTGCATAAATTAGTTAGTGGGCCTCACTCCGAATCCGGTGTTAGCTACTGCTAAGCAAAGTCCTCTAATGTTTTTTTGGGAGAGACGGTTCCGTTTCAGCCCAGTGCCCGGTATTGGGGGGGCACGGGGGAGGTCCCTGTGTTAGAGCATTAAAGTTGCATGTCAGGTCGGTGGTCAATTACCTTTTCCTGATTGTTTTTGTGATTACCAGCGATGATTCAAAATACAAGTAAAGTGCAGCTCCTTGCAGAGCCTCTCTCACCCAATTGCTCTGCAGTCATGCCAATTCCACAGCAGGAGGGGCCACCAGCAGAGTAGCAAGTAGCTAGCAAAAGGAGCTCAAGATACTCCTCTTCAAGGAATGGCTCCTCCATAACATGTATGTCCACACACCCTCAACTCCCCACCCTACCTGAGACTGGGTGATCTGATTCCCATTATCTCCTCCCCTGGTTGCTTGTAGATCCCTTGCTGCCAAGTTCCCCGCCCTCTGCATCCTCCAATACCCTGATAATCATGGTAAAAAGCAGCTGGAATAATGGAATAAGTAGCAGTGAAGGGCATTGGTGGGCGGGCATCTCTGCACCAACATCAGGTGAGAGACCCAACATGGCAGGGATGTTGCATGTGCAGATGTGTGTTCTGTCACCAGGCAATGTGCAGAGGACAGGGGAGTTAGATTGAACAGACCTATATAGAATCTACCTTTCCCAGTGGAAATCCTTGAGAACCACATCTACAAAATACTACTCAACCATCTAGAAAGCAACGGAATGCTCAACCACTCCCAAGTCGGCTTCAGACCCACGAGAGGAACACAATCAGCACTTCAATCCATATGGGACGACCAAAAAATAAATGCAGACAACAGAACCCAATTGGCCCTCATACTACTAGACATATCAGCTGCCTTCAACACAATCAGACACAACACTAATACAGACACTGGAGGAATGCAGTATAAAAAACTCTGCACTTCAATGGCCGAAATCTTTACTCACCAACCGAATGGATACAACACACTTACTGCCATTAACATCTAACACTAAAAACATCTTCTGCAGCGTAACACACGGATCAAGCCTCTCGCCGTTCCTCTTCAACATCTACATGTACCCCCTAATGAAACTCATTCAAACCCATGGACTGACCGTCTACCACTGCGCAGACGACACCCAAGTCATCTTCAAGATAACGTCTGCCCAAGACCCAAACAACACCCTCAACAAATGCCTTACGGACATACACACCTGGATGACAAACAACAATCTCAAGCTAAACCCAACCAAAACAGAATTAACGATCTCCCCTCCAGAAGGCAATGAAACACAGACACACCTGAGCCGGCCACAGACCGTGCATGGGTACCCAACCGGAGACATCCACAGTGATTAAAAAAAACCTGGGACTCCTCATGGACAATGGACTTTCTCTAGAACCACAAGTCAACGCAATAGCATACAAATGTTTCTACCTCCTGCGACTAATAAGAGGGATACTCCCCTACCTCAACATTCCTCACAGAAGACTTGCAATCATCTCCCTGGTGATATCAAGGGTAGACTAGGCAAGCAGCCTCTACCTTGGAACCCCAGAATCCCCTTACAAATAAAATGACAACGCATCCAAAATACAGTAGCAAGACTACTTCTAAGGCTAAATAGAAGAGACCCATCGCACCAGCCCAGAGGAGTCTACACTGGCTACCAGTAAAACAAATGCATTAACTTTAAAGCCCTCTGCATCGCCCACAAATCACTAGACAGGCAAGGAGACGAATTTCTCTGTGCCAAAATCAACAGCTAACAACCAGGAAGAAACATAAGATTGAGCAATTAAATTCAAATAGAAACGAAACACTACAAGAAAAGGAAAATCGAGGGAACCACATTCTCCTATTTGACAGCCAGAAAATAACTGAAAACATGGCTATTCACCACACAGAGGTAAGCATAAAACGTGCACCCCCACAAACCATACTTTGTATCCAAAGCAAACATGGGACAATAGGGATCGAAGAACAATCAATAAAACAACCCACTGAGAGCCAAACAGAAACCTACTGACCACCCCCCACCTCTTCTCCACACCTGCATACCTCCCACGTACTACACACACCCAAAGGGGCCAGCTAAACTACACACAAACACACACAAACCACACACCCACTGCTAAGCACGCCACAAGACAAAACATTTGCAAACAACTCAGGCAATGGACACTACCCCTCCAGACACTACAGTCCCAATGCACACAACAAAGCACATACAGAAAGCAGACACACACAGATGCCAGATTCTCCTGGTTCTGCAAGCATCAACAGAAGAGCACAACCTCTATCCTATCACTTCTTCCCTTACTAACCTACCCAACCTGCATTCTTACAGAGCCACGTGAGCATCTGCAGGCCATGCAGATGGTAGCGGTGCTTGATAACATAACATATTATAGCATGTTACCACCAATACATTTTTGTATCAGTATCAATGTCGCTAGTGGCTTTCATAATGTGGTCTATTAGGCCAAGGGTGGTGGGGAGGGGGGCAGGTCATACCTTGTTCATGTCACAAATAGAGCAATCCCAGTTTTGGATAGTGAAAATGCTGCATGTTTAATTCCTTTGGTTTGTCAACACAGTGTGTATGGAAAGGTGTTCCAAAAGATTATTCAGAAATGTTCACTGTGTTCATGCTCTGATCAATCGATTGGCTGTTCCGTGACATTAGGATAGGGGCTGGATGGCCAATGGCATAATGTATGGGTGACACATCTGTGAGGGCCCTTGCATAGCAGTTATACCCACTGGCTGATGGCCTGAGAATTCAGGAATCACAGAGAGTGGGCCTGACGGCCACACTGGCATCCCACCTGAAATATCTCACAAATAGTTCATGTTGTATGACAGCTGCCATGTCTTTCTGCTCAATGACTGCATGATGTGCGGACCGGTTGCAAATCTGCCCATATCGCGGTTTGCAAGCCGTGTCTGAGGGCAACGTTGTGTAGCACTGCACAGGCGACTATGATGCTGCATGCAGGCCAGGCACCTGAAATATTACTTCAGTATACCAAATGCATGCATGATTGGGTCGTAGGTTCATGTGTGTGCTGCATTGCAATGTTCATGGCCTGTAGTCACATGGGTTTCAGTATTGAGTTGGTGGCTGTCTTCTCAGTGGATAGCCACTGTCACCTGTGAATGAGTGTGTGTCTTGTGGTATTGTGATGCATAATGTGGATAGACCTCAAGTGTAATGTATCTAGACTTACCCAGAAAACAGGTTTGTCTGTAATGTCCAGAGTGAAATTGTTGGCAGAGTGCTGGTAGATGAAGCTGTCGTGTGGGTAGTTTGCATTCAAATTCAGGTTGATGTTTGTTGCATCAAACACTGTACATACATTGATGGATTGCCAGTTTTCCCTATTCCTGTACATCTGCTCTGTGTCTGCTAGGAGTGTGAGGGCCGCATGAGTACATCAGCCATCGATGCCATCGCCCCATTAGCGTGGAAAAAAGCCAAAAACAGGAAACACTCAAACTCTTGGTTCACCCAAGAATTATCAGACCTAATATCTAAGAAGCGAATGGTGCTTACCACTTGGAAATCCTGCCCTTCCCCCATCACCCTAGAAGCCTATAAAACACTAGCCGCACGATACAAAAAAGAAATCACCCTAGCCAAATCCTCTTTCTACAACTCCAGAATCGCCAATGCGCAATCTGAGTCAAAGGAACTGTTCGCTATCTACAAGGAACTGGCATCCCCATCAACTAACACTCAGGAAACCGTGAAAGACGAAACATGGTGCAACAACATTCAAACAGCCATGCTAAAAAAAATAAACACCCTCCAAGAAAAAATAAAAACCCACCTCAATGCCCTTCCCAAAGCCTGCACTCCCCCAGCTCAGGCCCACCAAATGGACAACAAAGACTTCAAACCATTCTCCTTCGGAGAAATAACAGAATCCGAAGTCATTGCCCTCACGAAAGGCATTAAACCATCCTCCTGTAAAGGTGATGTATGTCCTACTACTCTAATAAAAGACTGCGCCGAACCGCTAGCCAAATTCCTCACAGCTTTTTTCAATGCCTCACTCTCCTCAGGCATCATCCCCCCATCACTCAAAGAATACAGGGTGCGCCCACTTCTGAAAAAACCCTCCCTTGATCCTGATCAACCCAACAAGTACCGACCAATCACCACTGTTCCTTTCTTGTTAAAAGATATTAGACAAGACAGCCTACCAACAAATCCAACACTTCCTAGAAGAAAAAAACATCCTGGGCAAAAGGCAGTCAGGTTACCGGACACACCACGGAACTGAGAACCCCCTACTCGATCTCAAAATACAGCTATACCAAATCATGGATAAAGGAAAGCCAGCACTGCTCCTATTCCTAGACTTGTCTGCAGCCTTCCATCTTTTAGACCACAAAATCCTATGTAAACACTTCAAGGATGCGGCACAATTTTCCCATCAAGCCACCATGTGGATCACCACCTTCCTGGAAGGTAGACTCATGAGAGTATTCTCCGATCAGGCATGTGCAACCCCCACCCCAATCCACTGCGGAGTCCCCCAGGGATCCTGTACTGCACCCACTCTCTACAACATTGTCACCTTCCGCCTCTTCAATGACCTTGATGATCATGGTATAGCGTATACGAATTACGCTGACGAAACACAAATTCTTCTCCCACTCACTGTCTCCTACGATCAAGATGCAGCCACACTCAATCAGATCTATGCCATCATCCAGTCTTGAATGGCGGAAAATGGCTTACGCCTCAATGGAGACAAGAACAAAATACTACTGGTCGGTCCCAAACAAATACTTCATAAAACGGATAGTAAATACACAGCCTTCAAAATTGACAACACGACCATCACTACCGCTGCGGCAGCCAAAACCCTAGGGTTTTACCTAGACTTCACACTCTATATCTCGTCAAGTGAACGATATTGCCTCCTCTGCTGCTTTAAGTACAAAGATCATTAATGCTGTCGAACCCTACTTTTCCCCCAAAAACTGCCTATCTATAGCCAGAGCTACAGTGGGTGCAAAGTTAGACTATTGCAATGTCCTCTTCCTAGGCACATCAGCTAAAAACATGAAGAAATTACAAACCACACAAAACAACGCAATCAGAGCAGCCATTAGCATGCCTAAGAAAGAGCACATCTCCCGGGCCAAATGGGACGCCCACTGGCTCCCTGTAAAATAATGCATTCCCTTTAAAACACTCTCCTTCACACACTCCTCCCTGTCTCAAACAGCACCTCCCGACCTATCAGAAGTTATTCACCGAGCCACCTCAAACAGACCCAAGCGGACCCAACACTGCAACCAACTCGTAGTCCCTACCTTCAAACGACAAAAAGCTGGAGGCTCCAGTTTTCCTGTCCTAGCTCCCAAAAACTGAAATGCGCTACCACCCGCCATCTGGAAAGAGACATCCCTCACTTCATTCCACAAGGCTCTTAAATCACAACTTTCCCGCTAAACCTCCCCGCCTAATGCTTACATTATTGGCACCGCTACTATATCACACTATTGTACTACACGCCGTAGCTTGCTATGTACCACTGATATGTACATATGTAAACTGTTATTCTGTGAGCTCAATATGGTTAATGTGTTGTTCTTTTAAGCAAGTATCCTGTAACAGCGCCACGATGCCCGATGGCCGTTGGCGCTTTATAAATCCAAATACATACATAAATAAATAAATAAATGAGTACAGTCAATTGCACCACACACCCCTTGAAGACCCACAACACCATAGAAAGCCCTCTCTATGCCTGCCCTTGTGCATGCATCATGTGGCATTGCTACATGTTGCCTGGCAGTGAAAAGGATCACTTGGAGGGCCTGGAGTTGATCCCTTGACTATGAGGACTGTGA
This sequence comes from Ambystoma mexicanum, assembly GCF_040938575.1. NCBI lineage: Eukaryota > Metazoa > Chordata > Amphibia > Caudata > Ambystomatidae > Ambystoma > Ambystoma mexicanum. Next base: position 113,712,099 of record NC_090929.1, on the reverse strand, counting down.
AATCCTTGAGACGATGCTACTGGTCCTATAAAAGGAGCCTGTAGGAAAGAAATGCAAGGCTGACAGTATCTTGACTGGTAGTGTCCTCACAATGTGGGTGTGGCAAGAGCTTGCTTCCACCGATTCAACATCCGCAGTCTGATATGGGGTGGAGGGTGGCTCCCCGTGACTGCTTCATCTGCCAGTTGGATTAGGGTGATCCTCCTCCTATGTATGCTGAACTCCTTTTCCTCCTCCTTGTCAGTCGGCACAGCAGCGCTATGCCTACTGGATTGGCCATTTTGGAGATGTTTAGCTGTCTCACTGCGCTGAGCTATTATACTGCGATGCATGTTCTGATTGGATAGCCCTGCGGGACTTCTTTGGTTGGACAAATCAGTTGCTTTCTTTTCTGGGCCACTTGCTTCACATTATCATTGGAGCAAATGTTGGATATTTTTTGGAGCAAATCAAGGTCAGGTTTTGTGAATCAAGATTTCGGGGCGTGTTTTCTCTATTTTTGTCATTATTGCCCCCTTGCATGCTTAATCTGGTCTATTTGCATTCTTTCTGCCCACTTTGTGCAGCTGTTGTGCACTCCATTTCTGACATGCAGCATAGACGTGCACTCCTTTTTTTCTAATGAGAATCTGGCCCAATATGTAAATGTTTAATGTTCTAGCCTGGCAAAATGCTGTGGTTGTGATGTGGTGTGTGGTTGGCTCTGTCAATTGCCAGCTTAGGGTGCTTGTCAAGCTGCACTGTAGCATGCAAACTTGTGGGACAAGACAACCTAGCTGTGATTGGAGCGTGCACTCACAGAACTGCTCCATGGAGTGAGCGGCTAGTGTTTGCTTAAATATCCTGTTAACCAAAGCACTGCATTTTTATGTACTTCGGTTGACAATATATTCAAGAAAACAACTATCCCAGCACGCAGCAGCCAACAGGGTGCACCTAAAAGGTAACTGTGCCCAAAGCGCTGCGCCAAAGCACAGCGTACCACCTTCATAGAGGCATCTGGTTACAGTAACAGACTTACCTATGGCGAGATGCAAGAACCACGGGAATAAGATCACCTCTTGGTTTTTGTTCGAGAACATTTACTTTTGAAGTTAATTATCGCCCTCACTTTAACCCAAATATCCAGTGGTGGATTATCAAAATGGCCAGGCTTTATGGAAATAAGCATGCTCCTGCATATGCGTTGGCAGTGTTAGGGGTTACCAGTGCTTTAAGTGGGGCGAGGCCAGCCGGGGGCCAGGCCCCGGCAGTCTCCAAAAAGTGGGGCTGAGCAGGGGCCCTGCCGGGGCCCCCCAGAACCACCACAACATTGGCGGGACACATTATCCCGCCACAACTGCAATGGGAAATGCGCCCACCATTTTCGAGTCATGCAAACTGACAGAAATGACAGCCAGCTGCGGCTGGCTGGCACTTTGTCAACTGTAACTTCCTCCTGCGACCCCTCGCGCCATGGGTCACAGGAGGAAGTTACTGGCCTTTGGTTTCCCCCTCCAAGGTCACCAAGGCGTATTTGACCCTTGGCGAACCTGTGATGTATTTCTGCATTTTATAAAAGATGGCTTGAAAAGTATACAATTCAATCCATCTTTTATAAAGCTTTGCCAGCAGATAAAGACGCCTTGACTTTGTCCTTCGTCAAAGGTTTATAAAAGATGGATTAAATTGTGTACTTTTCAAGCCATCTTTTATACACCTAGATGTTTAAAAAAGATGGCTTGAAAAGTATGCAAGCCATAAGGTACGCACACAAATATATAAATGCTATAGATTTGTGTGCGTACCTTACTATGGTTTGTGCACTTTTCAGGCCATCTTGAAGTGCACAAACCATAGTAAGGCACGCAAATATATAAATATAAGCACTTACTTATTTATGTGCGTACTTTACTATGGTGTGTGTACTTTTCATATGTAACATATTTCTATGTTTATAAAAGATGGCTTGCATATTACGCAAACCATAGTACGGTACGCATGCAAATATATAAATACTTACATACATTTTTTTTTTGCGTACCTTACTATGGTTTGTGTACTTTGTCACGCCCCCCCCCCCCAACGCCCCCTCCTCAGCCCCCATTTGTTACCCCCATTTAAAGCCCTGGGGGTTACTGCCGAGCCCAAGCCATAAAACCTCGTCTTTCTGGGGAAAGCCCGTGGCCAGTTGCTCTTGCACCCGCTGGGCGGGGAGCCTTGCCTAAGACTGCAAGGCAGATGGCAGAGTCCCTGTAGCCATGGGGACCGGGGGCTGGCCGTGTACACTCGGCTCGGGGCCCAGGAGTGAGCGCTGCTCTGCCGTTGCCTTCGGTGCGTTCCCATTGCGACCCCGGAAGTGTTTGCAACCTGCGGAGGTAGCCCCGTGGCAGGCAGGCAGGCCACCCTGGGCGGCACCGGGCGCCACCGGGCGGCATGTGGCGGAATCCTTCGGAGAGCTTTGCTGCGGTCGAAATGAAATACTTTGCGAGGCACAAAGGCGAGGTAGGTGCATCCCAAAGGCCGCCTGCCCAGTGCCCTGGGCGTGCCGACTGCATACCTGCCAAGGCTACAGATTTAGGCGCTGCCTACCACTGGCAGTTCATGGTGTGCCATGAGTGAGGTCAGTGACAACTCGGCCTGTAGTGTGCGGTCACAATATAGCACAAAAGGAAAGGTGAGGCGTTTCTGATAACAACATGACTTCCGCTGCTGAGGGTTTATATATTGCTTTCAACAACCCCCAAACAGGCTTAAACACGTCCGTGATTGTTGATCATCTTTGAGCTATATATTTCTCCCCAAACTGTACCTGAATTTCGTTAACAATAAAAAGAACCCACGAAAGGACAAAAAAGTACTACACAATTACAATTGAAACATTTCCCCTTTTCACTCTCCGAAGTCGCATACACTACCGCCTAATACACGCACCCCGCAGCTGCCTCCTGGGGGGGCTCAATAGGTTACCCTTTGCCATAAATCTGTCGCTGGATAGATCCAGCCGCATTGGTTGTTTTGCTACCCCCGAATAACTCCCTCCCTGCCTCCCTCATTGTCCTACAGACACAGACTGACAGACACTGATGCCACGGCCCAGTGAGTGTCTGCATAATGCGTGGGGTCGGTCATTTCATACAGGGGTGGACTGGCCTATAGGGAACTCTGGAGATTTCCCAGTACACCTCTGCACCCCCGGCCTCTTTTGTGTGGTATTTCCACATTTTCCCATTGGAAAAAGGTTGGGCTTGCTGAAAACGTGTCATATGGGGCCACTTTGAACTTTATTTCCAGGGCCTCTTTTGGTCCCCAGTAATTATTTCCAGGGCCTCTTTTAGTTCCCAGTCCACCCCTGATTGCATTGTGGCATGGCCTGAATGGTGCACACCGGGGCCCAGTATGTGCCATTCCAAACACCACCCTTCTCTGTGGCTCCCATAGCATGGCAGGTGTCATGTAGGAGACCTGTTGGGAGGTCCCCACGAGCAGCTGTGTGGCATGTGCTGGGCAGCCAGGCTGGCAGCAGCTTGCACCGAGCGGGTGGACAGTGTTTCACTACTATGAGAGAGCGACAGGAATGCTCTGCCTTAGACCAGCATAGGGGGCACTGACTAAGCTTCCATTGCCAAGAAAGTCAATTAGGTGTTGCCAGGGGCTACCCGCGTAGTGCCCCTGGCGCTGCCGCTGCAACCACGTTCAATTGAGAACAGTGTACGTGGCATTCTCACTTAGTGTCAAGAAGTATTTCTGGGCAATGTCTTTTGTATCGTGAAACACCTGTTGCCCGGAAATCAATCACTGTGGTGTTGTCACTTTGTGTGTGCACGCCTTTCCAAATGAGGAATTCTTGAGCCATACTCACATGCACCTCACGCTTTGGCAGGAGTGTCAGCTGCATTGTCCGAAGAAGGAACTTGAAGTGTTTCGTGGATGGGGGTAGGTGGGTGTGGGTGTCTGTGTGTTTGCAGTTTGCTCAAATGTGACTTTTCATTTCTATTAAATGACACTTGGCTGCAGACTGTGAAAATTCTCGCTGAATTACCTTATACCGTTTTCAGCTAGGAAGAGAAATGGTTCAGATGGTTGGATGCTTGCTGCAGGCCAGCATCAGAGTTTCATCCTTCCGAAGATATATATTGACCATCATGAAGCTGGACAAGAGCAAGTGTGCTGTTACTGTGCTACAAAACGCAATAGTGATGTTACCTAACAGTTTATAGAAAAATGATGAGGAGTAACGCCTCTTTTACTCAACACATTTCCATAACGGTTGATGTTATATTGTCAGGTTGATTTAGCATGTGGTTTGGGACTTTACAAATCAGGATTATTAAATACAGAGACCCACGCCTACTCTCGTGAGACCACAGAGTTTATTGTATATACCCTTGTATGTTGGTGTCAAAATAAAGATTAGTATGGGAGGGAATGGGATCTACTGGCCAATGGATAAACTGGAGCCTATGAAACCGGGACAAGTTGATTTAAAGCCCAGCTTCTCCACTTTACTAAATTGTGTGACACAGGTAAACATGCATTCAAATGAGTTCTTGTGGAAGTAGTTCAGTTTGATGTGCACTATAAAATAAAACAAATAATGTATCACTAAAATGCACGGTCATATCACTGCCCTTTCCAAGACCACCCAAATTCCACTTACCTACGACCACACCTTCCTTAACCTGCCCACGCCGCCTTTCTCTCAAATTCTCTACTTTGCGAGAGCCAGCAGCCAGGAGGAAGCTGCAGGAGGAGAATGCTGTGAAATGGTGAACATCCTGTGGAATGGTGAACATCCTCTGGAACGGTGAACATCCTCTGGAACGGTGAACATCCTGTGGAATTGTGAACATCCCCTGGAATGGTGAACATCCCGTGGAACGGTGAACATCCTGTGGAATGGTGAACATCCCGTTGAATGGTGAACATCCCGTGGATTGGTAAACATCCTCTGGAATGGTGAACATCCTGTTGAATGGTGAACATCCCGTTGAATGGTGAACATCCCGTGGATTGGTAAACATCCTCTGGAACGGTGAACATCCCGTGGAATTGTGAACATCCCGTGGAATGGTGAACATCCCGTGGAATGGTGAACATCCCGTTGAATGGTGAACATCCCGTTGAATGGTGAACATCCCGTGGATTGGTAAACATCCTCTGGAATGGTGAACATCCTGTTGAATGGTGAACATCCCGTGGAATGGTGAACATCCCGTGGAATGGTGAACATCCCGTGGAATGATGAACATCCCGTGGAATGGTGAACAGCCTGTGGAATGGTGAACAGCCTGTGGAATGGTGAACATCCCGTGGATTGGTAAACATCCTCTGGAAAGGTGAACATCCTGTTGAATGGTGAACATCCCATGGAATGATGAACATCCTCTGGAATGGTTAACATCTTGTGCAATGGTGAACATCCTGTGCAATGGTGAACATCCTGTGCAATGGTGAACATCCTGTGCAATGGTTGAACATCCTGTGCAATGGTTGAACATCCTGTGCAATGGTTGAACATCCTCTGGAATGGTGAACATCCTCTGGAATGGTGAACATCCCGTGGAATGGCGAACATCCTCTGGAATGGTGAACATCCTCTGGAATGGTGAACATCCTGTGCAATGGTGAACATCCCGTGGAATGGTGAACATCCCGTGCAATGGTGAACGTCCTCTGGAATGGTGAACGTCCTCTGGAATGGTGAACGTCCTCTGGAATGGTGAACGTCCTCTGGAATGGTGAACATCCCGTGGAATGTCGAACATCCCGTGGAATGGCGAACATCCTGTGCAATGGTGAACATCCTCTGGAATGGTAAACATCCTGTGCAATGGTGAACATTCTCTGGAATGGTGAACATCCTCTGGAATGGTGAACATCCTGTGCAATGGTGAACATCCTATGCAATGGTGAACATTCTCTGGAATGGTGAACATCCTGTGGAATAGTGAACATTATGTGAGGGAACCAGAATCTCTGCGAACATAGACTGTCATTGTCTGGGCACGCCAGGGATTGGAGGGAGCTGATTGGCTGGCCAGGTGCTAACATAGATTTTTGGTAAATACCAGCGTCAGATATTCAACAATTATACAAGGAATTCTCATGCTGATTGGGTTACTTCTGGTCAGAAGCTGTCCTGTAGAGACTTCCGGGATTCAAAGCATCTGCGCTGATTAGAATGTGGTTTCCTTTGATGTAGTTTCATTGAGCCAAGAGTAAGGCCATGTCATTGCCTGTGGTCTCATCATTATGCTCGCGACTATTTGTTGACACTTTTTGGAAACAGAATGTTGGCAAGTATGCTACCGTGAAAGAAGTGTGACATGGCTGTTGGCTCCATGTGATCAGGCACCAAGTCACCAGTCTTCCATTTTAGATAGTAATTGCCATGATACCATAACAAAACTGCATCTCCCAGATTGCAGTGCTCTGCTTAATGAAAAGCCAAGACAGACAACATACTTGCATCAGCTTGTACTGCCAAGGTAACAAAAGCACAGCTGCCAAATGACTCCATGACACGTGACTGGGATGTCATTGCTGATTTCTGGCTTTTTAACCAACCGTCCATTGCACGTTGCAACGAGTAGGCCTGTACTACACATCTGAAAATCCCAGCCTGCTAAATTATGTTATGTTACTTGATCATTTGTGTAAAGCGATACATGCTCACAAGTGTGGCTTCGTAGCGCTCTGTGCAGTTCTTTGGTGCATTGTTGCACCTGGGCCACACGTAGCATATATAAAATGCATGATCACAGAAGGGTAACAGCATGGAGAGCTGGTCATATAGAGGTACCCAGTAAATGTAGCCAATTACCAAGAAGCCGGTACTGGATGAAGGTGGCACATATGGCAAAGCACTGCTGGGCAGCTATGAAATTGGTCTGTTCCCAAAGGATCTATAGGTGCGTCACCAAGGCAAGGCCTGTAGCTTCCCCTCGCGCCCAAGGGATCTATACCAAGGCACTGCCTGTAGCTTCCCCTCCAGCCCAAGGGATCTATAGGTGCTTTATCAAGGCAATGCCTGTATCATCCCTCCCGCCCAAGGGATCTATAGCTGGATAACCAAGGAAATGCCTGTAGCGTCCTCTCCCGCCCAAGGGAACTATAGGTGCTTTATCAATCAATGCCTGTAGCTTCCCCTACTGCCCAAGGGACCTATACCAAGGCAATGCCTGTAGCTTCCCCTTCCCACCCAAGGGATCTATAGGTGCTTTACCAAGGAAATGCCTGTAGCTTCCCCTTCCCACCCAAGGGATCTATACCAATCAATGCCTGTAGCTCCCCCTACTGCCCAAGGGACCTATACCAAGGCTATGCCTGTAGCTTCCCCTACAGCCCAAGGGGTCTCTAGGTACTTTACCAAGGGAATGCCTGTAGCTTCTGCTCCTGCCGAATGGATCTATAGGTGCTTTACCAAGGGAGTGCCTATAGCTTCCCCTCATTCCCAAGGGCTCTTTGGATGCTACAAGGCAATTCCTGTAGCTTCCCCTCCCGCCCAAGGGATCTATAGGTGCTTTATCAAGGCAGTGCCTGTAGCTTGCCCTCCTGCCCAAGAGATCTATAGGTGCTTTATCAAGGCAATGCCTGTAGTTGCCCTCCTACCAATGGATCTATGGGTGCTTTTTCAAGGCAATGCCTGTAGGTTGCCCTCATACCCAAGGGATCTATAGGTGCTTTATCAAGGCAATGCCTGTAGCTCGCCCTCCTGCTCATGAGATGTATACCAAGGCAATGCCTGGAGCTTCCCATCCTGCCCAAGGCATCTATAGGTGCTTTACCAAGGCAATGCCCGTAGCTTCCACCCCTGCCCAAGGGATCTATGGGTGCTTTACCAAGGCAATGCCCATAGCTTCCACTCCTGCCCAAGAGATCTATAGGTGCTTCACCAAGGCAATGCCCATAGCTTCCATTCCTGCCCAAGGAATCTATAGGTGCTTTACCAAGGCAATGCCCATAGCTTCCTCTCCTGCCCAAGGTATCTGTACCAAGGCAATGCCCGTAGCTTCCCCTACTGCCCAAGGGAGGTATACCAAGGCAATGCTTGTAGCTTCCCCTACTGCCCAAGGGGTAGATAAGTGCTTTACAAGGCAATGCCTGTTGCTTCCCCTTCCCACCCAAGGGATCTATAGGTGCTTTACCAAGGCAATGCATGTAGCTTCCCCTCCAGCCCAAGGGATCTGTAGGTCCTTTACCAAGGCAATGCATGTAGCTTCCCCTCCCGCCCAAGGGATCTATAGGTGGTTTACCAAGGAAATGCCTGTAGCGTCCTCTCCCGCCCAAGGGATCTATAGGTGCTTTACCAATCAATGCCTGTAACTTCCCCTCCTGCCCAAGGGATCTATAGGTGCTTTACCAAGGCAATGCATGTAGCTTCCCCTCCCGCCCAAGGGATCTATAGGTGGTTTACCAAGGAAATGCCTGTAGCTTCCTCTCCCGCCCAAGGGATCTATAGGTGCTTTACCAATCAATGCCTGTAGCTTCCCCTACTGCCCAAGGGACCTATACCAAGGCAATGCCCATAGCTTCCCCTACAGCCCAAGGGGTCTATGGGTACTCTACCAACGCAATGCCCGTAGCTTCCCCTTCACACCCAAGGTATCTATACCAATCAATGCCTGTAGCTTCCCCTACTGCCCAAGGGACCTATACCAAGGCAATGCCCGTAGCTTCCCCTACAGCCCAAGGGGTCTATGGCTACTTTACCAAGCCAATGCCTGTAGCTTCCGCTCCTGCTGAATGGATCTATAGGTGCTTTACCAAGGCAGTGCCTGTAACTTGCCCTCCTACCCAAGGGATCTATAGGTGCTTTATCAAGGTAATGCCTGTAGTTTGCCCTCCTACCCAAGGGATCTATAGGGGCTTTATCAAGGTAATGCCTGTAGTTTGCCCTCCTACCCAAGGGATCTATAGGTGCTTTATCAAGGCAATGTCTGTAGCTCGCCCTCCTGCCCAAGAGATGTATACCAAGGCAATGCCTGGAGCTTCCCATCCTGGCCAAGGTATCTATAGGTGCTTTACCAAGGCAATGCCCATAGTTTCCACTCCTGCCCAAGCTATCTATACCAAGGCAATGCCCGTAGCTTCCCCTACTGCCCAAGGGATCTATAGGTGCTTTATCAAGGCAGTGCCTGTAACTTGCCCTCCTACCCAAGGGATCTATAGGTGCTTTATCAAGGTAATACCTGTAGTTTGCCCTCCTACCCAAGGGATCTATAGGTGCTTTATCAAGGTAATGCCTGTAGCTCGCCCTCCTGCCCAAGAGATGTATACCAAGGCAATGCCTGGAGCTTCCCATCCTGGCCAAGGTATCTATAGGTGCTTTACCAAGGCAATGCCCATAGCTTCAACTCCTGCCCAAGGTATCTATACCAAGGCAATGCCCGTAGCTTCCCCTACTGCCCAAGGGATCTATAGGTGCTTTACCAAGGCAATGCCTATAGCTTCCATTCCTGTCCAAGTGGTCTATAGGTGCTTTACCAAGGCAATGCCCATATCTTCCTCTCCTGCCCAAGGCAATGCCCGTAGCTTCCCCTATTGCCCAAGGGATTTATACCAAGGCAATGCTTGTAGCTTCCCCTACTGCCCAAGGGGTCGATAGGTACTTTAGCAAGGCAATACCTGTTGCTTCCCCTTCCCACCCAAGGGATCTATAGGTGCTTTACCAAGGCAATGCATGTAGCTTCCCCTCCCGCCGAAGGGATCTGTAGGTGCTTTACCAAGGCAATGCATGTAGCTTCCACTCCCGCCCAAGGGATCTGTAGGTGCTTCATCAAGGCAATGCATGTAGCTTCCCCTCCCGCCCAAGGGATCTGTAGGTGGTTTACCAAGGAAATGCCTGTAGTGTCCTCTCCCGCCCAAGGGATCTATAGGTTCTTTACCAATCAATGCCTGTAGCTTCCCCTACTGCCCAAGGGACTTATACCAAGGCAATGCCTGTAGCTTCCTCTTCCCACCCAAGGGATCTTTACCAAGACAATGTCTGTAGCGTCCCCTTCCCACCCAAGGGATCTATAGGTGCTCTACCAAGGCAATGCTTGTAGCTTCCCCTTCCCACCCAAGGTATCTATACCAATCAATGCCTGTAGCTTCCCCTACTGCCCAAGGGACCTATACCAAGGCAATGCCTGTAGCTTCCCCTACAGCCCAAGGTGTCTATAGGTACTTTACCAAAGAAATGCCTGTAGCTTCCGCTCCTGCCGAATGGATCTATAGGTGCTTTACCAAGGCAGTGCCTGTAGCTTCCCCTCATACCCAAGGGCTCTTTGGATGCTACAAGGCAATTCCTGTAGCTTCCCCTCCCTCCCAAGGGATCTATAGGTGCTTTATCAAGGCAGTGCCTGTAGCTTGCCTTCCTACCCAAAGGATCTATAGGTGCTTTATTAAGGCAATGCCTGTAGCTCGCCCTACTGCCCAACAGATGTATACCAAGGCAATGCCTGGAACTTCGAATCCTGGCCAAGGGATCTATAGGTGCTTTACCAAGGCAATGCCCGTAACTTCCACTCCTGCCCAAGGGATATATAGGTGCTTTACCGAGGCAATGCCCATAGTTTCCTCTCCTGCCAAGGTATCTGTACCAAGGCAATGCCCGTAGCTTCCCCTACTGCCCAAGGGGTCTATAGGTGCTTTAGCAAGGCAATGCCTGTTGCTTCCCCTTCCCACCCAAGGGATCTATAGGTGCTTTACCAAGGCAGTGCCCGTAGCTTCCCCTACTGCCCAAGGGGTCTATAGGTACTTTATCAAGGCAATGCCTGTTGCTTCCCCTTCCCACCCAAGGGATCTATAGGTGCTTTACCAAGGCAATGCATGTAGCTTCCCCTCCCGCCCAAGGGATCTCTAGGTGCTTTACCAAGGCAATGCCTGTAGCTTCCCCTCCTGCCCAAGGGATCTATACCAAGGTAATGCCTGTAGCTTCCCCTACTGCCTAAGAGATGTATACCAAGGCAATGCCTGGAGCTTCCCATCCTGGCCAAGGGATCTATATCTGCTTTACCAAGGCAATGCCCGTAGCTTCCACTCCTGCCCAAGGGATCTATAGGTGCTTTACCAAGGCAATGCCCATAGCTTCCATTTCTGCCCAAGGGATCTATAGGTGCTTTACCAAGGCAATGCCCATAGCTTCCTCTCCTGCCCAAGGTATCTGTACCAAGGCAATACCCTTAGCTTCCCCTACTGCCCAGGGGATGTATACCAAGGCAATGCTTGTAGCTTCCCCTACTGCCCAAGGGGTCTATAGGTGCTTTAGCAACGCAATGCCTGTTGCTTCCCCTTCCAACCCAAGGGATCTATAGGTGCTTTACCAAGGCAATGCATGTAGCTTCCCCTCCCGCCCATGGGATCTGTACGTGCTTTACCGTGGCAATGCCTGTAGCTTCGACTCCTGCCCAAGGGATCTATAGGTGCTTTACCAAGGCCATGCCCATATCTTCCACTCCTGCCCAGGGTATCTAAACCAAGTCAATGCCTGTTGCTTCCCCTACTGCCCAAGGGATGTATACCAAGGCATGCCTGTAGCTTCCCCTACTGCCCAATGGATCTATAGGTGCTTTACCAAGGCAATGCCCATAGCTTCCACTCCTGCCCAAGGGATCCATGTGCTTCACCAAGACAATGCCTGTAGCTTCCCCTCCTGCCCAAGCAATCTAGAGGTGCTTTACAGTGGCAATGCCCGTAGCTTCCACTCCTGCTCAAGGTATCTATACCAAGGCAATGCCTGTAGCTTCCCCTACTGCCCAAGGGATCTATAGGTTCTTTACCAAGGCAATGCCCATAGCTTCCATTCCTGCCCAAGGGATCCATGTGCTTCACCAAGACAATGCCTGTAGCTTCCCCTCCTGCCCAAGCGATCTATAGGTGCTTTACAGTGGCAATGCTGTAGCTTCCACTCCTGCTCAAGGTATCTATACCAAGGCATGCCTGTAGCTTCCCCTACTGCCCAATGGATCTATAGGTTATTTACCAAGGCAATGCCCATAGCTTCCATTCCTGCCCAAGGGATCTATGTGCTTCACCAAGGCAATGCCTGTATCTTCCCCTCCTACCCAAGGGCTCTATGGATGCTACAAGGCAATGCCTGTAACTTCCCCATCTGCCCAAGGGATCTATAGGTGCTTTACCAAGGCAATGCCCATAGCTTCCCCTCCTGCCCAAGGGATCTATGTGCTTCACCAAGGTAATGCCTGTAGCTTCCCCTCCTGCCCAAGGGATCTATAGGTGCTTCACCAAGGCAATGTCTGTAGCCAGTGGCGTCGATAGGAATACAATTTAGTAGAGGCACAGAGGGGGCCACAGAGAAAAGTAGGGGGACTGCCTATAAAGAGGCAATGTCCGAGGTCCGAAGCGATCGTGCAGAAAGCTTTTGTGCACACCAACTATCACACCCCACTGCACCTCCCCTCCCATCAGACTGTAGGCACGAAACCATTAAGTCACTAATGACACATCATAAGTGGTTGTATGCGCTACATTCTGATTGGCGGGGCTGATCTTGGCTGCAGGGGGAACTTAACAGCTCTTCATTGTTGTGCAGCAGCATTGATTGCGTCCCTGTGTGTGTGCTGTGTGGGCAGACACAGCACTGCAGGAGAAAGTAGCCCAGCTGATGAAGGGTGGGCAGGGGGGAGGGGGGGCAGGATTTCACAGGAGAGGCCCAGCACCCCCCCATTCCCCCTAGCAATTCCACTGCCTGTAGCGTCAACTCCTGCCCAAGGGATCTACAGGTGCTTTACCAAGGCAATGCCTGTAGCTTCCCCTCTTGCCCTAAGGGTTCTCGGGAACGAGCCAAGCCCTGTGGCTTCCCCTCTTTCCCTAGGGATCGCTGTTTGCCTTAGCATTACATTACCTGTGGGCTTTCCCTTTTAGGGGATCTCTGATTCATTTCTAAGGCCAGACCTGTACCTTCCCGTCCTTCCTTAAGGATCACAACGTGTTTGAATGGTGTTTTCTTCCTCTCTCTCTCTCTTGCTTGTCCTCTCTCTGTTTCCCTTTGACAGCTCAGTACCGCAATAAACATTGCCCTGTGAGGATACAGGCTACGATATTATAGGGTCAAATATGCATAGGGGGTGCTCCTGTACCTTCTAGCACATTCAGCAATCCTGGGGCAGCGAGATGAAAGTGCTCTGGCTCCACAGGCCATGTAGAGAAAACAGGAAGCTCTGCCTGGTTCCTGTTGCGTGCTGCACAGGAGCCGTAGTTTAATAGTGGTAGACGGTGCGAAGGAGCGTTTGGATTCTGCATTAGGGTGGGCGTGCATGCAAGGGTTTGTGTCGGTAAGTGTGAATGTGAACAAGATAAAGCTTATGTTTTGCGCTGCGCATGTGAACGAACGAGAGAGAGAGAGAGAGAGAGAGAGAGAGAGAGAGAGAGAGAGAGAGAGAGAGAGAGAGAGAGAGAGAGAGAGAGAGAGAGAGAGAGAGAGAGAGGGAGAGAGAGGGAGAGAGAGAGAAAGAGAGAGAGTATGTGTGTATATATATATATATATATATATATATATATATATATATATATATATATATATATATATATATATATATATATATATATATGCCCCCGCAGAGAGCAGACCCTGATTGGTGCAATGGAATTTTTTTACTGGCATAAAGGGTAAAGACAAAATGAGTGTTCTTAAGTGGCCATACTGGTCTACTTTGGTGCAGCCGGAATAGATCCACCCAACTGCAGCCAGGACCCACCCAGATGCAGGAGGGCCAATATTGGGTTGTCAGCTAATGTAACAGGATGTAATTTCACCAGTTTAATGTAAACGCAAAATGGAACCGTAAAGCTATGCAGTCCTCTTGCTTGGCCGCTCGGTAGCACCCAAGTAAACATCTTTTCAATCTGTATATATGCCTCTTGGCCAAAGTATCGTATTATTTCCAACTATGCAGATTTTAGTGAAACCATCAGGTAATCGAGATCTCACCTGCAATACAATGAGGTTCTCGATAAAATAAGATAAATCCCACAAAAACACAATGCTGGCAAGTTAATGCCACTTCCGACCCCTTGTATGCCATCATCTGGCACAACACCTTCAACATACCCCCTTACCACACTCCCCTCGGTTAGAGATTTTGGGATTATCATGATGTCTTTCTGCGCTTATCCTTCTGAAAGCTTGTGGCAGCTGTCAACGCCTTCATTTCAGCTTGCTTGTTGTCGCAGTTTATTACGTGGTCACACCCAACTCATGGAGTTCCTTTCCCCACATTGAATGTGGCACACACTAAAGCACTTGGTTTTTCTGTTTGGTTCACTTTGGTAAGGCTTCCAACCCGTCTCGCACCCAACCCCAACAAGTAACCATTGCCACAAAGTACTAGGAACCAGGCTGGTGTGTATTCAAATTAGATATATTTATTAATTTATTTCAACCAAATATCACAAATAGATAAACATCAGTCGCAAAGGCTGTGTCACACAAACACAAATGACTTCCGTAAAGGCACCAACACAGAGCTAATACTAGGATATGCAGTTACAAATATTGTGTTTTAAATCACGCACCAAGACAGAAAAAGAACAATTCAACACACACAGTGATTGTAGATTTTGTTATGCGTTCTCCCAGCAACCATCACCCTTCAAACATCAATTAGACTCAACTCCTCTGAATGGAAGGCAGTGGCAGAGAGTGGGAACACAATGGGAAAATTGAGTTTGGGGTGTGAATCACAGAACAATATGGGAGAAAGAAAAGCAATGGGAAATTTGTTTTGCCACACCTAAAGCAGGGCTTTGTGTTTTTAGTCAGAGCACAATGGGAAAATCGTTTTTTTTTAGTGTTCATCACAGAAGCAATGTAAAAGAATGAAAGCAATGGGAAATTTGTGTTGTACCCCGTGCACTCATGTGAGAACAGAGTTTTGGGATTCATTCTTTTTGGCTAATCTTTAGGTCTATTCCAGCTCACAACACACTGGGAAGAGCGTGTTGGCTTTGAATGCCGACAAACAGATCCTGTGATTTCAATAGGGAAATTAATTGATTTATTTTGATTAAATGTGCTAGGGATCTACACAGACAAACAGGATATTTTTCTATGGGGAAATAACTAAACCAATGCTGAAAAAATATAAAGCCTACACAATGTTTGGCTTTGGGGTAGTTCTACTTACAGGAGAGGTCTGGACTGGGCATCAGGGAACATCAGGGCACCACTGGGAGAGCAAAGGGTCAGTCAAGTATCTCCTCTGAATCCTCCAAGGGGTCCCAATCAGCTTCTATGTCTCCTGGTTCCTATCTCAAATGCAAAATTAGGCCTCTCTGCTGGGATGTTGTTCCCCAGATTTCAGCAGCAGGTTGCCTCTCAGAACTGTGTAAGAAGTCTAGTTCTCATGCAAACTGGTTTATTTATAGGGCAAATGACATCACTAACTTGTCATGATTCGCGCGAAAGGGATTGGCTGGTCTTCACTACCCAAGTCTGAAATCCGCACGCCCTTCCTATGCAGGGATATAGTTTTTCTTCATTTACTCAGGAGCCTTATCAGTGAAAAATATGCCACTTTACCATTCCCATGTTAATTATGACCTGCACGCACATACCACCTTTCACCTCTCTTGAAATTAAGGGAAGGCCCAAATCACATTTTCCTTAATAAAATGAGTTGTGTTCATCACACCAACATCGTATTAGCATGGTTACAAGGGGGTTACTATCACCTTTAATAAAAGTCTGGAATGACCATTGTGGCATTTATGCTGCCCATGTTATGCGATAAAATGTATTTCTCCCATTTTAATCAAACTGCAGTTTCACCACAAGTCTCTTTCACTCCAGCCCCAACCTTTTTTTAAGTTTAATTTCTCTTTTTAGGCATGCGACTAGCAGAGCCTGGTCTGTGTTTAGGTCCGCCTCCCCCTTCAAAGCCTAATAGCCACACTAATGGACTTTTTATGGGACTTGTGATCTCCAGGTCACTCCTGCTGTAAGAACAGACATGGCTTATCTGGTCTTCACTGTGTTTTTCGATCTAAGCCATGTAATTCTTTCTTATATTTTTAAGTAATAGCTCTGATCGATGATGACAACCAGGCTTGTCTTCAGGACAGCAGAGGTGAGGTCATGGAGCTTAGTTTCATGTTGGGAGAAATAACCGTCCATGTACCCTGCAGCAAATAGCCTTTAAACTCTCACATATTTGTAATTTTACACAGAATCTTATAAGGCTTTCACAGTTTCAACATACACGAGTGTAACTTCTAAATTGTCCCTCTTTATATGGGTATTATGTGAGAACATCAAGCTTTGAACGTCTAGCGAGCATTTCTCTTTGCATACTGTCAATTTGGATGAAGAAAAAATGAAAATGACATTCTTTTATTTACTTCACAGGAAATACTCTGTTTCACTTTAGCTGCTTGGAGCACAATCTGGTATCCCATTGAATATACTGTCCACTGCGATTTCTTTATATGTCAGTGCAGCTCTCCATGGATTTGTCAAAACATCATTGCCACGTGTCTTTCTTTTCCTTCCAGGCATTGCACATATCTTCTCACTTTAATGTTAAGTCCACTTTCTTTCCTTTATGATTTAGTTTCCATAGGCCTTATGTCCGACATCATTTCTGTGCTGGCCTTATATTTCTGTGAGAATTCACAAATGACTCTGGCATCTTTATTTCTGGCTTTCAGGGCTAGATTTCACCCCACACTGGATTCTGGCATCAGAATTTACTTTGGGACTCGCCAAACTCATGACCTGTTTGCAGAGGGTCTAAAATTCTCCTTCTCAGAGTTTGTAGATTTGATCACATCTCACCTGCCAGACTTCCCTGCACTGGATCCAGGTCATACAGCAACTCTCTTTCATATCCATTTGCCTATCGCGTAGGTCAGGACAGCATCAGAACAATAACCTTTCTGTCGAGAAGAATCGACTGGTACTGCCAGACGTGGGCGCTTCATTCACAATCCAATGGACGTCTTAGAATTCTGATTTATAGGAAGATAGGAAAGACAGGTTTGGAGGCCACAAACATCTGGAATGACCTGTATGGCTTTACCTAATGGACCCAATCTCCTAGTCTTGTCAATCCGATAGTTTTGTCAGCTCTGTGTCCAACGTCTTTAGTGCTGTGGTGAATGTCTTCACTTAAGAAACCCCCCATAACATAATGTCATTCCTCGATACACCAGGTTCCCCAAAAATCTCCCTCCAGATGGTTAAAGGGGGATACACTGTAAGTGATTTCAATCCAGCACTCCAAATAAGTCAATGCCTAGTTTGGGATGCCCAATGGAAACCCTTATTTATATATTTTTATGTCAAAGTTCTTTTAATTCTGGATGATGTGCCCTTATATAACGCCCCTCTCTTTGAATTCCCCCGGTCTCACTGAACCAAGAAATAGGTTTGTTTTGCAAATTAAAAGATTTATTTGAAGGATTGAACAATAGATAGATTACACTTTTATGAATATGAATATTATCTGAATATCACACTTATGAATATGAACAATAATCAGCAATGGGTAATATTACAATATCAACAATCTCTTTAATCAGTTAGGAGTAGGGATAGGAAAAATAGTACATCAGAGAATACTTTGTATGGGTTCAAGAAATGGCAATGACAGGAAGGAATGCAACACATAAATAAAACTTGATATGACTTCAATCAAAGACAATGAGATCACTCTTTCCCCCTGTTATTAATCACTCCCCTCCCCCCATAATGCAATATGGAGAGATGGAATGAGGGCACACAGGTATCAGGAATAACAATCCACAATTGCAGTTTCAATCCCACTTCACCCAGGAAGCTTAGAGAGAACAGGAATGCTTTAAAAACAGGTCAAAATGCTTTTGAATGTGATTTGCAATAAATGGGGAAAATGCTAAAATGATTTTAATTTGCTAAAGGCGATTCAATGCTAGTGAGAGTGGCTTTGGATTGGTTCAGGTCAACACTAGCAATGATTGTAGAATGATTAGCAAATGGAAAACGAAATTCAGAAGTTGAAATCAAGAAACAGCTGTTTTTCTATGAAGTGAAATTGAGCCAAATGGCAAATTCACGGCAACTTTTCCGTGTGCGGGAAACGCGATTACGGCAAAACTATAAGGAATGTCGTTTTGGGTTTGCTGGAAAGCTGAAGATGTTAGGTTCAAAATGACATTTATATTTTGTTTCTAGGACGTGCTGTTCAAAGGTTACAGAGGTTTTTGTGAAGGTAGATTTTTCAGAAACCGAGTCAAGATTTAGAAAATGAAAGGTTGGCTTTAAAGATTAGGAATCAAGTTGGACTTATACTAAGGGGCTATGAAAGAACAAGATACCCAACGGGACAACCACCAGAAGAGGGCGCCTACCGCTCTGATTGCTGTGCGCCAGGACACTTGACTTTCTTCAGAAAATATCAGCGCACAGATGATTATCTCTACAATTATCACAGACTATGTAATGAGAAGAATTCAGGATGGACACAAAATTCTATAATGCGTTTCTGGATAGGTTGAAATGGATTGAATAGGATTACTTTAAACTAAGAGATGACTATGGACAGTTCTAGACTAAATACTCACTCCTATGGCTTTGGAATGGAGTGGGCCCGTCAAAGATCTGGTCAAAGGTTTGGACTTCACTCGCCACCAGACAGGTCTCAGCCACTGGGTTCTGCTCTCAGCAAGGCCCTCTGGTCTGCGTGGCCTCTTGGAATGGATCCGACGGGTTGGTTCTGGGTACAGCTCTGCTCTATGAATCTGGATCTTGGTTCTAGCAAGAGGTTCTTAGCTAGAATAGCAAAACAGCTCAGCCAGGCTGTAGGATTTTGTGGTGCCCCTTGGAAGTTTAGGGGTTAGAATCAGGTTGCTTAAGATTCTGAAGTTCAGCTTTTGGGTTGGGCATTTCTGCTTCAAAGTTCTAGAGTCTGGTTTCTGGATCTATGTCTGGAGCCTGGATCTTCCTGCAGGGTCCTTCGCCAAGAAATCAGTTGATGAGTGGAAAGTGTGTGTCCCGTCTGTCCTCAGCAGTCCCTATTTATCCATTTCCAAAGTGGGTGGGGAGGCTGATTATCTATGCCCAAACCTCTAAGGATCTGATAGGTCAGAGAATTTCCCCTCTCCTGATTTGAAACAGGAGCAGTGTGTCATATGTGTCAGAGTGACACCGTGTTTATGGCCCAAAGGAAATCCCTCCCCTTTGCTTTTTCTTAGGAAATCTATTTCCCCCAAAAACATGTTTCCAAGATGCACAACTTGTTAATAATACATATACACATTACAGATTAATTAAGGCACATCTCTGTTCAAGTCCCATGTTCCTACGAGCTATGGTTCATAACTGACAACTTTTTCGCGCTTTTGGTGGGTTTCTCAATATTAGTTCTGCACCATTTTTTATACATGCATGCACATCCCTGTAAGTGTTCATGTCCCTAACATAAACACAATGGCTACAATATGTATAATTTCCGGGGTTCAGTCTCAGAACATCGCACAGATTCCAGCTTAGCCTTAAACTGTGAGTGAATTTTTCATTTTAACAATCTGAGTTTCATATTTTTGTCAGTTCAGCACACTTTGCTATAAGCATTTTTCTAAAATATACATTTACTCCAATGTCAAATCCACATTTTCAGTCTAGCTCGCCTCCAGAGCTGGGCTGAGTCAGAGGGTCACATGGCTTGCCTTCCTGCCAGAGCAGTTGTTGTGAGTTACACCCGAATTAGCATTTTCTATTCAGCCCAAGGAACCCATTGTTTCTTTCTCCATGCAGCAGAGGAAATCTCCTCCCCTCCTCATTAACATGCCAATGCGATATCCTCCTTTTGGTGGGAATGAACAAGGTGTGAGTTTCTCAGGGGAAGAAAGCCTCTTGGAAGATTTAACTGAATCAGGTTACCTTCTGGTCAATTGTAACATAGTTCCTTGTGAAAAAAATACATTTATAAATTTAAAATAAGCAAATCCATCTTTACTTCCAGTCCTTTTTCAACATGAAAATCAATGTGTGGCACTCTTATATGGCCTTTTGTTGGAAATCTCTTCTTTGGCATAGCTTGGTTCAATGTTCAACTTTACACATGATAAGTTTTAAATCGCCGGCTTCTGACAGAGGTGAGTAACGGTACTACACCCATTTTTGACAGCTTTCTTTCCATCAAGTATCTTTAAAAGAGGATTTTGTTCTGATAACATATGATTCTTGCTGACATTGTATTTATGTGGATTCTTGCAGTAGAATAATGTGGAACACCCAACAAGGAGGTTGGATCTTTTAGGTGGTTTGTGAGCCATGATTTTTGCACATTTTTGACAATCAAGAAGACAGATTTCCAAACAGCTCTGTGTTTCTTTTTGGCAATCAGCATTGCTTTTTCAAGTGATTTCAGGCTAATTTGTGGGTAGCCCAAAGGTGGGTATTGGCAGTGATCTCTTCTGTTACCACTGACATAGGCAAAAGTGGATGGCAGCCTATTTTTAAGATTTTTACTGCGCACTTTCTGGTGATTTTTAGTGAGCAGCATGCTTTCCGGCGGCCATTTCTGATGCTTCTGCTGCCAGCAATGCTCAGTAATGTTGCATGGCCTGAACTAGTGGGTTGAGACATCCCACAACACCTGGGTCTTCTCTCTGTCAAGGTCTCAATTGATTTGTGGATGTGCGACTCCTTGCTCGTCACCTTCACGTGCAGAGTGTTGTGGCATAATATCTATATTACGTTATGCTACGTTATCACCCAACCTGTGCTTCCCCCTACACATGCAGCACATGGCACATGTGATGGCCCAGGCCTAGCCTGGTAGACTTCTGCTGCCCCCAGCAGCACACATCCCACCTCTCTGTGGATTTTAACAGTTTACTATGTTGTTTTTGCATATGATACACTCGCTGGCCTGCATCACAACAGACTACAGAATGTAACGATGTAAGTGCAAGGCTTGTGACCGGAGCTGCAGTTAGGCCATGAGTGTGTTACTGTGATGGAAAGTGCCACCTGGACTTGAGCCAAATATGCTCGAATATTAGTGATTATCCTTTACGAGATGCTCCTCTGAGGCAAGACCTCAGAGCACCTTCTGATAAGTTCTGTGACTTGTTGTAATACGCTCCCCAAATCTCAGCAGGCCATTTGTGTATGTGTTTATCGTGTGCACAGTAAGAAACCTGTTTATGCATCTGCCTGGCCTCGTCTGTTGTTATTTCTGCCTGCTCCACCTTGTACTCCCTGGGCCCTTTTAGGCCACAACAGGTGGAAAGGGGAACATCCATCAATGGCCGCTCTGTGGCAGCCGGGTTCAGGCGGCCATATCTATGGCTAATGAATCCTGAGAGGTGGCATTTATTTTTATGGTTCAGTTTCAATAGATTTGGAGGTGGTTGATGGATAAGCAGGCTCCTGGGAGAAGGAAAAAGGAGCCTGTAGAACATATATATATTTATATGATGTGTATTTTGCATGTGTGAAATGCATGTCAGATGTATGTATGTGATGTGCATTTTTTAATGTTCTGGGTGGGTGGTTGTGTGCTTGTATAGAGAATGAAATGAGTGGATGTAATAAAAGTTGTCAGTGACTGGTGGGTGATTGAGAAGTGATGTGATATTTGTTTTTTAATTTTCAGCAGGGGTCGGTGTGTGCCTGTGTAGAGAGTGATTGTAGGATAGAGAAGGTGTGAGTGACTGGTGGGTGAATGAGTATATGTGGTAATGTGTTTTTGAATTTTCTGGGTGGGGTTTGGTGTGTGTGCCTGTATGGTGAAGTGTGTAATAGTGTGCCTGTGTGTGCGCGTGTGCCTGTGGTTTACCTCCTCCCCTCCCCCTCCCAGGAGAATGGGAATCACTGGAGCATTTTTGACACATCCTTTATTCACTTCTCATGTTTTTACGTATTTTTGGCCAGAGCCAAGTTCATGTGTGCCATTCCCTGCCATATTTTTGTGGAGCCAGCAGGGAAATGTATGGGCACAGCCAGCATAAAAATGTTTTTTTATACTGCCATATATTGAAGGGGCCAGCATCATAATGCATTGGGAAATGCCCCGTGTACTTTTGGTGACTTGCTTCGATAGTACTTCTTTACATGATTTACCCTACACCCTACAAAACCGTTTGTTGGCCTTTCACCCAAATTTTCCCAGAAAGTGTGCTGTGTAATGCCCAATTTTACCCCATTTTCTCTGGGGAGGGAGAAGAATCCCGCCGACCCCCTACCCTCCCCAAACCCATTTTCGTTAGTTCGGGCTCCCTCACTACGCTCAGTCGCAATCAGATTATTGTGGCAAACATTTATACCCTGCAAAAAAACAACTCAACAGCCACCTCTGGTGGCTGGTATATCTGTGGGCCAGTCACTGCCCCCTTCTTTCTACGTTAAAGATTTAAGCTTAGATTGAAAAACATATTTACTTCTTTCACTTGCAGTAGTGCATGCCCCTGCAGCAGCATAATCATCATGGACATTGCGCACACGTGGTAGTCCAGACAGGCCTGGGGTGCAGTATGCCCATTGCTTTGTGAAGGAGCTTGGGGGGTAGGGAGGATACAGTGTGGCTCGTAGGGGAGATGCCAAATGCTGTGCTACTCCATTGGGCACCAGTGGGTCTGACAAAAGGGTACTGTTCAGTGCGCGCCTTGAAGTCTCCAGGAGAGTCCCCGGGTGAGAAGCAACTCGCGGGTGTTTTCAATTCAAAATACCTGTGTGTTGCCATGGATTTATGTGTGCAGCAATGCTATACATGAAATGTTTTTTTTTAATCCTCTGGCACCCAGTATATACTTAGATAATAAAAACCATAGTGGGTCTTGGGTATTTTGAAAGAACCTTTCCCAGGTATTATACTCCAGCAAAGATAACATTATCAGGTGCACTCCCCTCTGTGCACGCAGACCAGTCTAATAGGTTTCTTCTATCTTAGTGGCAGCTGACTCTCAGATACATTTATAACCATTGAAATGTGTTGATACTAAATCCTGGCCAATGATTTAATTTGCAGGCCTTGCTCGTGCAGCATTTTGCTTCTGGGTAAACAGCAGCGCACGCCTCCCCAGATCAGTGCATTTTTGGCTAGTTTAACACAGCAACGCCACAGATAACACGTACTTCTGTGTCCATTGATCTATCGATGTTTCATACACTAGCTGTAGCCTGCGTTAGAGATTTCGGTAACCCTGTTACAAATAGTGCATTATGTATGTATTACATATAGACCCCACGTCGAATCTGGAAAATGACATTCCCCAAATGTGTGATTGTGGAAAAATCATGCCTCCCTCTGTGCCTCGGTTCTTATACGTGGCTGAAATGAGAGGACCTGGAAACACAGGTGCTAGATGCATCTGAAAAATCAGATCTTTTGCCATCACTTTCTGTGATGTCACTTGGGGTGGGGTCAAATTACATCACATCCTGTGATGTGATCAGGGGGGCCAAGGGACGTGTGATGTCGCTTCTGCTATCCCTGGCATCTTGGTGAAATGACATCCCTGTTACCACTGTCTCTATGCTGGAAGTAACTCCTCTGCTTTACTTGTAGTTTGGGAATTAGGTAGTGAGGGTAAATGCATTACCACCGAAGACATGGCAGTAGCAGATTTGCCATCATTTTTTACCATACCACCAAACTCGTAATAAGGCCCAATATTACGTACATTATGAGTAAACAATGCAGCAACTTCCACGACATGAAGACTTGGATTTCATAGCATGAAATATTAGCAAGCATAGAAGTGGCTGGTTGCATGTTTAGTGCACACCCATGTCATGTTTAAGCAACAATCACTAGTTTCCTGGGCTGCATGGGTGGCAATGGCCTGGGGCCCAAAGGAACAAGCGGAGTGATGCAATGGCCTTTACCTAGGGTCCCCAGAACATCACCACCTGGTGCAGGCCTGGAAAACCAGTGTTTATTGCTGTTAGCACCCAGGGTTTGTGAATTGGGGTGCAGCCTGCCATTGTTTCTCTCCTGCAGCTGGTGTGCAACCCGTTGCGTGAGAGAAATGGTGGAGCCCCTCTTCCATTTCCATGGCAGCCTCAGTGGGATGAAGTCCTTGAAATAGGAGTGCTGGTGGGGATAAGATAATTGGGGTCAGTGGCCAGGTGTTTGGCAGTGTGGGCTGGAGAGTTCAGCAGGGCAGGCAAAGGCAGCCGACGCGGAACCTGCTCTGAACCCGGGCTTAGATCGTTAGCTTCAGCTCGGCTTTGGATCAACCTGATTCGCTGCCAGAACTGCCCAGAAGGGTGACAAAGGTGAAAGCAAAGATGCCATTTGTTTGTGTAAAACTATGATTGTGTAAGGTCATTATTTAAAACAGCGGTATTGTTAAATAGACACACTTGGAGCATGTGGCTTGTGGATGATTAACATGTAATTTCCTTTATTATGCTAGAGATCTTCCAATGCATTTTTTGTATTTGTTTTTGGTGTTCATGAGTGCAGGGCACATATTAATATGTGTCCCTTTTCTAATAATTGTTGTTCTCCCCCTTAAACTGATGCCATTATTTCCGCTTGAAAGTGTTACCATTTTTATGTTATCCTGCTTATGTCTATCACCCTGTCACCTTCACACAAAAGTCCACCTAATTAATACATTTCAATTAAAAAAAATAACCCTTGTGATGGCAGTATTTTTCAAAGATAACTATTTAATAGTAAAAGCAAAGAAGGAGCTGCAGATTGAGTACAGTTACAAAGCTGAAGCGGACAGGGAAACACACAGACTAGACGGCAATGGATCTTCCCCGACATAGCCCCCAAACTATGGAATGCCCTACCTAACCCACTCAGGGCTGAGCCCTCTCACTTGTCATTTCGGAAAATGCTAAAAACCATGCTATTCAACCAAATCCACTCCCCTCCATTTTAACCTGTGCCCAGCTCCTCGCCCTACAGACCCTGCCCTCTCTGCCTCCTTGTAACAGTGGCACACAGACACTTGTAACCTGCCTGAACACTGGTTACACTAATGTCAACAGATTCACTAGCACCACTGAGCACTATCAGGCTGTACTCATGTCTTCACCCGTGTTGCTTCCCCACTGTTTCTTGTCTTGTTATGTAACTAAGTATGTTTTCTTGTAACAGCGCCACGACGATGCCTTCGGCTGTTGGGCGCTATATAAATGTTAATAAATAAATAAGCCAGGGTTTTTTGCCTATTTAGCTTAGTGATGCTATAAATGCAAACTTTATAACAAAGGGGATTTTATAAAGGGTTGCACGAGGTGTACATCAAGAAAGCCCTCTAGCTTCTATGAAAGGTAGATGAGCCTGCTGTCAATCCTCGGATCTGTCTGTCAAATGGGCATGGCCTGTTCAGGGGTATCCTGCACCCAGCCCCCACCCGCACCACACTGAAGCTGCATCCTTGTACCAACTCAGCCTTCTTTGCACTCTTTTTTAAAAAATGTGTAGTAGGTATTACTTTCTTTTTCAAAGCTTGCATGCAAATAGCACACAACAAATAATGACGCAAGGGATCCTGGGATGCTGTGGTAAGAGGCCTGTTCTCAGGGCTCAAGTCGAGGGTACACGCTGGTGGACGGAGTCCCCCCCACCACTTTTTCAGAGGACTCCCTGATATGCTAATGTCTGATGACACCACATTCAATTGGTATGTTAATGAGTCCACCCACTTTTTTGTTTTACATTACTTGACCCCTGCCTGTTCTTATTTTGGATTGCATTAATATTAACACAAGGTCCTTGACATCAGAGAGCCAAAGCTTTCTCGAGTCAAACCCAAAAAAGGGAAAGGGCTGAATTTAAGTTCCACCCTAAAAGCAACAGCTTCTTACTAGGAATGAATCTGATTGGATGCCACAAACGCCCGCCCACATAATAATGCTCTATGCGCCGAAACTCCAAAGCAGTCATGTTGAGGAGAGAGAATTGATGAGGGTTCGATTGTCTGCGCTGAGGTGACGGGGAGAGAGGTAGGAGGAGGAATAGTGTGATGTTGGATTTTGTGAGGCAAACGGGGCGGTGGGAGGAGTTGTGAGTTTATGTAAGCTAAGTATTGATTGGTGCGTCTGGTGCACATCATCCTTTAGGATGGGGAAGCGCCTGTGTGGGTCCGCCCACGCATCCGATAATTAAGAAGAAGAAGAAGAAGAACTCCAAAGCAGGACCTTCCTCTGCCGTCCTCGATATGAACATCCTTTCTGCTGAGAGCGGGATTTCTAGGGCTTATGTACATGCAATGGGGGCGTAGGCAATCTATATGTTGGGCGTAAACCCTGCTGATAATATATAGCTATGGCAGGAAGCGATGGACTGGGCTACATAAGTGGCTACTGTCTGCACAATTGGTGGTGAATGGGTGTCCTGCTATCGTTAAACTGACCGAAACACGTTTTTTGAAATGTTTTATTATGTAGGTTTATTAATTCCATTTTGTGTTTGCATTTTTTTCTTCAATTTGTTGCAGTGAATTCCACAGTTTCTATGCACTTTACGGACTTGCACTTTACACATTGTGCACTTTAATAATTATGTACGCAAACAAAATGAGCAGTTGAAATGCACCAGACCAAAGGTCACTTGAGTCTGGGCTATAGTGCAGGGAACATGGGGCCACGTTGATTGGGCCATTTAATCATCACAAATAACGAGAGCATCTTTTCAGGTTCATGATTTTATATATGTTTGAACATTTTAAAAAGTATGTAGGTCCGTTGTTGTGCGTCAAGTTACTTGGCTACCGAAATGTTGCAAATCTAGAGACTTAGTTTGTATTTGTCAGGGGCCCTGTGTGATACAGCATATAATAGTGCTGGCCTGCGTTTCTACCCCTTAGGTCAACTCCTGCACATTCTCTCCAGACTGCCAGATTTTACTCACCTGCTCTGACGACTGCAGACTCTACATTTGGAATGTTCGAAGCGGGAAACTGGTGTGTAAAGTCAAAGGTCATACAGGTAAATCCCCACGTCATCTTCGACGCTATAGGTCAGTGGCATGTTCAAATTATTCCATAGCAAATCAGGGTTATTAAACAAAATGGAGAAACAAAGTTAAAAGCAGCATGACCAAATACCTATTTTTTTAATACATATATTGGACAATCTTGGGGTTGGAAGGTAAGATGTTTACTGAAATCCATCAAAAAATTAATCCAAAAAGCATCATCATCTTTTCAAAGGTTTGAATTAACATAAGTCGGGTGATCCCCTTCCTACAATGGTGGCCGGGGTAACATAACTATAACATAGGGTTTTCCACCATTGAGTTTTCTAAAATGTCCTCCTTATTCAAATTCAATTCTATATAGTCTGCTATCTTAAGCCGATATCCGGCTCTGTGTATCTGACAGGACCACCAAAACAGAGCGCATATAGCAAAGTATAGTTAGAGGTTCAAACACTTATAGAGGGATGCAAAGTGATTCAGACACTTATAACTCATTCATTGGAAATCATAATTGAAATGTATTTACACATTCTATTCATCACAACAGTAATCATTAGCAACAATTAAAACATTAAATGACATGATTAAAGGGGACAGGACCCTGGGGAGACGGAAGCGCAAAAGCAAAAGATAAAATAGTGGCGACTGAAAGGTCCAAGGAGTGTTGATGGCCTTAGACTTTCCCGAGTCTCCTCGATGTGTTATCAGGTAATAATGTCCCCATGCATAACATCGCCGGGAAAAGCCATTGGCGACATTTTATATGGTGGCATTATGTATGGGGACAGTTTGCGGGGATGTCCCCCTTCTCCCCTTGTAAAAAAAGAAAATTCTGGGGTTGCTGGGGTGTCCCCCGCATGTTCAATGTAATAATGTCTCTGCAAAAACAGTGACTTATTTGTCAGGTGATTTTTTTGCAGGAACATTACATGGAATCCTTGATATGGGGTTAGTACATGAATAATTGAAAAGAATAAAAGGAAATGTAACAGGCTGTACATATATATAGATATAGAAAATACAAGTGTTTTTTGTTCCTTATTTGACAATTATTCTCAATGCAACTATTTCTGTTGACACCCCATCACCCTGGATGTTTTCTTTAAATATGCAAAAGAAAGACATTTCAGTTGTCGTATAAAGTTCCCTTTATGCAGAGCATCTGTGCATAAACAAGAATGACTTCCAGTACCGGCAAAATAACTACTGATCTCTATAATTGGCTGTTTGGCTTCACCTAACCCTGTTAAAATCCCATTTGATCCCAGAAAATTGAACATCCCTTTTACTTCCACCAACTATGTACAGTCGTGGGAGTCCTTATGGCTTCATCCAAACTCCAATATAAATCGAGGCCTTTTGGTCATCGTAGTTCCTTCCCCAGAGCTGGAGAGCATTACTTTTCCTACTCGGTAAGGCAGCGGTCATCCTGGCGAATGTGACGGTCGGGGAGGTTGGCTCGGCGGCTGGATTTGCATTTAATGTCTGATAGAACGTGGCATCACCATCATCAGTTAGCTATGGGTTGTGAGGCTGGTGAGGCTCAGGTAAGGCGGCACACGCTCCGAGGTAAGTGATGATGAGTTTATTGGTAGAAGCACCATACCAACAAAATATTATATCGGCGATGGCCAAATCTCGGCTGCCAAACACTGAAGATTCTCTGATGAGGTGGAACAGTCAGCACTACAAAATCCATGGCATTGTAATTGTAATTTGTAATTGGTTATTTATAATGCGCTTAATACCCAGAGGTTTCTAAGCGCAGACCCCGGGATCGAACCTGTGTTGCTCTGAGTCGTCTTGCTTCCAAGGTGAGCGCATTGCCCCTTAGCTATCCTCCCGAGTCATTGGTAAAAAGCCTATAAAGGATAATTTGTGGTTTAATCCAAGAAATTTAGTTCATAATAATTTAGATGGACCTATTTTGAGTAGGTACGGGAACACATATTATATATGATAATATGTAGGGGGGATGTAGGGGAATATGGGAGGGTAGGGGAAGAGAACAAGGGGATGTCCTCCTAAAAATCAAACTTGAACTACCAAAAATAGGTCAAAGTAAATTATCAAAAATAAAACTGTTTAGATAAAACCACATGGAACCCAACAGTGCAATTGTCAAGAAGATTACATCAGGTGTGGCTGCATTTGGCCATGATGATTTTAGGGGGATTTGAAGGAACTTTAGGATATCTAGGAGGGGTTGAAATGCTGTTTGCTCACCTGCTGGGATGTCTTATGTCTTCTTGCATTATTTGGTGCTGATGGGTGTGGGTGTCACTGGTGTTGGTTGGATCATGTTGCTTTTAAGACCGGAACAGTTGTCTAGATGAGATTTTGCACTGTATGATGTGTGTTCATCTGGGTCTTGGATATCGCTGGATTGAACGGAATTCCTCAGAAAAACCCCAATGGAGAGACAGAGACCCTAGAAACAGACAGCTGCATTCAAATACAGGGAGTGTTCCCCATGAATAAAGACTGTCTCCTATCACCCGATGCATCATCGCTTTAGCTAGCAGGACAAGACCTGGGTTTAAGTGCTTCCATTATGAATAGGATAACCAGTGACCCCCTGCAGTCTTCCAGGTGGTTGTCAGTAATTGGCATGTATTCTGCATCCCACCAGGGCCAGTAAACGCCTGCTGCTTCTCTCCTGACTGCACCCTTTTCGCCAGCGCCTCCTATGATTGTACAGTGAGAGTGTGGAAGACCGCCACCACGGAATGCCTCCACATATTGACAGGTGTGTGACAAATGTAACTGCCGGTATCAGGTCCCTTCGGCATATACTAATGTACGTGTGTCAAAAAGGCTGATTTACAAAGACTCCACGCAACACGACCAGGGCTGGTAAGGGGTTTCGAGGGCATTCCGGGGCGAAACCCCTGACGGATGCTGATCATGCCAAGGGCAAGGGGGGTGGATGCACAATCCTGTGAACTGAAGGCCACTCCAGGGAGCCCAAACATGCATGTCTTTCTTACTTGGAGCAACCTTCAGTGGGCGGTGGTTTTAAGGCAAAGAACTATTTATTTATTTAAATTTTGTGACACGCCGCTCGCACAAAGGCCTCAGAGTGCACATGAAAGACAAACAAGAGAACGCACAGAAACAGGCGGCATAGAGAGAACGGGTTATTCATAGTTGCCATTGTGTTTTTACATACAATTGCTGCAAATTTCACATGCCTAGGAATCAGAAGATTAATGCAAGGATTTGCCTCTGTGGCAAAACGTTAACATATTGAGTATTCAATTTCAATGGCCTGTCACACTGTTTACGATATAATTTACAAACATTGCTGTTCTCACTTTACATGTAATTTCAATTAACATTTGCAAAAAATACTCTCTAAAAATATCAACAGCCTTCATCTTACAGAGTTGAACCACACGCTCCCCTTGAAAATGTCATGGTTACGTCATGGAAAGTCTTACTCACTTTCGACATGAGGAATTTTACATCAATACTACAGCTAAGATGGCTCTTGTAGGGTAGAGCCGCCGTGTGAGCTACTATTTTATTCGTAGTGTGGTGCAATCTATAGATCTATTTGTGAAAGTGTGTTTGCACGTTCGGGGTTGGCTGAAATGTTGGCCTGAGGTCGGCATACCGGTCTGGGGTGTACTGGTGAAAGTATGATCTGACCAACCCCACCCATTCACCCTGCACAGGGGTGGAGTGGTATCCAGCCCTGTGCTGTCAGTACACAATGTGTGTGCATGCAGTGTCTCTGCAAGTGTTACTGCATGTGCATGCTGAGTTTCCACGTGTGATTGTAATATTTTGCGTATGCATGCAGTGTTTCCATATGTCCTTTCAATGAGGTGCAGGCATTGTTTCCACATGTACATGTAGTGTTGCTGCATGTACTTGCAGCATTTCTGCATGTGCTTGCAGTGTTTCCGCATTTGCATTCAGTGTAGCAACACGTGGCTGCAATATTTCTGTATTCACATGCAATGCTTCCACGTTTGCATGTTGAATTTCCTGGTGTTCGATGATTCATATGTGGAAGGCAACTGGAATATCTCACATTCCCGGACAATTCTTCCTGGACTTGAAGCTCCTGGGCATCCGAGTTGATCTATTTCAGTCATAGGGTAGAGTATTGCCTGGGCAGAGTGCAACATTGGATGCAGGATAATTGCATTTGTTCAAGTACAAGACCAAAATGCATTGCTTAATTTGTGGTGGGGCTCACCAGGGCTCAGCCCCGGCACTTATTTCTGAGCCCAGCTTGATAATGAGGTGGTGTTTTGGCAACTTTATTATTGTAACTATTAGTCAGTCATAGCGACATAACAATCAACAACAGTGTGCACTGGCCAGGGTCTCTGCATCCTGGGCAGGCACATTGTTAATCACAAACTTGATGACCCAGGTTGGCAGCGCAGGACTATTTAACCATTTCCATGAAAAGGATCAAGATGTGAGGTGAGCATCCTGCACACTAATGCTGGCCATGTCCACACACTGCTCCACTCAGCCTGCATGACAATGCTGCAGATTCTCTGTCTAACCAGCAGGGTGGGTTGACAACAGTAGGACAGCCAACAGCCCCGACACAGGGGCAAAGTCATTGAAAAGATCAATATCGCAGAGGCCAGCCAGTCATGAGTGCCAGCCCAAGACGACCTTGCTGCAGTGTTTGACAAGCAACTCATCAGTTCAGTAATGATTTTGCCAACATTCGTCCAACAATTCACCATGAGAGGAAATCATTTTTGCTCTTTTTTCATGTGGTTGGATGGTTACCATGGTGCACTTGGCACTGAAACGATTAGAGCAAAATGTTAACGGTGATGTGTTTTAAAGAAACACTTAAACATTTATTTCACTTCAAGGCACAACTAATATGTTATGTTGATTTCACCCTCAACGAACCAGTGGAAGTTGGGGATTTAACCCCGAATATGTTGACACTGTATGGAGCAACAGTGGGTGGTGTCAACAGTAGGCAGTGACTTGCCTCTCCCCCCTCATGCAAGAAAATATTTGGGCCCTGGCACTTATTTCTTACAAATTAAGAACTGCCGAAATTCTGCTTCTCCGTCGCACTGCAAACAAAACAAAAAACCTCTTCCTTTTTTATGGCCATCTCATTTGGGGGGTTCTCCGCTCCGCTCCCCCCCCCCCCCCCCCCAGGGAGGTTATTAGGAATCTGGGCGCTTTGTTTGAAAGTCAACTTTCCTTTGCGCGAGAAGTAGATGCAAACAGTGCATACATTCATCCTTATCGCATTAGTCGATGCAAACACCCATTGCGTACAGAACGCTTGAAGATTCTAGTCCATGCTAAATATAATATCCCTTTATCTCAGCATTGCGAAGAAATCAGTAACATTCAGGCAGTGCAAAATCATCCAATACGCAGGATGTCGGGTTTCAAACAATTTCATCAGATCCCTCAGACCCAGCGGGAACTAGGCTGAATCCCAACGGAAGATATGATGCGGGAGCTTACACAAAACTTTGAAAATCGTGAATGGTATTGCACCGGATTATCTCTCATATATGGCACATCCTACGCTCTGGTCTAGTTCTAAAGATATGCTGGTGATTGGCATATTCTGCAAAGACCCCTGTGGAGGAAACATTGTGCGAGAAGTATGCCGTCGCCTATGGAACATTTGCTAAGTACGATCAGAAATTGTACTAAACAAAAGTCGTTAAGCATTGATTGAAAGAGTATTTTTGCTCCCCGCGTGTATCAAAGTATACGACCATGAGACGCTGCTGTATCTATTATCTTGTAATGTCATTCTATTTATGGTACGTTGTTATTGTTTGATGTCTTACATGTGGGCGGTAGAAGATTCTGCGGAGGCCCACCTGACGGCCAGTTCCCGCCAGTTGTACCGCTAGCATTGGATATGTATGTGGCACCCTGTGTACTGGCTAATGACAGTATTGGCATGCTCCCTTCTAGTCTCCACCGATACCAGATGTGGTAGTTCTTCCCTACATTCCCTTCAGCCGCTCAAAGCAATGTGCTGCCACGTCTGCACGTGTACTCTATAGTGCCATGAAACTGCGTGAAGCATATTTGTGCATGCCAAGTACTTCTTGGCCACTGGGGAAGGTCCCATTTGGAGCATATATATGTATGAATGCATGGAATTTATAAAGCGTAAACTGATCAATGCAATGGAGCGCTGCACAAAGGAGACACACCCAGGGGTTACAAGTAGGGTACAGGAGAACTGGGATGGGTAGGCGAAGTAGAGGGGGGGGGTGCTCCAGAGGAGGAGAAAGGGCTGAGTGGAGCACTTTGAAGCATAGGATGTTCCGGTCCTTACTGAAGTGTACGATGGAGGGCATCAGTCTTATAAACGACATCCTAAAACAGAATACATGGGAGACATCTTAAAGCAGGTATAAATTACATGGAAGGGTTCACCAATGTTATCATGTATGTGCAGTTGGGTCCCAGCCATGCAATTTTCCTGATTTACAAAACTAAGTTTAAAAGTAAAGTTTAAAAGCATGTCAAATTGTCCATTACGCCTTGCCTTTACCCTTGATTTTGGAAAAAGTGTAAATGCAGCCTGCCATAAATGCATGGCAGACAGCACGGACTTATGGAATCCACCTGCTTTTAGAAGATACTCTAATGAGGGCATACAAGCGTGTGCTCTTTGAAGGCAGAGGAGGAACGCACACCGGATGGAATGTTGTGGCCCTGAGTCACCTCTGAATGGCTGTAAAATGCCGTTGAGTGTAAAAGTAGAGGCATAAATGGCTAACGCCTAATGTTCACACCTTACCTTTTCCCTCCTCAGCATAGGCAATCACCTCCATTCGATTTCCATTATTTTCATAATACTTACTAGAGCCTTAGCACAGGCCTGGCATTGTGCTTTTAAAATCTTAATTCGGTCAATTTGTAGGCTTTCATTCCCTGGAGAATCTTGTACAGGGATCTTCAGGAGAGTCTCCTTTCCTTTATTATTTTCTATGTTTTAATTATTTTACAGTTGTATCGCCTTTGCTGTTAATTGTCACAGCTGTCCTTCAGAAGATGTGTATGCTGACTTTCCTTGTTAGTTTGAGGGATGCGCTTGTCTAACAGCGACTGAGGAGACACGCGCATCCCTCAAGCTATGGGAGCTGGCCTCTGCACGTATTGCGCAACCCCAATCTCCAATATTTACATTTTTTCTAAAAGATGGTGCTACCGCCGTAGTAAAGAGAAAAGGGACGGAGTCCATTTTCCCCATTTGTTATTGCAGCAGCCGCAGGTGGGAAGGAGCACCTGGACCGGAGCACAAAGGGGTGGGGTGTCTTCAGGGGTCAAGTCTAGAGGTGGAAGCGTGGGGGGGGCAACAGAGAGTGGCTGCATGTTGACTCCCCACAATCAATATGGCGGCACTCAGGGAAGTACCACAGGAGGCTGGAGAAACACAGGCGGTAGGTACACTGAATGTTCTCGTCCGTGTTTTCCAGCCATCTGATTGGCTGAGCACGTTCCCTGGGTGAGAATGAAGCACTAGAGCCCGCATTAGAGTGCTTACCTGTGTGATAGGTGACTGCTGCCCAAGTGAGTACTTCTGAGCAAAGGGCAAGGGCCTCTAACAAGGGGAAGATCACCTATAGTAAAGGCTCTAATGCTAACAGAGCTTGTTGTGAGGGGTCAGAAATGCAAGGCGGACAACTTGATAAAGGTATTTCACAAGAAGCCATTTCATTAAATTATATGGGTGTGATAAACACCTCCATTTCTCTAACCTAATGAGGATTTCCCTGCCTATGAAACTAAGACTAAAGGAAAACACTAACAAAAGATATTTGTCCCACGCACTTATACATACAACAGAATCATACAGGTATCATATGGCTGTTCACACCCAACAAAATGATGGTTAGATTCATACATAAACTTCATAACCATATAACCTTGTAATCGGGCTCGGTTCCCCTTCCCCAGGATTAAAGCAGGATTTGTCAACTCAAAGTTCCAGTTACTAAAGTTATTTTCAACAATCAAGTTCTGCTTCAAAGGTAATACAAAGTTCCTTTCAATAACCATGTTTTGCCTCCAACACAAAGTTTCGTCACTCCATGATTTTCTCACTTCGCACTTGCATTGTCCCACTGGCAGACAAGGTTCATCACTTTCCAAAATAAAGTTTTCCACAAGCTCTTGTTTGTCAAACCAAAAAGTCTTTACCTTCACACTTCTAGTGACTATTTCAATACAACTTTTCCTCTTTGGAAAATACAACTTCTTCACCTTTCTTCGTCATAAACAATGTTTTCATCAGGATGGTTTTACAATAATCAAACACATGAGTGACCTTGCCACTTTCTTTCCACCACAGCCTTTCGCCACACTATAGTACTTCAATATCTTCTTCCTGGTCCAGTGACCTGCTGGGACTACCACTAACAATCCATTTCCTGGTACTCTCGCCTGCCAGGATAAAAACTCCTATCACTACTACAGGTAATCTGTGGTGAGTTTTGCTTCAAACTTTAAAGAAAGTCTGACTTTCACCAACACCGAAATTCACAAAAAGGATACAATGCACATTGATGCTGTTTGTCCCACTGATATGCTTGCCAATTGCCTTGCATGTCCAGTTCCTCTCCCCCTTGAGGTTTTCTACAAATCAGTCTTCTCTCCTGCCACCTTTGGTTTTCTACTACCATACCAGATAACTGCTGATAATGTCTCTTATTCACATTTCTCTCCTTAGGAAACCGATTTCCCCTTTTTCTTATAATTGCCTAAGCCAAAAGAAAGCAGAGTTGGTGGTTATTTTATTCCAATATTACTGCCTCTTTACTGTGGCATTGATGGTTGTAACCTGGGTTTAATATTGCCTCTTCTTTACTTTGGCAATGGTTGTTACAATCATTCTCCTCTCACTTTCCTTTAATGTGTATATTACTCCACTAATTTATTAGTTCGGTATTCAAAATGACCATTAGCAGCCAGCGGTCTCGTGTGGAGCACTCCGAGGTCACCTAATGAAGGCCAACTCACCATATGCAGTAAACATGAATGTGCACACTAATAATAACAAAAATTGTAAAAATATATCTACTGCCACCAGCTTTTCTTTAGGCGCATATAAAAGTAACTAGAAATCTCAAGTGTAAAAGACTAGGGTGATACAAAAGTATCCCCATTGCATTGCATTGCAAGATGCTGTGTGCAATGTTAAAAAGTTACAAAAGCGTAAAGGGAAAAGGTTTCCCCAGAACAAAATGAGCACAAGGCAAGTGAAGATGAAATCTTTGCTTCCATGCAAAAAGGTCAGAACACGTATGTACTATGTACGTACACACGTACGTATATATATATATATATATATATATATATATATATATATATATATATATATATATATATATACACACACACACACATACACACACCCCGCGCCACTTACTCTGCCTCCTAGACTTTCACGTGATTGGTGGGCCTATTGAATTATAGAGATGTGACCCAGTGCTGAAATGCATCAAGGAAAATGTGAGATCTGATACCAGAGGGCACCCACTTCTACTTACACTGGCTTCACTGCTACAGAGCCAAGTGCAAAAAAAGTATAATTGCTATTTATTCAGTACACACCACAAGCTTAATTTTCTCTTGATGCATTTTGCTGACCTCGCATTGGCCCTTCCTGGATTCGAACCTGTGACTTGCATATCTCTGGGCTGCTGCTCAATCCACTGCTCTCTCTTCCTTGAGAGGGGGGCCACAGCTGTGAATATTTTAAATTGCACCTCCCACAGCTACAGATGGTACAAATAGACTGTTGTAATTAATAAAGTAAACTCTTAGCCTCACGGGTAAAAGGCTTAGACTTGCGTGTCAATTCCATATAGCATATCTGCAGGACAGCTCACTGCACTTACATGCTTCCCAGCTCCATACTGTGACATTACCAACATTGCTGCCTTTCCTCAAAGCCTCCTTTAATCACAAATGCTCATAAGGGACCGTATTAAAATCTACATTACGCACTGAATGGTCAAGAGGTCATTTTCAGAAGGAGACTGCATTGGTAAGTTTCACTAAGTTACATCATATGTTATATTATTTTCTATAGAGTTACCAGGTACCAACATGGTACAGTGGAAGCCTTCCCGTGCAAAAACAGCCACACCACAACTTTGGCAGGACTAAGTGGGTAATCATGGCAGGGATGCATTGTATAATATTTTATTGGCTGGGTCCCTCCTCACACTGTTCCTATTTAGCTTCTCTCAGCACTCCACACTGTGCCGAAACAGGAAGCGATTGCCGCCTTGGAGTAAAGGACCCTACCTTTCCGCCAAGCGTGTTAAAACATGTTAAAAAACATCCATATACAACATAGAATGGATTTTGTGTGGCTATCAACAAGGAGAAACATTTGTTTAGCGTTTGTAGATCAGATTTGACTCTGACCCCCTCAGTGGAATATATCCCTGTAGTTGATAGTTATCGAGATACAATCCTATATATTCAGTTAGAGGAGCCGTAATGCCAGCGAGCACCACATTGGTAACAGCAGTAAAAATGACTATTCAGTTACATTACTTTAAATACAGAATAAGCCGCCATGTATTTCACCAAATTTTGATTTAGAGATGTTTATCATAAAGCGAACACAATCCACGCCTTATACACCTACTTGAGAAAACACACGCATATTTACATTCGATATTTCAATTATTTACACTATTATTTATTTCAACTACTTATATAACAAAAGAGGCTACAAACCTGTTATTATTCAATGATTAGATATTCATTTTTAGAATGTAAATTCTGGCAAACGAAGTGAATTTTAAATTGAAATTAGCATTTCAGAAATGCCAGCCCCAGGTGTTCAGAATGCAACAGTTCAACATAACGGCCTAAAGCGGGTATGTCAATTTAGACCACTGTGTGGCTCCAAACCTACTCAAAGGCAGACCTCAATGCACCTCTATCGGGTAAATATTCATGTTTTAGGGCTCTTCATCAGCACAGTTAAAAATCCCATCTGAAAAAGGGGGTTTCAGTCTCACAGAAGGATGGATACAGGATTGACAAAGCATAAGGTGGAGGGGTGGAGACTATGGGCCTCATTACTAGATCAGCGGGTGGTAAAAAATGATGGTAATGTACCGACACATTACCACACCACTACAGGTTTGGAGGTAAGGCAGAGGAAACACCTCCAGCATAGAGCTAGAGGTAATTCCTCCTCCACTTTAACCAAAAACAGCCAAATCGGCATTATTACTACCAGCAGTAATAGCGCCGAAATCCATGCAGTCCTATGGACTCCAATTAATGGGGACTAACACTGCCTACCACGACGTGTAATCCAGTGGTAATTTCGCCAGACCAAGTGGATGTATCTCAGTGGTATTACCGCTGAGATACCACCAAACCTGTAATGAGGCTATATGTGTCCAAAGCCTTCTACATCTGGTATCAATACCACTGATCGTTCCAGGATTATACACCTGCTGCAAGTTTTGGGGGTGTGGGGGATTCAGCAGATTCCACCTCCTGTCTCTGAAAAGCGTCTAGCTCCAAAGAGCAAGCAGCTGTAATACTTTCTCTAACCCCAAAGTTTATACACATTTCTTTAGGTTTCATTTGTCAATCTCTTGTCTTCTGTTCCCGTTCTAAGGGGTATTCCAATTTCTACTCTCGATTTTTCACCTTGTCTTCCCCACCTCTTACCTACCTTGTTGTTTCCTTATATGTAGGTCATTGATCTAGATTTGCGCATTTGTCACAAAGAGTTCAAAATAGATAAATAAATGTGGGTCCTCCCTTCTTCTAACTGCACAAGGCACTTCACCAACAGGAGAAGGTCTTCTTCCTCGAGGCACACAGCCCTACTTGAAATAACCAAGTGCTTGTTATTTCTCTCTTGATCCAACTCTTAATTCCTCCATGGGTCAGTTGTCAACTCTACCTACAGTGATATCAGCAACAGTAAATACTCCTACAAGCAGATCCCATGTCATGTCTGATTCTACTTTCAATCATGAGAGCATCTATTGAACTGTGCAACCATCGAGAGCATGGGTGTGCTTGCACACAAATGCACAGACATCCTTTTACTTTTATATTGAAATATCTATATATGTATTGCCTCTTTTTGTATGCTTACCAATGTCCACAATAACATTTTTCAGGTCATCAAAAGAGTGTAGAAACTGTGTGCTTCAGCCCCGATTCGAGACAGCTTCTATCAGCAGGCTGGGACCAAACCGCGATCCTGTGGGATGTGCAGGTACAGTGCATACAGTAACTTCATCTTGTTCTCATCCATCGTTTGGGGAAGCACAGCTGATAACTAATTTCCCATGAGCAAGATGTAGCAATGGCCTAGAAACACTGGCTATGTTATTGGGCATTTGCAAAGCACCATTTTCCTCATTGGTATGATCTCAAAGCGCTGTGGGTTGGATGCCCTCGGGGATCGTAGTCCAGGTCAATGGAGAGAGTGAGTAGTAGATAGTGCTTGGGGGCACTCAGTATGTTTGCAGCCAGTGTGGATTGTGTGGTGTCTAGCTGCATTCCAATGCTAGGTGTGGTCCTGTGGTTGTGAGATGTTAGTACAATGTGTGCAGCAAGGCTGAGTGATCTCACTATCTGCATTCTGGCAGTGGTGGAGCTTGTGGGTTCAGCTAGGCCGAAAATTTCGTGGGGTATCGCTGCGTTCTAAAGACTGAGGTGTTCATGACGCAGTGTGTGGGTATGTGTGCAGCTAGGCAAATTAACCGAGGGATAGAACTGCATTCTTTTGTTCGTTTGTGTAGAGGAGTGAGCACATTGGTTTGGGCGAGTCTGTGCGGATTCAAGGGAAATTCCTGTCCCCGATTACCCTTCCAGTGCCTGCCGCAGTGACCATATCTAATTTTAGCATTTCAGAACCTTAGTTCTCAGAGACATTCTCGGTCTAGTGTGGAGTTTGTTCTGAGTAACAGGCTTGCACGTGTCTTTTCCTGTTTGGCAGTGTCATCGCTGTTGAGTTGTCCGATTTGAAAGCGATGGCAGGTCCGCAATCGTTCCCGTGTCTAATTGGGTCTGCAATGGTTTGCTTGATGTCCACTTCTCATTGTGCCGTTACAGCCAGTTCTGTTCTGACTTATTGGTGGCTTCTAGTTTTGATGACTGATGCTCAGTGAACCGGAACGTCCAGCATCTATGGTCATCCCTGTAAAGTGTTGATGCCATCAATTGCTTAATGGATGACACCTTAGCAGTTTAATCCAGTTCTGTTCTATCAGACTTACGAGTACATCCTACTTAGTGAACAAAGTGTAAAACCTGGTAGCACTTATGATAGGGCATTTATAACGTGCCTATACAGAAGTGTTACAAGGCGCGATGAGGCAAGGGAGGGGAATCCGAGGGAAGACAGAGACAACGATCCTACTAGGCCAGGTGTCATTCAGATCGGCCAAGGCGGGGGGGGGGGGGGGTCGTGGGTGGAGTGGTGGTGTTGAGGGAAAAAGTGCAGGGGGAGGGGGCATTGCAGTACGTAGGATGACAGTAAAATAAATAAGACAATAAATAAAAGTGCAACCAGCTCGTGGCAAGTGCAAGGGTAAGTGCAGACATCAGGTGTCAGGTGCTCGTAGGGGCTGTAGGGATACAGAAACAGACCAGAGTGCAAGGAGGGCAGTGCAGGTGTGCAACTGGCGGCAGGGGGACATGGGCCCAAGATCAGAGGGAAGCCAGGTATACCAGTGTGCCACTTATCCCCCTTTTCTCGCTCCAGCATTTTCTACCCTTTCTCTCTTCTTTTAAAAGACTTCGATGCCTGCCCTGTTAATGTACATAGTAAGACATTAAATACATGATTATTTGGGGTAAAATAAACAACTTGAAGATTGAGAAAATTTACCAAAATCAGAAAAATATGATCTAAAAATGTCATGATGAAATCCCTTTTTTCATCTTTTGCAGCTAGGGTGTGCCTCAAAGACCTTTTCTGGGCATCGGGAGGTCATCCAAAGCTGTTCCTTTTCGAGGAATGGCCAATATACGGTAAATTATACAAAAACATGGAATTGAAATAGACGCAAGAAAACGCTTGCATGAGTGATGGACCTGAGAAACTAATTCAGCTCTAATGGTATGTCTTTCACAGGCCACTGGATCTTGGGACTATTCGGTCAAAGTCTGGGATTTGAGGAATGAGTGCAAAAGCAAGACGCTGGAAGGCCACACGGGTAACATCAGCTGCCTTTGCTTTTCTGTATCCGGAATGCTGGTAAGAACCAGGGTCTGTGCTCCCTAAGCCAAAAATGTTTCCGCTCTAAGACAGTGTCCCTTACATGCAATGCTCGAAATAAGATGATAGCCTATTGTATCACTTTGTTTATTGAAGAAAAAAAATAGGCAGAAGACAAGCACTGCAAGCATTCAGCAAAGGATGGCGATAACAAAAAGTACCCCAATAAAACAAAAATACAAAATACACATTAAAAAGCAATCTACAAAGAAGAAAAAAGTTAAAAAACACCAGTAATAACATTACTATTTTTACCGCATGTATTCAGATTATAAGGATATCATATGTTGAAAGTTTAATGCAACATCTAACTCGGTGCTGAAAGGCAGCACATAATTTACTTACATTACATGTATTTAATTTACTGAACCAGCAATTAGTCAACTGACTGAAGGAGGGCTGTTTTGAATGAAACTTCAATGTTCATGTGTGCAGTATACAGATGTTGATCAAAACCATAGGTTGCACAACAAACTGTTAGGATAAGATGCGCAGAATCAGTATTGGCTTAAAAGTGACATTTTTCGGTCACGTCAAGACTGAAGATGTAACTTGTAATGGTCACTGTGATTTGCATGTGCAATGGGGAGTTGCGAGTTCGGTCCAGGTGGGTAGGTTCCTGCTCACTCCTACACGATAGATTCATTTGTTTTTCTAGCCATGTCTGGCTACCATGTATTGTAAACAGATCTGAGATGAACTCACGGGTTCTAGGAGTCCAATGAAAAGCATTTCATAGAATGCTATGCCGACAGCCGGGTTTCTTCCACGTATCTTTTGGATGTGCACGTACCTTAATAGGATCTTCAATGTTCATGCGAAGAAGGACATTTGGTTCTGCTGTAGACATAACTATGTCAAGTTGCAGCATTTAGCATTGTAAAATGGTCAAGCTATAAATCATCTGGAACTTAAGTCACCTAAAGAATCTCTAGGTTTAAGGCATGGTAATTTACAAATGGTGCGGAGAGTGGGTCCTGTGACCAGCCTCCATGCCAGGGGCCCAACCTCGATAATTGAATTGAGCAGGTCTTTGCCACCATAGTCATTGCAGGGAGTCCACATGAATATCCCCACATCTCGTAGGTACCCCCCTTCTGGCCTGCTCCCAGATATCCCTGTAGCCCCCTCCCCTACTGCTGGAAGGTATAGGTAGAGAGGGGGCCACGTGACCAGCAGAGCACTCTGGGCCCAGTTTTGCTATTTGAATGGAGCAGTTCTTTGCTGCCATTGCCATCAGACCATCATCATGGGGAGCCCTCGCCACAAGCCCAGTATCTCAATGTTCTCTCTTCTGGCCTCCCCTACCGGCTCCCAGATATCCTAGCAGCCCTTTCTCCGACTGCTACAGAGGCAAGATAGAGAGTGGGCCACATGACGGTCCACAACACCCTGGGGCAAGTTCTGAAATATACACTACACCCATCGTTAGTGGTCGTAGTTAGGTGGCCAGCCATTGGGAAGGCTGGCAAAGGATGTGGCTTCTTGCCTCTTTGCCTGCCTCTACGCCCGGCCTCCCCCCACATCACCAGAATGAACCAGAACGAACCAGAACTGATGGACAGAAAACCAGGACCTCACAAGCCAGCTTGTGGGACCTGTGTGTAATATATTTTCTATTTACCATGAAACCACCCACATGTGGTTCTGCTGTGCACAGACAGGCACGCCATTATTCCAAATCATAGGGTCACACTAAGCCACCCTGCACCGATACACCCTACCCTTTCTCAGCCCATCCGAACCTGGCCAATGTTACTCATTCCCTTCCCCTGCCTTCCAAAGGCCCATGCACACAACCACCGTCATCCCACCAGAGCGTGCAGGACACACGGACCTAATCAATTTCAAATTGGTGACCTCAACCTAAACTGTGCAGCTTCTACTGCATGAGCCAAGCCACTCAGCATAAAAGGACCAGCTGCAAGCCTCACTCATTCCCAAGAAATCACTGCCTGTTCTGACCAATCTCCGGCCTCGCACACGCTTCTCCTAGATCAAGCAACTGCTCCACATCTGCAGGCTCCCACACTTGTTTCTCCCTACAATCCACAGGACAGGGCACATCCATCATTTTAGCATCTTCTGGCCAGCACCCAAAAAGATTGATTTGGTAGTGGTGCGCTCCACCCTCCTCACCCACCTAGCAACTACAGCTCTCTCCGTACACGAATGTGACTGAGATTCAACTATATGGGCACCCATTAACCCCATACCTTGTTCTCA
The DNA here is from genome assembly GCF_040938575.1 of Ambystoma mexicanum. Classification (NCBI taxonomy): domain Eukaryota; kingdom Metazoa; phylum Chordata; class Amphibia; order Caudata; family Ambystomatidae; genus Ambystoma; species Ambystoma mexicanum. The sequence continues at coordinate 113,668,761 of NC_090929.1, read as the reverse complement.
GTAAATACCGCAGGTCAGACACTGCAATCGGTGTAGTCAGGTCACTGCGGTACAAGTGGACCAAATAGCCAAGAGGTTGTGTTGATTTTTGCACCAAGTCCTGTGGAGCCTTGATGACACAGAGATCATGTTAGAATGCATATCAACAAAGAACAGTCAGTTGGACAACCCTGCCTTGTGAGCTGGATGTGAGGCCAGTAGCTGCAGCATGCTTTAAATAAAGCAAGATGAACTTTGACCTTGCACCACATATTTCACTATATATATTGGTGATGGGAAGAGGAAAGATCTTTCTTTTCGCAACTTTCCCTCCAGTTTCCAGTGGAACCCCATTCTTTTTTCTCTGGTTTTATCCGGTGCTGACTTTATAGAGAGAAGTTAAGCCTTCACCTTCACTCCCCTTGCCTTTTGCTCCTTGTTATGGGGGAACTGATCAGTCCTTCATACCATCAGTAGTGGGAAACTAGGTTTCCCTTTTTAATTCTTGTACTTTTTGAAATTGCACACAGCACTTTATACTGTAATGCAATGGGGAAACTTTGGTATTTCCCTAGATTTTTACACGTGGGATTTTGGGTTACTTTTATATCTGCCTAAAGATACATCTTTACATACTTTCTAGTGTGCACATTGGTGTTTACCTGGCGACCCTGTGAAGCTCTGAAGCCCGTGAGTGGTGCTTCAGCCCTTGGACTAATAGGACCAACTAGTCCCATTGCCCTTGGGAATCCTGCCCTTCAAGGCTTTGAAATGTGCCTGGACTGCCCGGTGGACTGGCCAGCTCTCTCGTGAACTACCTCACCAGAAGCATTGCCATTCCGCGGTTGAGTGCAGAACTTCCGTGCTCGCCAGCTTGAGCCACAAGTCACCTTCTCCCCGAATTGCAGCATCACAGCAGCAAGGGATCCGGTCCTGCAGCAGCTTCTGTGACCACGGCTCATGGTGGTGACGCCTGTCATCACCTGGGACAAGAGCACAGAATGTCCCATTGTTCTGCAGCACACGCCAATTCCCACATCCACTCCACATCTGTTCTATGATTGTCAACAATTGATGTGTTATGCCGTTCTACAGAAAGTATGGCCTCATTTTGCTAGTCTAGAGAGATACATGCGAAAGACAAACATTACTGCAGTATCTAATAATTTGTAGCTACAACCGCCAATCACAACCAAGATAGACCCCGTGCCATTTTACTAATGTGTTTGTTTTTTAAAGGCCTCTGGGTCCTGGGACAAAACTGTCCGCGTGTGGAACCCCCGGAATGGAGCACTCATCTTTCTACTGGATGGCCACTCAGGCTGGCTCAAGAGCTTGTCCTTTTCCGGGGATGGAATTCTACTGGCCTCAGCAGGATACGATGACACGGTAGAGTGGTTAAATAATGCCTTGGTGCGAAGGGAAACTAACTTCATCACCGAATGGCTAGGTACCTTGCAAATAGTACTACGGAACATGAATTAAAGTATTCACGATAGCCCTCCATGGACCCAACGACAGTCATTCAGCAATGTACTCATGTACACTTTGGCTAAAGTTCATGGTTGCCCTTAAAATGGCAAAAACAAGAGCCGCCTTTTATAAAGGCACCTGAATTTGGAATGGTCCAACAAAGTAGCACTCATGTGGCCATCCAAGTTACAATACTTGGCTCTTGAATGGTGAGTTTGGGGAGAAGGGCAGAAACTGGGACACGCATTGAGCATAGTGGACCAGTCACAGGTCATGGTTCTTCTTGAGGCATTGCCAGTGATCGAAGTGAGCGGGAGCGGTGCTCCTATACTTTTTTTTAATTACCTTGTACAGCTCCTATACTTTTATTTTAAAAAGAAACCGTTCCGGAATGGTTTTGTTTCAAAATAAACGTGTTGGAAGAAGTTGAAACCAGTGCACTGAACGTTCCCTTAAACAGCAGATGCAAGTGTTTGGGGGGTGTATTGTGTGTGGGAGGGGTTGTGGCAATGGGGTTTGTGGGAAGCAGGGGCAGGCCAGCAGGGAACATAGTTCCACTACTTCTTTTCGTACACTTCGACCACTGGGCATTGCCATATTTTGCAGGTGCATACAGGGATCAGGGCCACCTCCATGTTTTAGAGAGACATGGGTTAACGGAAAACCCAGTAGCCTGTTGCTTATTAAAATAAATCAACAATGTGTCACTATTTATAAATGGGTTCATATTTTTTAACACCAACACTGGATTGTGCAGTTTACTGCATAGATTAGGAGTTGTGTAATCGTTGATGCATTGTGCACGAATTGCCTAGGACCAGAACTTGTATCTAGAAAAGAAAGCACTGAATTTCACGAGCAAACGTCCAGCTCTTTGACAAAACCATTAATCTCCGTAAAAATAGGATTAATGCCTTTCCACTAGGTAAGAAATCTTGTCAATGACTGTCTGTGCTCTTTTTAAGTGATATGCATGCATTTAAGTTGTTTGTTTATTTGCAGGTGAAGGTATGGGATTGTGAAAATGGAAAGTGCGTACAATCACTGGAGGTAACTCATTAGAAAATATATCTTCATTACTTCTCTCATGATACATGCCAGTTTGCATAACCGGTCTCGCTTTACCAAAAACAAATGCAGAGCAAACGTATGTGTTAACAAAAATCTAGTCTTTTAGCTCATACAGGATGTAACGCTATAGCCAATTTTAAAGGAACTATAGATGTGTTATCTATTACGTCAAGTTACAGCTAACATTTCATAAACTTTAGAGCAGCCTGTTATCAGCAAGGACAATTTTTCTTTTTGTTTTTTAAACAAAAAATGTGTACTTGATTATTTATGAAATAGCTTATACAGAAAACGTGTTTTCTCCTTTGTTCCATTTCCATGATACCAAAGTGTTCAAAGTCCCCAAAAAATATGAATTGAATGATACGTCTACATACAAATCTTAAATGCTTTTGTGGGGCATTAACCAAGAACATTATAAAGGTTGAATTGGCATTAGTGTACTTTATTTAAATTTGTATAGCATGCAAACAGCCCATGGGCATCGAGGCGCTGTTACATGTGAAAAGCTTAGTTCCAGGAGGCATTGGGAATGAAGACATCTTATATGCATACAGTATACAATTCAGTCAGGCAATGGTAGGAGCATGGAGTATATGTAACAATGCTTTTGTCTAGGTGAAGAGTAGGGTTTTGACTGCTTTACGGAAGGCCATGTGTGAGTCTACTGCTCCTAGGGACGGTGGGAGCGAGTTCCAGTGCGTGGCTGCCAGATAGGGGAAACTCGCTCCTCCAGCTCTGATTTTGCTAATTTTAGGCAGATGGACTAGGGAGTCCTGGTAGGTCTGGTGGAGGAGGATAGGCGTATTCTATGAGACAGGTAGGGAGGGGCAGCTAGGTGGACACATTTGTGGGTGAGGGCCAGGGTCTTAAAAATGACACGTTCTCTGACTGGCAGCGAGTGTGCCCGTTTCCTGGCAGCTGTGATGTGTTCTCGTTTAGGGAAGCATGTGGCTGCAGAGAGCGCTGTTTTGAATGATCTGCAGCTTTTCCATGTTTTTTACCGACGTGCCAAGAATAGGGCATTACAGTAATCAAGTCTTGACCCTGTTATAGCTCTGGCAGTGGCGAGGCAGTTTTCTTTGGATAAGAAAGGTCTGGCTGCGTTTAGGAGTTTGGCAGCGGAAGAGGCGATAGCATTCACTTGCCTAGTCATGGAAAGTTTTGAGTCTAAGTACACTCTAAGGATTTTTACTGATTAGGAGACCTGGATTTTGATATTGTCATTGATAAAGTGGCTGCATTGACCGTTTAGTTTTTTTAGTTTCCGTGGATCCAATCAGGAGAAGCTCAGTCTTGTCAGTAGTGGGCTGCAACGCCAATGACAAGGCTTTAACTTGACTCGAAAAGGTTTACCGCATCGGACCCCGCAACCGAACACGGTTTTGAAAGTTTGCACAATGACGGAAAGTCAGTTTACAGTATTACTACACTGCTTAAATAATCGACAAAATGATGCACGGTGCAGCCCAAACTAGGGTACACGGACCCTACCATAAATAGAAAAAACAGACCAGGAGTCTTTATTCTCCACACTTTATACTCGATAGCCTTGAGAAAGACCGACTAGGTCGAAACACATGTTGGCTTAAGTTTCATGCAAAGAAGAACACAATGAAAAATATCACGCAGGCACGAAAAAGGACTACTATTGGTTACCTTATTGAAGTGGATACGAGCGCTCAGTTGCACAACGTTAGAAAATGACTAGAAAAGGTGGTTGTAACAAAATCAAGATCCAACTAAAAGTTTGCAATTTTTATAAGAAAGATCCTTTTTGCAAAAGGAAATCTAAGCTAATAGATTAAAGTCAGTAAAAGCAGTAGGGGCCCTTAGCCCTCCTTGTCCAAAACAGTCCTGGGCCCATATCACAGATATAGCCCACCCCCTCAATCAGTACCAAAAATTGACACACTTGAAAACCCGGAGGGGGAAAACAAAAGATTTTAGTCTCAATTCAAGGCTTAATGCAGGCTGAAAAAACACCAAAGATTATTTTCTGATCCATTCCTTTTTTGTGTGGTATAAAAACAAACAAGTTTCACCAGTACTTTTAAAAAGTGATAATATTTTACCAAAGTAGGGATTTTGTCTATGGACCATAATAAAACGAGGGATAACGCTTTGAGTTAGAAGCAGTGGGCTTCAAACTGTGTCTTGCTAGGCCGTCCCAGAGGAAGTCCAGGGGGTCAGAGCAGAGGGCAACCTTCATTTATAAGGAAGGGACGGGTAGGACTTCTTTCAATACAAAATATTAGCAGTTCTGGCTTTTGATGGAGCCCTAAAAACATTTTTTTTATTCAAGGGGGTGCAGCCTAACAATCCGTTTAGAATGCAAACTCTAAACCTCTGCAGCAAATATTTGTGAACGAAATCACATTACAGATGATTTTGTCCAGAGGCCTTTATTAAATAAATGTATGTTATGATTTCTATAAAGCATCACAAGAAATAAAGCGTTGTAAATTCTGTTTCTGAGAGATCTGTGAAATGCCCCCCATTGCATTCCCACGTGATCATTGCGCAGGTATTCTTACTGGAGTCATGGCCAGTGGGTAACAGCCACATTCCAGCCCTTCCCAAAGGGCGGGAGCAAGGGGACAGATGTTGCGTGTCTCCGTTATTACTCAATTTCCACCCAATATTGGCAATACGTTTTCTGCTATACAATTAATCAGCATATTTTTGTCTCCATGTTATTATTCTGTTGTACTTCAAAGCCTACAAAAAGAAACAAGTGAATGTTAGGGAGGAACTCCAGGCTTATCTGGCCGTTGTACCTGCCCCTCCATTCCTGCTATGCAAATGTTAGCCTCATTGAGCGCTCCACGGTCAATGTAGCGTCTTGGGGAACAGATCGTAATTTCCCTGTAAAGTCAGTGCAATCTGTGAAATTAACTTTGCTTTTGCTTTATTCTAGGGAATACTGGAGCCCGCGTACACATGTGCCTTTTCACCAAATGGAACATTATTAATATCTGGGCCCATTGACCAGTCAAACCTACTGAGGACCCCGCCTTAAGCAACAATGAAAATGAGTTTAAAACACCCCTTCGGTTTGACCACTTGCTGGTTGAGCAAGGATTTGAAATTAAGAAATCAGAGGGAGATGGAATATTTGGTCCACGTTTAAAGGCATGTTTGTTCCAGCTGTGAGCCATATCCTAGGAATGAACGAAGCACAAGGTGAACTCTTAAGAAGCGCTCATTAAAAAGAGTCCAGGTTGGAGTCAAAAACAATTATTTGAATGCGTGTAAAGTGACACTGCGGAAGCAGGAAAATCCAGAAGGCTGTGAAATCAAACAACTAAAATGTGAAGTTGACGTGCTAAAGATGAACACCTACAGTCGATACAGACACCACTGCGGAATGCGGACTCCACCCACTTGAGCATTGGTAATTCAAGTAATTTTCTGAGATGCAATGAAACTGATGTTTCAAGAACCAAAAAACACTGGGAAAACCACAGACTCAGAAAAACGTTAATAGCTTAAAGACAAATCCATTATCTGAGAAACATTATTGGTATTATCAATCTTGCAAAACTGTGAATGTCTGAACAAGTATTGAAAACATTGAGCATTGTTGTCAAACTGGTTTTCCACAACCTGTTAATCAGTTGGCAGGTCAGCAATCCTGCTGCGGCATCCTGTTAAATCAAGTCAGCAAAATGTTCCGACGTGATGTACAAGAGGCTACAGGAGAGCATGAACATTGATTTCCCTTGCATATAAAATCCTGGAATATCACTTGGATCTACACATTTGGCGGCAGCGCTGGGTACCATGGTTGGGGGCTCCGGGGGGAGGGGGAGTGTGATGAACTGCCTTTAGAGGACAGACTTGATATTGCTCTAACAGATGTACCCTCACCCCTTGTACGTAAAAACATGATTGCCTCAGGTGATTTTAGATTACTTGGGTTCGTTTTAAGACCATTAGAGCCACGTGAAACATGGCACCTGATACGGCCAATACAAAGTTCCATATCGATTTTGCTGCCCTCAGGCACAGTGGGAGGAAATGAGGTGAAACATGTGATCCTCACGGAGGGAAGGCAGCAGGACACCATCGTATCCAAGGATTGGTCTTGAGCTGGCGTGGGCACCTACGGCTGTTAATCCCAATGCAAGGTCAAAGAGACTAGTTTTTGGCATGATGTGCTGAACACTCGGGTTACCAACATCAAACACATTGCAGAAATGCTATCACAGAGCTGAAAGCAGCAGATATTCTAATGTTGCAAGTAATATTTCTAGTAGAGACTGCCCCTTTGGATGTTGTGGCAGTATACACTCAATGGGCTGTAAATGTTCCAATTATAGCCTCTTTACCCACCGCCCCCGTTTGTTTATTACATGGGTAAAAAAAAAACGAACATGTAAGAGACATATGGATCATCAACCTGTACTGTAGTTATCATGAACTTTCCATATAGTTTTTGTAGGAAAAGTGTTTTTATGAATTGGTATATACACCCTGAGGATTTTTATGTGATATAAACTGGAGATGTTAATGTTGATTGTTTACATTCTAGTATGATGATTCAAGTGGGTATGGTTCTGGAGGAAGGAAACATTGGGATTATCCTGGGTGCCTTTTTTCTTTGTTAATGGAATTTGCTAGTCTTAAATGGGAATGTTGTGGGGGATGCGGAAAGTCATAACACCTGGAGCCGAAGACAACCGCGAATAAGGATTGAATTTGTGGTGGTATCCGAGCAGGTTTCAAATATGTGTGCACTTTTCCCTACAAAATGGTAACCCAAGTGACCAGAACACTTTATTGGGGAAATGTAATCAGTTATGGGACCCTCACCAGGAGAACTGTACGCCACAGGTTCTCACCAACAGTGTGGGGGGCTAGGGGGAATACAGATATGAGAAAAAAAAAAGATTATAGGCTGATCGCTCTGCTAGATGCTGATTCAAACTTGTCTATTTGGTTTTGAGAGACACGAAGAAATGGGAAAGTACGAGTGGAATTCTGAAATAGTCAGGTGGGTTTTCATGAGAATGTGGGAACCATGACTGCAGGAATAGGGTTTGATGTTCAGCAGTTGGCCAAGGCAGAAGGTGATTTCTGCAGTTCATGCTGTTAGTATTGATTTTTCAATGGCCTTCAATAAGGTCAACAGGAGCCTTCTGTGGCAGAAACTGCAGAGTTGGGCTATGCACACCGGCTTGCTGAGCATTCTCGTTTCCTTTCACAGTAGCACAAGTTGAAGGGTAAATTTGGAAGGGTAACGAAAGTGATAAAATAAATTTAATGGGTTAGGTCAAGGATGTGCCATGGCACCCTCTCTCTAATCTGTTCATGCAGATTTAGGAGAAGCACTTTTACCATCTGCATTTGTTCCCCCAATTGTGTATAGTCATAAAATATCATGGATCACTTAAGCAGACAGTATTTTAATATTCGATACTATGAAAGTGGGCATAAATCACAGACTACAATCCTTTAAGCAGTATACTAAGAATAATTAATTGTAAATAGATCCAACTCAAGAATATCGTCTTTCACTGTGGGGAGAAAAACTTAGGGGTTTTAAATGGAAGCTTAATGAGGAAAGTAATTAGAGGAGGCAACTACAAGGGAAATACTCAGGCTTCCAAATGTATTCAAAAATTAATAAGAATTTAATAAAGGAGTATGTTTGCAATAAAACTAAAACACGTATTAACACAACTAAAACACTTCAGTACTCGTTTTGCAAGATTCTCCCTAAAGTTTATGAGCTTAAATTTATTCCTAGGTTATGCTATGGATTGGAAATACACCACCTTTTAAGTGAGTTTGACTTGACTAAATGTAGGCCTTATGGAGAGGGCTGCTGGGTTAGCCAACATCTCCCATTGATTTGTATAAGATATGAACTTGGTTTGGTCTCCCTAAATGCAAAACCAGGCCAAATTACCATTAAATAATTACTCATCAGCCATGTGCCCACATTAGTAAGAAAATGCAGGGTGCAGAAAGACATTTTACCTTTGGGATGAACACCAGAAGGGCCAATGGATGAGAAAAGAGGCCATCTTATTGGCCAAATCGGTTCCTGAGCTCTACAACAAGAATGGAACCTTTCAAAATCTACCACATTCCTGGAGAAAAGCAGAAGCGTATGGAAGGAATGAGCCCACCCCAATAGAGAAGGAAGGCTTTCCCAGTGGATAGAAAATAACTTGCCAATCGTAGGTGCAAATTGGCTGCACCATAACTTCTACCTCAACCCATAAATAACTATTCCAAGATGGCCCCTGCTTGAGAGCGAGATAAACAGAACGGTTGAGGTGCCATTCACCAGAATCTCAAGCGAGCTTGCTCAGACTATAGGAACCATTAAATGTACATTGAAGGGCAGCTTGCGATGATGCAGAATCCACGTCAGCTTCTCTGTCGTCAATGAATATTGGAAATGTGAGGGCCCCCTGCTATTGGACGGTATCTGTTGGATTAGAATCTCCTTCCCAATAACAGAAACAAGGTAAAACCAGAAAAACGCCCTTCAAATCTGTCTTGATATTTAATGTAGACTGCCCTATGGATACCAGGGGTCACGAACCATAAACGAGAAGATGGACTCCCGAGCCCCTCCTTGGAGATCTTTGTTCCACTGATACGAATGTAAAGGGTCAGGAATGTGGTCTTTATTAGCGGTTTGAGCTCATAGGATAACCAGAAAAGGTCCATCTGAACCATTCTGGAGAGGGGGATCTGCTTGGGATCAGTTACCCGACACCAATTAGACAAGAGATGCCATTGGACGCAAAGCATATGTCGCAAGAGTGCTTTCAAACAGGTAGGTTGAGAAATTGTCATTGTTTCAAGGATCATATTTTGCAAGTTTGGAGGTAAGAGGGAGGACATTGATCTGCCGCAAGTAAGACTGTTTGCCGAGCAGTATAGACCTTTTTATCTGACAAGTTATTTTCCTTCCCATTATGCACATTAAACAAATTTGGAAGACTTAATTCCAATAGCTCTCTAGCAGTTATATCAAAAGGTGATTGAAAAATTGCAAGACCCACTTCCACCAAATGCACCAGGACGTTTCCTTTTGCCACGTCAGACATGAGTGGAAATCTTGCTTGCTGAGCGGTTCAATGTATGGAAGAACTGGGATTAGATAAGGGAGTTAGAACTGTGGCAAGGTCCATTCCGGCGAGGCAAGCAGCAGATCAGGCTGAAAATGAAGGCTCACTGTTCCTTGGTTCAGGTAGCCCGCAGGGGTGGCCATGCCTGCTCTGTTGCCGCTGCTGAAGCATGGCATCGCCTTCCCATTTCACTGCGAGAATTATCTGATCATCTTGCCTTTCGGCGAAGATTGAAAACTGCTTTTCTAGCGGCTATGGTTTTCTGCCTCACTTCCTCAGCGCCAAGATGCCTTCGGGTGTACGTGCGCTTACATAAAAGCACTTAACATAATTTGCCCCTTTCAATTCCCAGACAGTCATACGTCAATCCCCCCAGCCACCCCACCCCCCCCATCTACTAACTCCATTACTGGTTACCAAATAAGTTGGACCACCCTACATAATTATCAAGGGGCTTTCCCAAGCACTCTGAACTCTCAACCCATAGGTTTCACTGGCGGTAGAGAGGAAATGCGGCTGTTCAACCTGGGCTATAGGGCACAGTACGCACTAAAATGGCTTTGGGAATAGGAACGGCAATGCACTGCAATGTCCCGAGGGTCAGGGGGGCAAAAACAGGACATAATTACACTATTCTTTCTTGTGGGAACAGGAAACTTTACCATTGTCGTAGGCCATAGGTAGCAATGTCTATTTAAAGTATGTGTCTATTGCGCTCAAAGAATGCCACCAGCCAGGTCCTTCACAATGGTAGTATGCTAACCCCACCAGAAGATGCACTTGACCCACCAGCCTACCGCGTTGGGAGACCTAGGAAAGCAACATCGAAGATAAAACACTGTCTGAGTTTAAGGTATGTATAAGTTGCACCACGTCTGTGGACACATGCCGCAGGCACGGCTCCCCATCAATGCACGCTAGAATGCAGCTATGCCTCTAAAATTTGGTCTAGCTGCTCACACAGCCATCAGCACTGAAACACCTGACGTGCCTCAACACCTCTGCCATTAGAATACAGCAACAACCTACAACAAATTGGGTCTAGCTGGGCACAAATCGAGTCTCCTGCACTAGCACTCTCTTAACCACCAACAGCACCTGCCCACAAACCAGACCTTTGGGTTGCTTACTGAAGCCTAACCAGCCCTCAAGTTCTGATCCCTCCAGAATGTGCACACATCTTAAAGGAACTTTAGAATTTTCACATAATTGGACTTCGTACCTGAGGGCGTTCCAACAACAAAGAACATTGAGACCATACAATTACAATTGGGGAAATAGTGCTTTATCAATGATTACAAAACAAATGTAACAATCATGAAATTAGAGGCTTGCTTTGTATTGTAGTTTGGTTATGTTCCCTGTGGGGAGTATTTAACTACAGAGGTCCTCCAGCCCCCACTTAACTTCCTTTAGTTTCTGTTGCTTATAGTCCTCTCCAGAGGACAAGACTTGGACTCATGCATTCCCTGCCCTCTAGATCCCCATTAGCCTTCATCCTGCCATCCTATATGTACATAATTATCTAAGGACGCCCGTTACCCACTCTGCTCATCTTCCAGTGGCCAGTTCATCACTGGAACATCAAGGTAGATGGCCCTTGGATCCCAATGGTGCGACAGATGTTGCAGTTTTATCCTCAAATCTAGATGCAGTCCAAATGAGTACATAAAACTCACGGTTACAAGGAGGAGTTTGAACAAAATGAAATTAGTACCCAGCCCAGGGTGCCTCACGTACTTAGTAATTCCTGCCTACAGACAAGATCTGCGTTCATGCACAGATCCAAAGTTCATTTAGCATTTAAAATGGTATTGAATTTTAGGTAAAGCAATAAGGAGCCCGCCGTTGAGCTACTTGACTCGCCATTTTTCTTAGAAGGGTTTTTCAAAAGACTATAAATGTATATTGGTATAAATTTTGATCATGTGCTTTGCTCAGGAAGACAAGTGCAACATTATAACTCCAATATACACCGAAATGTATTAGAAATCACCACTTTACACATTTAAAAATAGCCAATTTTCAAAGTCAGAATAAAATAATCTATTTAAAAGATTCCATTGCTGAAAAAACACCATTTAATTGCTCAAAATGTTCATCCATTTTGGATAAGGGTTCACTTAAATTAAAGGTTTCTCTTGTAAGCACCAAGGCAATGCTTAATTGGAATCGTTGGAGAGGGAAAGGTAGAGGAACAAAGACGCAATGAGAAACACACACTGGAGTGGGGGTTGGACAAAAAGATGGTCTAGGACAGCTCAGAAGACCAGTAAGCGTGTGCCAGGCTACATTAACACCAAGAAACAGACTAAACGCGTGTACAGAGGAGTGCGCCTGAAAAGGAGAACCAGACCAGCGTATGGCATATGCAGAATGCAGCTAGTTATTTACTCTTCCATTATGGAAGACACATCACACAGTAGGACACACTACTGAACAAACTGCCAGGAAACATGACCAACCCCTTTAGCAAGTCCCACACACTGTGCAGTGGATCTAAGCTACTCGGCATAGGTCCACAGCCCAGATGCAGCACCAGTTCATTTTACTGCCAAGCCTTCATGGGACATGTCATCCTTTGCTGAGCTCCTTGCCCTGCAGCATCGTCTGCCTGCCATTTTCTATACGGTCACTTGCAAATATTGCACTAGCAGGATTGGCCACCCCACAGCGAGACTCATGCCACAGTATGACACCCCTAACATTGCACCTCGGATCTTAGCATTGTGTCACCTCTGCACCACATTAAATCTTATCAGGAAAACTTGGATTATTTCAGATCAGTTTCAGAAACGTGGCTTGTAAATTCTTCTGGCCAGACCATTGGTTTTGCACTGTCGCCTCGGTTTAAATTCTAACAGCTGCTCTGCCTTTGGGTGCAGTCACTAGGAGCAGTTCTCCAAGCACTTATTTAACCCACTCAAAGCTAAATCAAAATCTCTGCAACCTTCTTAGTTTATAGACAAGACAACTGATCCCTATATTGCCACTGACCTTGCTCCTTCAATTACCACAGAACAAGGTCACAACGTACTCTTGGGGAGGGGGGGGGACTAAACGAAGGCTCGTCTTCTCGGACATCCCCATTTGTTTTTTTTAACTGCACTACACACTGGTCTTCCCATAAATCGCTGTAGGCAACACATAAGACAGGTCCTACATGGACCCCATCAGGGACACAACGTCCTTTTTCCTTCACTCCAATCGTAGGTGCACACATTAACACTACTGCTCATTTTATAGGCAATAACCCTCAGAAATCTGAGGGTTATCTTTCAGAACATGCCATCTGGCAGCTAAAAGTGCAATTGTTGATTTAAATTCCTGATATTTATTCCTTTTTCCGTGGACTGGACAGTAATCTTTCTGCAGCATTGGGTTTCAGCTGCTTGCTTCATGCCCAGATTGCCAGAGATCGTCATATTGCTAGATTAATTCTTATACGGTAGATTTATACAATGTCAGATTAGCTGTTGTCCAGGTGCATTTTGCTTATTTGCCCGAGATAACTCAATGCAAGATTAACCAATTGTATTTTTCAATTAACTCTACTGCTAGGTTAACTGTGCCCAAATGTACTCCACTATTTGGAGGCCCCTTGTTAATAATCTCTCCCACCATAGACCATCACAGAAACCTAGCTCTGAGCAGATCAGTGTTCATACATGACGCCATCCCAGCAGGAGGAGGAATTGAACTTTAAGACACTTCTTTGCCGTTACACCAGCACACAACATCCTGAACTGGAAATATATCTGCTCAAACTTCCATGCAGTTTCCTTCTAATCTACAGACCAACTTGGTGCAACCCATATTTCATAGACAATCTGGCCAACAGTCTAGTTCCCCTGCCACCCTTCTAGATTATATGGTATACAGCTCTTGCGACAGGAGTATTATGTCATCGAGTGAGAACTATATATTGGAGATCTCCTGTGCTTGGACAGTTCATGGGCTGTTCTCACTGCCATTGTTATCACCTTGGTTATCCCACCCTGGTGTTCAAAGGTGCTATCTTCTTGAAGTGTATTGGGTCCCCTTTTGGCAGGATGTAACAAAGAATGGGACTGAAACACCAGCTCTTTACACCTGTAATAAAACGAAGCATGTGCCTTTCTGGTCTCTTACCCCCACACTCTTGTCAATGCTGATCGGTAAGCTTTTAGTCTGTTTCTTGGTGTTATGTAGCCTGGCACACGCTTGCTCTGTTACTATGGTCTTCTGAGCTGTCCTCTTACCCCACACTGCAAGCAAGCAGATACAGGCACCACGGCCAGCAGATGGTGTGGCAGCTGCTTATTTTCCTTGCAGTCAGGGACTGACGTAATAAGAGGGTATTCGTCCCTTCTCCCCAAGGGGGAGCCAATCCCTTTCAGGGAAGGGATTGAACAAGACCCCCCTTTAGGGGACGGGCTCATTTCCAATGAGGAACTCCTTACACCAATCACCTTATCTGCATATACGAGACTGCCTTCTATAATGAAAACCATGTCCTCCTATTTGGCTTCAGGCAATGTTGACTCAAAACACCATCTACAGTAGAAGGGAATCTCCAAGGAGAGATTTGCATGCAAGTGGGACAAGTGGATCAGAGGATAGAGTATGGTGCACAGGGGAAGCCCATTGATGTAATTACACCTTGGTGAGGCAGCACTGAGCCACAAAGCCTGCAGCAATTGTTGAGACGCCAGAGTTCCGGCACAGCAAACAGAGAAACCGTTTGGAGGATGGGTTGAGGAAGAACCAAGAACCATCCAACGTGGTGGAGTGACTACAGCAGTACCGTGGTGGGTCAGGCACCAACCTAACTACACCAAGACCAGTGCAGTCAGCAGCACTGAAAGCCCCCAGGCGGCAGCATCCTGCAGGGACACCAAGAACAGATTTAATGTGAAGCGATAGACCAGGAAGCACAACTTACACAAGCGAGTGCAGAACCCCACAAGGTCACCTTTGACGAACAAAGGTACCATGGTGAACAGAGGCATGAGGCCACTGCGACAATGTGTTAGAGGAACTTGTGAACGTCATGAGGGTGGCCTTTTGAACAGTGACCCCAACATCACTGGACATATGAGGAACGGGATGAACAAGGTTGAACGTGAAACTAAAAACATGGAAAGAGGGGACAAGCCAACAGATTCTTGAAGAATGCAGAGAACACTCCCTAAGAAGTGTGAATGAAGACTACAAAATAAACCAGATAAGCAGAAAAGGAATCCCATACAGAAAACCCACGAGAGGGGGATCCCTAATTCAGATAAAAGCACAAATGTTGGATATCAAGGACATGAGACAAATGGGAAGAGTGAGAGAACACAAGGAGAATGGTTAGACGTACAGCCTTGTCAAGAAACCAGAAGCCAAGAACAGTTGGGAGGAGCTACAAGGGCTCCTGGAAAGGGGAAACTGGTAAAAGGCGAGACATTTTGTCCCATTTAGCGGTTCATATTGGTGGAAAGATCAGTTCGATTTGTACAGGGGCCATTTACTTAGGACTTTCCAACTACAAGACTAGCACCTTCACTTAGGTAGGGAAATCCCCATGGTGATATGGATAGGCTTTTTCTTTATAATTTCCTTAAAGAACAGTGTCCAGTGTGTCCGTCAACTCCTTCAGATCCACCACAGGACACAACTGTTGCACACAGTTGGCCAAGAGTCTTGAGGCAACATGCATCTAGTAGTGTAGAAACATTCTGGTGCGTAATTTTCCAACAGTCATTGTGCAGAGCTCGTAGTCACTCCACTGCCCATCCAGTGTGCCACACCATATGATCTAGTGAGCAACAATACCGTATATAGAGCGTACCAGCACACTGCAGCGGCATCACGAGGACGCCTAGGCCTTAACACCCTCTGCTCGTCTCCATCAGGAACATGCGGTAAGAAGCACATAAGACACCTGTACTCTCCAGCCACACCAACTCGCAACAGCGCAAGACGTTAGTCATCTTTCCTAGTCACGTTGGGCTGCACTGGACCTGGTAGTCACCGCAGTTGCACATGGAATGAGCAATTGCATTATTTGTAATCAATTTCATTCCCACCACCACTGGTTCATGGCATACTTTGCAACCTTTTGTCAAAGGATTTTTTTCCTTGGCAGCTGAGAGCACATTGAAGTTTAACAAGTAAGCCCCATGGCAGGTGAACCATCGGTGGCAAGTGACACACCAAAAGTGCGAGCCAAGAGATATGCAAAGGCAGTTGCAGACTCCCTATTCAACCCACTAGCGACAAAAGATTTTAAGTTCTGCATACTGACCATCAAACCGCAACTGAACTTGGGTCCATAGCGGATTCAGACTAGATTAAACCAACAGCCTCTACCTTGGACTCCAGAATACCAACTCAGACTAAGAACAGCACCTAGCAGCAAAACCACACCAGTAGGTTCACTGTAAACTGCACTGGCTCACCAAACTGAGAACTCTACGCAGACCACCACACTAGGTGTTCCACCCTCAGGGGTCATTTTCAAGGCAATGGGGCCCCGTCACTGGACATCTAATCCTGAACTGGGGGAGGCCCCAAGAAAAAGGAGAGAGTGTTTCCACGAGGTTGCTTGTTGCTGGATGGGCTTGAAAGTCTGTATAGGGCACTAACAGTTCGTTTCCCCCAGCCCAGTTCAGGATTAGCATTCCAGCAACAGACCACATTGCCTTGAAAGAAATGACCAGAGTGAAAACAAGTGTCGGCTACACTCTTACCTACGAGTCTGATTCATAAGAGATTCTATGTGAAGACCAGAGGCTCGGATTATGCAGTTTACTCTATAACAAATATATTCGACAATTCCACACAAATAAAGAACTACACCCCCCCCCCCAGTCCTTTTAAAATAAACATGTGATCAGTCCAGCCAATCCTCACTGCCAGTCCAATAACCTCCATTTCCTGGTCCTTACGCTTTCGTTGCTGCTTGGGCAGCAGTTAAGTACTCATTTATTATATGATATATAAGCGACTGTATGAGACTGTTGAAACGGGATGTTAATGTGGAATTGTAGTAGGATTTATGGTGAAGCGCACGCGAAACAAAGTTTTACAACAGAATGTTCTGCGACAGGCTGGGAGAAGGTCCAGTGCAACAATACTTTTTGGAAGGAAACGCTCTCGCACATAAGAGGGCGCGGAGACTGAACTGCTATTCCGGCACAGGCTCATTTCCGTGTGGAGAACGCCCCGAGACAAGCACATACACACAAAGCACCGTCAAGACATCACTTATCACAGGTAAATAAACCAGAGACTATAACGGAGCACAAGGGTGCCAGAGACGTGACAGAGCAAGGGATTAGAAGGGTGAAACGAGCTTGTAGCGAGGCGAGCTAGCGCCACCTGGTGGCGAAAAAAAAAATCATTCCCGTTCCCAAAACTAATTTACATTTTTAAACAGAATTGGCAGCTGAAAGCAGAAAGTGCAGAGCACTGCAGAATGGTACAGACCAAAGAAAAAAACTGAAGATATAGTAAACCCCAGACCCACATTGAGCTACACATTGACAGGAGCAGGCACAAGAACCCTGTGGTGACCCACCAGTGTGTCATAAGTGTACAGCTCCAGAGAGAAACCCCCATACTAGCAGAAACTGGGCTGAGCCCTGTACGGGACAAGCAGTACAGAGGGTACTCAACGCAGGCATAGGTCCAAGGCAGGAGCTTGGTGATTCTCTCAGGGAATGCAAGTCCTCCGAGAGGCCTGACAAATGCCATGAGCAGCAAGGGGGAAGAAAGCCCTAAAGGCGAGCACTTGCCGCAACCCGCCCGCTCCCAGGGCACATCACACACAAAGAGTGGTGGAAGTGAGGGGGCGGCGGGGCAGTGGTTATAGGAAGTGGATGTTGAGTGGGACGAAACATCCGGAGAAAGCTGAGGAGCGAGACGAGTCCCCCTAGAAAACAAAGCTGCAAAGAAAAGAAAGGCAAAAGGGAGGAGGAAGAGATGGCCGAGGTATTCTACCCAGATTCTCATATCCATCCCAGTTCAGCGGGTGGGTGCCCCACACAAAAACCGACAACTATATTAAGAGGATTAGACAACCTCCATCAAGAGGCCAGGAGTAAACTCAGGGAAGAAAGCACAAGACCACAGGTACCAGACACTGCGCTTGAGAACCCAGAGATCGACAGATATTATCCTTTATGGGAAGGTATGCAGAGACATTGAGGACATTGATGAGATATTCTGTGCCCTTTAACAAAATGGCATTTTCTAAAGAGGCAAACAACCGGAGCAGAAGGTAGATCCGGACATCCTAGCCGGGTAGGGACAGAGGGCAATTTAGGCAATGCCAACACCTTAAGTACAAAACGACAGGTGTATATTGGTCAAAATGGACCTGAAAATGAGTGACCTGGCCACCGAAGAATCCTCAGACAAGGGCAAACTCTTTGGAGATGCATTCATTAAGGAAACTGCGAATGCACCAATATGTATGCTGCCACAGACAAAGCCCAAGCATCAATGAAAAGGGTGTTTGACAGGTTTTTGGATGGGCTGGCAGAGGAAGGGGCTGCTCGGCCAGCCGCTACACCTCATACAACTCCAAAAGCAGGGGCAATTGGAGAGGCCAGGAAGAGCGCAAACCAAACCTTTTTTCAGTCGGGAGGAAGGGGCAGAGGCTGGCGCCATCAATCAAACACAGGTGAGACTAAAAGTAGGGTACCAGATTGCCCAGTGAAACAAGAGATCCCAGTAATTAGGGAGGTGCAGGGGGAGGACTGCTCTGTTCATTGAACAATGAAGACAGTTATCAAGAGATGCGTGGGTAGAACAGACGGTACATGGATTCGAATTCTATTAAGAGCCAGTACAAAAAGTATACCCAAGACCTAGAATAATAATTTGGCACTTATATAGCGCTACAAACCCTCAGGTATCTGAGCGCTGCTTATTACCACCCACGGTGTGTGGTGCTCATTTATCGACCTCGGAAGGATGAAAGGCTGAGTTTGGCCCCGCCGGGATTCGAACCTGCGTCAGCAGGCTCTGCACGGATGTCAAAGCGTGCGCTCTACTCGCTGTGCCACTTGACCGGCTAAGGCTCAGCAAAGACAAAGCCTTATAAACAAAGACATTTTAGGAAGGAAGCCACCACACAGTCAGCAGAATCAGTGCAAGGGTTCATAAGCAATATGTTCCTGCTAAAGGGAAAAAGGACACAAAAACCGGTGATAAACCTCAAGACACCTAAACTCTATACAGGCATTTCAAGATGGAAGGAATCCATCTTTTGAGAGACATTACAAGCAGGGGATTGGCTAGTGAGAAGAGCCCTCAAGGAAGCCTACTTGACAATACCAGTTGCAAAGGAACATCGGACGTTCATTTGATTCTGGTGGGGGAAGTCAAGCATGGGAATTCACATGCCACCCCTTCGGCTGAGCGGTAGCACCCTGGGCATTTACTGTTGAGAGCAGTGGTCAGTCACCTACCTAGTTGACTAGAAGTAACTATCCTATTACAGAGCCTGTAGTTTTTAATAAATTGGGAGAAATCCTGAGTTGAAAGCAACAGACTTGTGATAAGACACAAGCTACCACTCAGCTTACCAATAGCGAAAGTGAACCTGGTCAAGAAAGATCAGGACTATACTAGCAAAGGAAGTTATCAGAGAACTGGCCAGATTGGTAGGGAGATTAGCAGCCTCCAACGTACCAATCTTCCCAGAGAATGAGCTAGAACTCCACATCATTTATCTGGAACTGACTGGTCTTTCGCGATGGGCGTCGGGCCCAGGACAGAGCAAACCTACTGAAAATGGACGTGTCAGCAATATGTTTTTTGAACAGGTTAGTAGGGACAAAGTCCAGGATGCAGGCAGAACTGGCAAAAGATTTCTGGCACGTGTCTACAGAACAGAATCAGCGTGACAGCGGAGTATCTCTCAGGTCTACAGAACGAATCTAGAATGCGAGACATTTGATGGATGCCAGCAACTGGCAACTAGACCAAAGTATTTCAGACCTTGATGGAGATGAGGGTCCCAGGCAGGACAGATCTGTTTGTATCCAGGTTTAACACTCAGCTAGACCGGATCTTCAGCCGGAGACTAGACCCAGCAGCGGAAACGACAGATGCAGTTTTACATAAGTGGGGGCCGGAGAGAGCATGCTTTCCCACCATTCGCAATGAATGAGAGAACAGTAGCGCAGGTCTTTAAGGACACATGGTGATCCTCGACTGGAAGAGTCATGTGTGGTTCCATGACCTTCTGAAAACAGCGATAGACAAAACCATCATTACTCCCGCAGTCCGAGAGCTACATTCAGGCTCCAGCAGTGGAAATTCATCCTCACGTTCAGGAAAGCAACCCGAGACTGAACACTTGGGCGATTTCCGGGGAACCTGGCAGAAGCCAGGATATGATGCTGAGAAACTCATTAAGCAGGCCTGGGCACCAGAAAAGCCTACAGTCCGGCTTAGGCACGTTAGAAAAGCTGGTGTGTGGAACGGCACAAATTCCACTACGGCAAATATAGTGCATAGTCAAACGTGGAGCGGCTTGAACAGCACAAGGCAAAGCCTACAGGGCGGTGAATACGTGTCGATCAGCTGGGAACCCCAAGATTGAGAATGCACCAGTGGGTGAGCACCCATGTGTATGGAAACTTTTCAAAGGGGTAAGGCTGTGATATTCCCGGATGTTAATATGGTATTGAATGCATCTTGTATCTACTAACTGGCCAAACAGCCACCAACCGTTGAGGAAGGCATTACCAGCAAAGCTCACTACACTGCTTTGCCTCATAACTGCAAGAGTGTTGGATGTTAAGGCACTGAAAGTCCCATCAGGGGTCACAATCTATATTAAAAGGACGAAGACAGGTATGCTGCATTCCCAGACCAACCAAGATTATGTAGTTTGCGGTTTTACAACAGCGCGACAAGTAATTTTAAAGCCGATGGGGATGACAATTGTTCAGCAATTAGGAAACCATTCAAGGCTGTGTCAGCAGCAATTCTAAATTGGTCAAATGCATGATACAAGCGGGTATTTATCGATATTGGGTCCATATAATCAGAGGAGCTAGGGAATCAATAGCACAAGTGGAAGATATTTTTAAGACCGCAGACTGGTCTAGGGAGGCAACATTTAAAGAATGTTACTCCAAACCGATAGATCAGATGGCAGTGAGTAAACTTTGAACTAGCATAATCCGATCCTCCAGTCTTTGACAAAGAATACGGAGTTAATGAGACCGAGAAAGAGTAAGGATAAAGGTTATTGGACTGGCAGTGAGAATTGTTTGGACAGATCACATGTATACATACCATATCAAAAATTGACAATTTCTTGGGCAATGTAGTACTTTTCAGTTGATGTTATAATGCTGCTCAAGTTTTTGAGCAAAGAAAGCATAATCCTTTGCCTCCCTACCTCTAATAGAAGCTTGACTTTAGTATGGAAAAAATTACACATCCTCATTCTTGATGCTTTGAAGGGTTCAACCCCCCCCCCCATCCCCAAGTGCAACTTCCTATTCTAGGACAGTGAGACTGTCGCAAGTGAACCCTTAATACGGAGCAGGGTAGAACCAAGTCAAGCGCATGCTAATCCAATGGTTCTAGTGCTCCAACCTTACTCATCGGATGTCAAGCAGTCCGATATGCAACAGTGCTCTGTACTGCCACAATACAAACTTTTCCAGAACTCCAAGGGTGCAAGCTATTGTAGTCCTTTTTGCTCCTTGAGCCAGTTGTAATGTCCAACTATAGATCTGTCTCAATGTTTTTATAACCTGAAACAGGCACGACACGCATCAAGTAGCTATGGATTGCCTAAAGCACCAAAATTACCCACAAAGCAACAAGCAGGAGCCAAATGGCTTCAAACAAGTGTGAACCCTATGACCCAAAGGGCATGGGTGGCGGCCCAACAAGCCAAATCATTTAGGATGCTGACAAGTTAACAAGGAAACTGGAACAGTAGGCAGTCAATAAATGAGTTCTGAATAGTAGTAGTACTAGTCATTTGTATAGCATCTCTGTCCCATTAATATGGCCTCAAAGCACTTGCCAAGGTGTGGGAAGTTGTGCAAAGGCTAGAATGTGTGTGCATTTCGGTCAAGGTAATGAATTAGGAGGGCTGGAGGGGCTCCCCAAAAAAAGCAACCCATGTAGTTTGGCATATGGAGGGTGCAGAGCGGGTCGGGGGGGAATACATGCAATAGAAGTGTCCAGCAAGACCATTTTGTCACAGGTCGTCACTGCATTGCAATGTGTGGAGGTGGGTAGCCGTGCCTGTGGCCAAAGTTCACTGAAGAGGTAGGTGCATACATACCTGATCGGACAGAGCCTCATCTTTGAAGTAGTTGGTTATCACCCTGTGGCAACAAATCCCAAATACCCCATCTAAGCGTATACATAACTGAAATGTTTGCCAGTTTTGATTAACCAACAGGCAAAAATCGAAAAAACATGGAAAACCGCTGTGTAACTATATCACAAAAAATATAGTTTAACCTGTCCATCTAAGGTGAGTTACTGTTTCTACCAGATATTAAGGAGGTACACCCAATACATTTTACTGAGTGCAAGATCAAATTAGGAGTGCCGGAAGTCCCAAAAAAAAAAATATATATACACACATACACACAATTGTACAAAAGATAGCACTTTGTACAGTGCACCCAAACTTGAGCAGAAACGAGTGAGGGGATTAGAGGAAGAGAAGGGAAAAAATAAAGGCAGAGGCAAACTCACTAATTATTGAAACAATTGAGAAGTGCAAATATATTTCTCATGTTAGTAGCATAACTGAACTACGATTTGAAGGCACAAGTATATGCAGTGTTATTTCTAAGAATGCAACCTTTAGACAATGTTGAGGTTTGAAAAACAGCAAACCAATAGGCAGCTCCAAGTTAAGTGTGTGAATAGCCATAAAAAAAATCCAGCCAAAAAAAGTGATAACCAATACTTTTTTTATTCTGTACAACACATCTATGCCTTAACAGCAAATTTACGCATCGGGTACAGGCGCTCTCTTCGGGTTTGCTTTTTGGTCTTCAAACCTTCTTCGTGTTTGTTGAGTCTGCGGCGCAAAGCACGAGTTTTCTTGGGCCTCAGGTCAAGGGGCTTGTACTTCTTGCCCTATCACAGAACACAAAACGGCAGATTAGCAATTGAAAGATATTTAAGAACATTAGATGTCCTGCAGCTTTGGGTTATGCCTTGCAATATACCAAACGATTGCACCCCATCACAAACCCCTGTGCGTTATGATCTTGCCAGAAATATGCTCAAACTACCCCCTTACAGCCACTGAAAGGATTTCTTTTATACTGCAGTATGAAGCCGGATTTAGAAGTAAAGCAATTTATGTAGGTTCGGCGTCTGCATTGGGCAGGCTGCAGATTCTCATGGTAGGTCCATAATACACGTTAAATAGTCTTATTTTGTTGCCATGCAAGTAATTTGTGCATGCATTCAGCAGTTCACGATG
The DNA here is from genome assembly GCF_040938575.1 of Ambystoma mexicanum. Classification (NCBI taxonomy): domain Eukaryota; kingdom Metazoa; phylum Chordata; class Amphibia; order Caudata; family Ambystomatidae; genus Ambystoma; species Ambystoma mexicanum. The sequence goes on along the minus strand of NC_090929.1, from coordinate 113,645,688 downwards.
CATGCATAACTCATACTTCTGCAGTACATACTCCACACGCACACAATACACCATTACTTGCTAAGAGTCAATCCCTTGCAGGTGATTGTGAGGCCTGTACCTTGTGACTGCACCCAGCACCCACATATGTTGGGTGCGCCAGTGTATATTACCAACTTTTAGGTCACTTCCCCCACTAACTTTTCTGCTGCAAGAGGAAATGTGGAGCTAACGTGATGAATGCATGCGAGACATTTCTTCCGACAGAAAAGTGTCCTGTGAAGGAGGAATACCCGATATATAGATGGGCCTACACTTCTTACCTGAACTACAAAACGGAAGTATAAACTATAAGGTACGCTACACCTGTGGGTTAGTATTAAAGGTGGTCCGATTGGAATTGAAACAAAGGGTGGAGTACTGTCAGTATGGGACATAATCAAGTCCTTCATTCCTCTGGGGAGGTTACGATTGGCAAAGGCTATTCAGACATGTAGTTTGGCAAAAGCTGGACATGTAGTTCCTCCTCAAAATGTGTCAATTCTGAAATTGACAAACATTGTTACAGAAATTGTCAAATAGCATAAGAGACTACACTGGGTGCAATATGTGCAAGGATGACAAGATACCACCTAATTTATGTAGCAATTCACAGTGCCATAGAATAAACTGCGTACAGGTGAAATGGTGGTTGGGGACAAAGATTACATTGAAAAATAGATTAAGAGGGTTTCAAAAGAATAGTGGCGGCAAGAACTACAATCTGAGGTGTGAGAGAATTACCTAAGGCGGAGCACCACCTGTCCCATCTATACTTGCAGGGTGAGGTGGGTATCAGCACGTTGCCTTGCAAAGAGGTTACCTGCTGGATTACAGTAACGGATCTCACCTGATATAGGATCGTGCCAAACCAGGCATTTGAAAACTCAGTATTTTAAAATGAATTATGTGCTTGACGGAGCCAATGAAGACGTTCTCGAAAAGGAGAAAATCATAGAGAAAATCATAGAGAAAGTATCACATGAAATATTTGGAGCCAACTGAACACAAGCAGGCGACAGTTGGTAGGCAGAGATACCTCCCAAAGGTGCATTTACTTGGTTTTAGTGTAAGGTGAGGGGACAAAACTGGAAGATACCGGTGACAACTCAAGTGCATGACATGGATAAAAATAGCACCAATTGCCAGGTTTTCGGAGGGCAAGACGGGAGATCAATAAACATTTTTATTTAGTTTTGTTGCGGGGATCATTAGGTATTTATTGAGCACTTTGGAAGCAACGCAAATGCTTTACAAGTCATAGGAAGGAGAACACAACGATGGAAGCAAGATTGTATTTGCAAGGAATCAATACAAAGGACAGCAATGGCACAGAAACCTGCACGCAACCAGGGAAGCAGACGATCGACCAGTCTCAGTCAAGTAATACTGTGCAGGTGAAAAGACTCGAAGACACCCTACCTGCATGTAAAGCTCAACATAGGCGTTATTACATGCAGGAATGAGAGTACTGAACATCCACAAGTCATAGTAGGTTGGTCTTCCTCTGCCCATTGTATTCTTTAATTTATTATTTTGTATGCATTGCTGTTTTAATTGTCCACCATCCCTTGTCCCCTCCCCGTTCCCCCGTTGGCGCTTTGAAACAGTATTTGCTTCCTTTATAAGCACCTACAAAGCGAATAGCCTCCAGTTTTGTTTCGATCCTCTGTGCTCCCGCTTCAGGTCGTTTAACAAGGTTTACAATGTTTTCTAGGCAACGATGGACACAAGGGACCAATACAATTACAGATAAAGTCAACTGCCATGCACAAAGATCCCAAGCACATGGCATGTCCCAGTCAGGTGGAGGCATACCCAGACCGATTCATAAATACTCCTGCACAGACCCACACAAAACGCCAACAGAAATGGCCAGTACACAGTGGCAGAGGAAGAAACTATTACTGCCCGATGCAAAGTGGGAAGAATGTATCTTAATGTGAACTCGGTGCAAAGAGCCGTTTATTACAAAAGCATTACCATTTTTACTCGATCGGGAATGGCACTTACTATCTAAATATCTAAATAATTGTACTCCAACTAGGAAGTAAAACCTTTTTTTTAAACTGCTAAATCTTGGCGCACTGGGCATACCAGACACAAGGTCTACACCTGCGATTTTATCCAAATCCTTATTTCAAGATGGGAAGGAAAAGGGTGGGTTAGACACCAAGCCCATCTACAATTATATACATACACACACACTAGCACGTGATCTGACCAAGAGACACATTGAATAAAAGATTCTGGAGCCTCCAACCAAAAAATGAATGGTTTTAAAAAGAGTTGCCAAGTTTATGTGAAGCAGATTACGTTTCAAGTATAGCAAGTCCGAAATAGTTGATAGTTTGGCTCAATCGGTATTGGCTGATAACTAGAATTCAAAATACAAAATCTTAAGACCTCACAACAGGCAGCTTTACACAGTATCTTAGAAAAGCATTTCATAAAGTAATTAGTTTTTAGTTCAAATAATGAACTTTACAAAATATTTCCAGCAAACATACAATCACATTTCATATTCACACAAAACATATATACTTATATTTAAAGAGATCAGTAAAATCATCATCAGGCTAACCACTGTGTTTGACAGTTTCTTTCAACAAGAGAATTAAAATGTACACTTGTGGCATAAACCACTATCCCAGCCGCAGTTGGGCCTGTGTCCATACTATGCAGGGCAATTTGGACTGTCAGTGTTCACACAATAGGCCCAAAAAGCTTCCGATTAGGTATCTTAGCACACATACTTGGAACACATCACAGGACATTGCATCAAGACATGCCTTGTGGTCCCGGGTTCCTTATGATTTTTTACAAATACGACAAAACTGCTCTTCCACTGAGCAGCGAGTCTCCCTGCACCATAAGCAACGGTAGCTCGTTTATTCGCAAACCATCTAAAATCCCTGATCAAAGGGTGGAGGCTTTTCACCAGATACTGCTGAGGCCTTAGATATTTGTAACAAATTAGATTTTTCTCAGCATTCCCACATAGGTGGAATTGCTCACCCAGTCCCATTTTTCAAGCTTGTTTCTGAAGATCTCAACTTCTCATAATCGGTACCCCTACTAAAGTGAGGGGTCTAATCATCTTAAAACATTCCTCATTGAGGCTCTTCAACTTTTTCCTTGTGTTTTGTACGTGCCCCTTGACCATCTTTGTCCCAAAATATTCAGTAATGGACACTGGGTTCAACACAGCTTTCATATACAACGGGCACGACCTGGACCCCCAATGACGTCAGTCCTAGACTAAGGGCTGCCATACTGGTCCCTGGTGGTAGGCTAAAAAAACCTTCCTCCAAAAATGCCCCTCCAGGACATTTATCCATGTCAGATTATTCATGGTAAGGACTTCCAAGCCATAAATAATCGCCGGCACAAAGCTCTGCTTATAAAGTTTTGTAATTCCACCGCGGGTATATGCCGACTGGCCTGCAAACATTTTGATGGTGTATGCATTGCCCAGCCTCTCTTTTCTACAATTACTATAATTACCACTGCATGAAAACTCCAGTCCCAGGTACAGAACTATTTACTTCATCCCCACCCTAAATCCCATGTTTAACGCGAGCTATAACCATCATTTTAGGTCATTTTTGCCTACGTAATCAGGCCTTTAGCCTGGCCCAGTCCAAAATGACCAAGTCATCAGCGTCAGGTGCACACCACAGCATGTTCAAACCGAGTATCAGCAGCCAGCAGGTCTGATAAGTTGAGCATACACGGAACATTGTTTAACCCCCGTTAGTCAATACCTCCTGTTAATGTACCCGAGTCGTCCAGTCTAACCTGGACACTTGTATTGCTATGGAATTTAATAACAATGTCCAAAAGCCAATCAGGGAAGCACAGTCTTAGCCCACAATTTATGACTGTTCAAAATCAAACGCAGCTGAAAAAAATATACGACTATTAAGTAAGGTGCTGTGCTATCCCTTCCTGATGGCACCTCGATTACCGAGTCCAACAGCCCAATATTATCCCTGGTCTAAACCCAGTTTGTGCAGGGTGCAATACATGCAAGTTTTCTGCCCACTTGTGCAGTACCAGGATCAGCGAGACAGCTTTCCAGTCACATCAAGTAGGGAAAGCAACCAGTAATTTTCAGGAGCTTCCCCATCTCCTTTCCTATGCACCGGCAGCAGGATAGCCTGTTACCAAGTTTTTAGTAAAACCCCTTCTACATCTTTTTTGGACAGTATCAGCAATTGCGCTCACTCCCAAGGGTTAGCCCCAATTACGGCATTCTAAAGCCCATTTGGGGGTGCTGCACAGGAGCCGTTCGGACAATCGCTGTATGTATATCTATAATCAAATTGCAGTGGCAAAGTTTTCAAAGTTATGAGCGCATGTCCCTATTCTCGTCAATTATGTTTATTGGCAATATATTCGACCCACTTCAGTGCTGAGATGGGGATTACGAAGCATTTGGGGTGGGGGGGATTATCACTTCAGACCATGTAATTGATTGAAGCAGTACCCGGATTCCCGAATATCTGCTATATGAGCTCCACCCGAAACCTCTCGGGTCATGAGGTTGTTTAGAATACGGGCAACTGTTAGATGCGACAAATTATAATGCGGAGACTGCTAGAAAAGTTGTGGTATTTTCTTTAAGAGGCAGACTTAAAAGGATTAGCCACTACACATGCCTGGCCCACAATATTTTCCTGAAGCGAAAAAGCTTTGAAGCTTGCCATTTTCAGGGAACCTGGCTTAGAGGGGTCTAGGGATCAATGTTACGGCCATTAGTGAGGCTTGCGGATGTTGGTTACTGTAAAAAGAAAACCTTCAATTTAACAGATTACAATGCCCTTGGACCTTAATTTGCCCCCCATTTGTAGCAGCTAAAAATTACTGTGATAAATGAGACTAGACCCAAGAGCAAGCATGCAGTCTACCAAAACAGTTTCCATTTCACAAATTGTACTTCATTTGTTGCATGCCAGTACCTCATGCTAACAAGCAAGACTGACAAGCCATTGGGCTGCTGACAGTTAAGTATGCTAAATAAGCGAGTTATGGTAACCAACAGGCAAACACCCACAGAAAAGACTACAAGTGTGGTAGATGTTCAACCAACAACCTTCCAAATAATCACCAGATCCTTGGGAAAATACATTCTGCAATTTACATTACAGTGCAAGCTTAACCTTTAATTTCTGCAGCTGGCATACCAACAAAACCCCAGCAGTTAAACGAAAAAAATAAACGCCCGCCACAAACTTACTTTGTAGAATTTTCGTAGGTTTTCCTTTTGTGTCTGGTTGATGACTGTAAGAACTCTGGCAATGGACTTGCGGACTACTCGGCTGTAAATAAAAATAAGCATCACTGGCTAGCATACACCCTAAATACAGTTAACTAGGTGCTCTTATCTTTACTAATACGGATGTAAAGCAAGTATACATGCAACACTATTACGTACTAAAGTCAATTAAGAAAAAAGTATTGAGAATTCAAGTTCAAAGTCGCAGTGCCGCATGTAAACAGCAGACCGCGTCAGCACAATATTATTGCAAAACCTGAAGAGAACAAGCAGGTGCATGTCGGTTACAACAACCTAAACAAGCAAATAGTTAAGGGTCCATCTGGATGGCAACGTCGCCCAACCAATGGCATGCACATCGAAATTGTTGAACCACTCACATCTTAGACAGCTTGGAAGCAGCACCACCAGTCACTTTGGCAACACGGAGTTGCGACAGTTCAACCTTGAGGTCATCCAGCTGCTTAAGAAGATCTTCCTTCTTCTTACCACGGAGATCGCGTGCCTTGATTTTTGCCTAGAAAATAACACCAACATTAATACAAGAGTGCAAAATACACCAGACCCAAATGTGAAGATGCAAGTAACACCAACGCGTCAGTCCCACTAGGCAAATCACTACCTACTACGCAAACTCAATCAACCGTGGCCAATACACCCAAAAGTACAAGCTATCAGCCTGGTCCACTCGCAGCTCTATGGACAACAGTGGGTTATGAGAAAAACAGATTAGACGCACCAACATCAAATCTGCCTTAAAAAAAAAGTATGTAGGCGTTTTATGGACCACAAACAGAGTAAGCATCACCTAGTAGACCGACCTGCAAAGAACTGGAAGAAATGAAAATACATAACAAAAGCCTTTCCGACTCAAATCTTCCCACGTCCAGCCTCTCTTGCCTTAAGAGATTTACACCCTGGAGTCAGATCAAGGAGGCAAGCATCCCCCAAAAGCCAAATACGGACACCCTTCTGCCAAAGCCGCCCAGCAACAGCACAATGCAACGTGCATCTAGCTATAACTAGAATACCCAAACAAAAAGGTAAAACCGTAGTCCAAAGAGCCGTGATGCCTGCCTAAAATACTACATCAAGAAAGGGCACACCACTGAACCCACCTACAACTGTTCTGTTTATACCCACACAACATTCTCAACTGAAAACGTGGACCTCAACAGGCCATACAATGTGCTACTTGAGTAGCACATTTGACTAAGCAATGAATTGTGCACCCCGACCTATTCATTACTGAGAAATCCTTCCTACATGGCCGCAAAAGCCAACCAAGCAGACGCTGTATCTGTATTAATGTATACCTACGCGATGTTACGTCCGCGCTCAATAAATACCATAATAATGCAGCACCCAGCACCACAGATCTCCTTTAAAGCCCCCACTTACAAGTCTCTAGATGACAATGCATCCTCCCACCATGACAGCAGTCCCTGACCACCTGCAACTGCTGGGTTATTATGCGTGTGTATGCAAATAGGACGCGTGTGCTCGTCCTCAGCACATACCTAGAGCAACCACAAAGAACACACGTGTTTTTGATCCAATTACTAAAAGTAAGAAATTAGACATGTGTCGGACTAACTATACGGCAGCTTTGGAACCAGGCATTTCCATTATTCCGTTGCCCACATCCCCCGTTGTCAGCTCTTAGGTGGGGGGAAAAAGTCGAACGCAGACTACAAAGCGAGTAAAGCTCGCAAAGTGCATTAGACACGTGTCATTTCGCCAGCCCCTTCCTACGTATCAGGTAGGAAAGTGTGTGGACTTCCCAGTAGAGTCTACATGTCGCATTGCGTTTCTAACATTTGCTGTTTTTATTTAAAGGCACACACAGATAAGTGAACTGCTCCATTAAACCGCGCAAGATTGCTACAACTTTACATTCATATTCCCAAACGTGGTGTTAACGTTTAACCATCTAAACTGGCTGTACAGGATACGGCTAAACAGTATTAAGTGACTGTTTTGAAGCTTTGCACGAGGAGCGTACGCGAAGAAACATTTTGTAGAACAGAAGCGAGATCAAAACCAAGGCGACAAAGAGCGAAGCAACCCAGATCTCGCAGTCTAGTACCCCCAAACCTGAAATCAAGCCCAAGCCAGCATTATCAACACTCGCTGCACGTGCTTGCCAGGGCAAATCAAGCGCCCTGCAATAGAGCTTAATTAGACAGAAGACTTCCCCAATAAGTTAACTATCATGGTCCTGCATCCCGGCACCATCCCATAATGCACCTCACTGACACTAATGAAAACACCCCCCGTTAGCCCCTTCGGGTAACAGGCTGGGAATGGTTATAGCGGCAACACAAACTAAATTTGCTCCCCGATGTTCCGTCATTCACCATGTAGCCCACAGTGATAATATGAGATATTGCCAACGGCCTTAAGCCGTCATCTTGCCCCAGAACTCCGCGTCATTAATTCGTTTCGATTGTCCACAATGCCAGAACAACACAATAGCCGTTGTTCTTTTAGGGGGAACCCTGTGCTTAGACTCTAGCGGCCTCGGCGAGTTCTGGGGATAAGCAAGGAGGGCGGATGACAGCAGATTGTTCAGGACCAGATCAAACTCACCATGGTCGCTGAGAGCTGCCACCGGAAAGGAAAGCAGAGGCGAGAAGGCCGAGCTCTTCCGGGTGATGGTCCGTACTAACTGTAACGCAAAAGAAGGGGTGTCGCGTTCTCGTGTGTTGCCTCCCACGAGAGAAAGTATTGGTACGTCCCGATTCCCAAGCAACTGTAGAAATAGAAAAGGCACTGCTTTCTGCGGCTGCGCCTCAGTCTCTCGGGGGGGGTGGGGATGGGTGGTGTCGACAGCTGGTTTATACCGAAGAGAGTACCTCCTGAAACCAAATTTATATTTCACACCGGCCTCTCAGCAATAACTGCACATTCACTGGCCTATTTTGGCGATTTCGGCTGCAGAATATTAAATAGAGGCTCTGAACACTAAGTGGGACTTGGAGTTACATTCCATTTGTTTTGTTCTGCAACTTGGTTTTAGGCTGCCATTTATTGAGCGCTGCAGCAGTCCGAACAGGACCTTTTTTTTAAATTTATTTAGCTGTGTTAGGGGTGGCTGTTGGATTTTTTAATTGGAGGTGCGTAAATGTTTACTCCCAAAGTCCCAGTTAATTACTGGTAATCCTCATTAGTCCTACTCTTCCTCATCACAGTACTTACTAGTGGGGATTTTACCTAACATCGATACCTCTGCACCCCCTCATCTCTGAGAGTACAAATTCCCAACCCCCACAACATGTTGGTTTCAATACCCCCTGGCCTAACACATCATTGAAGGGTTTTCACGCCACACCATCTTGGCAGAGGAGGGGTGTAAGTACTGTGACGAGGAAGAGTAACACTATGAGTAATGAAGATTAACAGTAAATAACCTGGTCCTTATTCCTCATCCCAGTACTTATTACATACATGCCAACCCTACTCATTTAGGCAGTAAGCTACTACTTTTTAAGCAGTCCTACTGGCTACAGATTTGGGTGACGGATCCTACTGCTTTTTACAGTGGCAGGTAATTTATGTGACTCTAAGACAATTCATCTTTGTGGTGGGCAGTCAAGTGATACATTTGAGTGATGGGCTCCGATCAATCCACTGATATGGCAGCTACATGACTCTGCCGTGCACTATTGCTGGGATAGACCTTAGGTGAACCACCAGTGAAGGCAAGTGGCATTGCGTACCACCATCACACAGCATCTGCCTATCAGACTGAGGGGGGGGGGGTATCAGTCTCCATGTTGTTCAGTGCTCAACCTACACTGCAGGAATACATATGTATTGCCCGGGCTGCTGCTACAGAGCAGTGGCAAACGTTGCCTACCAGCTCTCTGTGATTATTTTCTGTGAAGTTAGATAATTGAATTTGGTGTTAACTTACCATTCATAATTATACATGTTAAACATTTGAGCATCTTTCCATGTTATTCTGTTTCATCATGGGTTGTGCATTTGAAAATGCTCCAGTGGTGGCAACAATGTATGTTTTGTAATTTCCTGTGATTTCATTCTTATGCTATGTATTATTTTGGAAACTTGAAAAATCCTACATCTTTTTGCTCACAGAATGTTGGCAAGTATGTTATTAGTGAGGCGTCCCAAAGACAACAGTGAATAAGTGATCCATGAACAGAAACACATAGACGAACCAGTGTGCACTTTCAACATCCCATCACCAACTTTATTTCAAAACACAATAACAAATCACCCCTGAGTCGCAGTGTCAACACTCAACACTCCCCCCCCACCAAAAAGGAGGCAGTCCCTTGCATGTGCAAAATGAGGTAATAATTATAATTGTTCTTTTATAACATGCTTAATACCGGGGACCAGTTTCTAAGAGCAAGCCCAGGATTCAAGCCTGTTTTGTTATGCATTCTCTTGCTTCCAAGACAAACTTGTTGCACTTGAGGTATCCCCCATGCCTAGTGTCTGTTAAAGGTATTTGGTTCAGCCCAGGTAGCCGACCTGCAGATCTCCAGAATCAGCACTCCCTTTGCTTCTGCCCAAGATGCTGCCACGTCCCTTGTAGAGCGACCCCAAACAGAAACCGACAAGGAGACCTGAGCCCCAGAATAGGCTAAGGCAATAGCCTGCCTAATCCAATGGCTAATCGTAGGAACCAATACCTTCAGACCAGGCTTCAAACCCCCAAATGTCACAAACAGACTGTTAATGTCAAAATATGCCATTCTGTCTAGGTATGCCAAGACAGACTTTTTTCGTCCAATTTATGTCACTGCTCCTCATGAGCGGTGGGACTGGGAAAGAAGGACGGAAGCACAATATCCTGTGCCTGCTGGAATTTCAAAAGGACTTTAGGAAAGAAACTTGCATCACATCTGAGAACCAGAGAATACAAGAGAACTTGCAGGAACGGAGCCATGCACAACAATGCTCCAATTTCACCCAGCCTCCTCGCAGAGGTAATGGCTACCAAGAACACTGTCATCCATGTCACTATCTTTGTGTCAGTGGATGCCACTGGTTCTAAGGGGGAATCCAGCAAAGCACGCAAAATCAAGGGAAGGTTTGAAGGGTGAACACTAGCACACACCATGAGTTATGACAAGAGGAAACTTTGTAACAGCTGGGAGACAAATGGCTGAGTACGCAGGGCTCCTAGAAAGCCTGGATTGCCACCCATTGGGCCCTAAGAGAGGCACACTGCCAGACCCATGTCCCACCCATCTTGCAGAAATTGCTAAATCAAAGGTACAGTACAGTTCAGAGCCTTCAGAGTTCCTAGCTCACCACGTTGCAAAGTTCTTCCAAAACGCCTAATATACCTCCAACATCTAGGTATGCCTGGACTTCTGAATCCCCATCATAAACTGCAGAGTCAAGCCCTCTCTGATCAATCTCTGCCTCTCAACTTCCAAATCCCCCACCCCCCAATTCAGAATCCGAGAAGAAGAAGGATCTAGTCCCATCTGGAGTGGGCACAGGAACAAGGGCAGGAACATTCCCTGAGCCACAGCCAGGTCGAGGGCAGGAACATTCCTTGAGTACAACCAGTTCGAGAAGAAGAGGATACCAAGAGCACCTTGGCCATACCAGCGCTACAAGAACCACCTCCAAACCAGAGTTCCGAATCGTCAGCAGCATCTTGTGAAGCAACGGGATTGGAGGAAAAGCATAAAGTAGCCCCTGCGGCCAGTCCAGTGTAAAGGCATGCACTCACAAAGCCCCCGGAGTGGCAAACCTGGAACAAAACCAGGGCAGTATAGCATCCATTGGCGATGTAAACAGGTCCAGCACTGGCAACCCGAACATCTGACAGATCAGGCAAAACACGGACTTACGCAAGATTCAATAGGACAACGGGGAAATTCTGCTCAGGCCATCAGCCTGGAGGTTGTCCACTCCCCTGACAAGAATAGCCCACAAAGACAGCAGGTTGCTCTCTGCTCAGCATCTCAACCAGAGCGCTAGATACTCCAGTCGCCGTGACTTCATACTACCCTGATGGTTGACATACGCTGACGTATTGTCAGTCGGAGCAGAACAGCCGACCCCTGGATGGAACAGGAAAATGCTTTTAGAGCAAGGAAGATCACCGCCAGCTTCCACCAATTAGACAATTGGGAAGCCTGCCTCAGCATCCAGCACCCCTGAGCACTCTTAGCTCCAAACACTGCCCCGACCCAAGGCCACTCGCGCCAGTAGTAACTATGTTCAGTACGGGGCGAACCAATGGACCCTGTAACAGATTGTCCAAGTTCATACACCACTGGAGCTGAGCCTTCATATCAAGAGAATGGTAATCTGTGCCTCATACTCTGGGAATCCGTTCTCCAAGAGCGGTGCAAGTGTAACACCATTGAACCCTGTGAGAAACCTGAGGGTATTCTCACTCCTATTCCCCATGCATCCTCTGCGCAGGTGGCCAGAGAAAGGACATCGCTTTTGGATCCTGCCCCTGGGGGTTGACAAGTGAGGGAGGATCACCTGGGTGAAGGGTCTGTGGGAGCTGGGAGTGATATGCCCTTGGAAGAGACATGGTATCCCCCTTTTCATACTAATGACCATCCCTTCCCCCACCTTCATGGGGTATGAGTCAACTCACCTAACTTCCTCATATGTAACTACTAACAGTACTGGGACGAGGAAGAGGCAACCTCTCTGGTACTGGAACTAGGTGTGAAAACAAAGAAATTGATATGAGGCCGGGAAGCCCAAAGGAAACACACCAACACAGGTTACAAAGAACATACAAAGTGCTTTATTTAAAAGCTGCAACAGTTACCAAAAAGTCAATTGACAAACGGATAGCTATTCGGCTCTCAGAGTAACAGAACGAACTTCAACGAGAGTTCACTGCGTTAGTGTTAGAGACCGTACATTGGGATACTCGTGTTTTTATACTCTTTATCCTGCTCTGGCCAACCCCCTCGCGGGTTAACCATTCTTAGGACCAGGCCTAGGGTTCCTTGCCAGGTCAATCCCATAATGTATGCATTTTGATCAGTTCCGCTGATACAGTTGTTCATTTACACATAGGTCAGGGATAGGACAAGGTCTCAGTTCGCTACCCCAACAAGTGGCCTGCAGGCATATTATTTATTCATGTGTGCGGAGGTCACAACGGCCAGAATCCCACTCGAAATGTCATTCGGCCTCCATTTTGGTGTTCAGGGTGACTTCCACATTACAAGAGAACCTAAAATGGCGGCTAAATCCAAGATGGCGATTTACACAGTACATTAAGGTCAAGACCTTGCTGTGGAATCTATTTACGACAAGTTTTAGACAACTTGGCGTAGGCCAACACACATTCAAACAATGCAATAGGAGGTATAATATTATTTCGATTCCAACAGACCCTCCTTTTGGCCTATGCCAAGTGCTAAAATCATTCCTAATACTTTTGAAAATAACTCCATGTGTTATCATCCATAGATTCCGAATCATTGTCTGTAATGTCTATAGCCATTAGGTCGCTTATCGAAACCTCTTGTAACATGAATTCTTTAGATGCTGTATCTGGGGCATATATTTTATGCCCTATTGTGCTCACTGCTTGGGCACAACATCCCCCTAGCATTCCACATATACTCGGGAGGAATTGAAAACAGCAACAAAGGAATAGCAGGATCCCTAAAATAACCAGAATAACGGAAAGCACTTTCCAACCCCAAGATCGTAAAGAATCCCAGAACCAAGTGCTAAGATTCCAATCTCCTACAGGGATATGTACTTCAGAACTAAGAGTATGCAAGTTCTGTATTGCTTTAAAAATTGTTGGCGAGGAGTCTGGTACGAAAACACAAGCGGACCCCACTAATTTGCATACTCCACCTCGTTCTGCCAAAATGACATCTAATGCCATCCGATTTTGGAGTGCTACCAATCCTATTGCTTTTTGCTCTCAGGTCATATTGTAGAGTATGTCCGTGGTCCGGTTGATCGTTCTCTCCAGTACCCTTGCTAATCCCCTAATGTTCTCTGAGTTTATTTGTCCCCAAAAGGGCACAACTGATTTCGCTATGTCTCCCAATACTTGCCCAGGGGTATGTCCGTTCTCGTCTCGCCGTGGGCGAGCCTTAGAAACCTCCAATGTACTAGCTACAAATACCCCGGGTAACAATATTCCTAAATAACAGGTTCCCTGCCAATCCTTGGGCAACCAGGGAAATGCTAAACTACCACAAACAAAATAAACAGGCCCCCCTACGTACAGAGGCCTGTTTTCCCCAGGCAAATTTACAATGTTTTTACAACCTTCAGAATCTCCAATTGGCCTAGTGCCATTTCTCTGTACACAGAAGGGAACCGAGTCAGGACTATGATTTATAGATTATAAGAAGGAGGTACAGCGTCCTTATTGCCTATCGGAGCCATTTTAAAGGAAATCAGAGTTTGAAAAGGAAGAGATAGTTTATCAGACGGCCTAATAGAAGCGACGTTAGGTTTACTTCTATTTGCGAAAAGCGAGCATCCCAGGGGAGTCAATTCACGTTTCTCGAAATCATTCAGATTACTTCCATCAAAGTTCCCTGAGATGCTATCATTCCATCGGCCAAAGAATAGTGCTCTAAGAGAGGCATAGCAAGCAGTCGTTAAAGGTAGAGGATGTATATACCATCCCAGTCCCTCGTTCCCATGTTGCGGTAAATGAGTACAAATCCAACAATTACTCTTATTAAAAATGGCATGAGTAGCATTCATTACTATCATCAGAGTGTTATTATGATACTTTTGTCTATGTTGGGAGTCTCTAGGGGACAGAGTGTGAAGGTGTACAGAGGGAGTCAAAACAGTTGGTACAATCTCGGTCGGTAGTAAAGGTTTCAGAGGATAGATTTCTTCGAAATACCAAAGTCCTACAGCAGCAGTTGCAAAAATAACAATTATCATTATCAACACACAGCAGTACGTTTTCGGGGCCCAGGCACATTGTTCATTGTCCAATTTGGTCAACCCCTTATTCCCAAGTCCAATGCGGGGGGCAGCAGCGGAGGTGGCAGGCATCGTAGTTCCTCAATCGACGACCCCAATGTTCGTTGCTGGCGAGTCTACGGTCGCGCGATTTCTTAGTCCTTCCCAACCCTAGCCAGCAGAATCCCTTTTGTTCAACAAAACTTTCTTATAACAAGAGAATTTCCAATCACTTCCTTTTTCCAAATGCACGCAAAACTCGTGCCGTAGTTCTATTTCCTTGGTCGAAGGTTGTACCTGGTGGTACCCAAAATTGTCTGGTCCGGAAGTAAAGTGTCGTCACTTCCTGAGGGAAGCGACGTGTCGGAGGCGATGGAAGTCGCAGAGCTCGAAACAATGTTTTCCGGAAGTGATTTTTCAAGAGAGTGCGGAGACGAAATTGACTGTTCCCCAAGCTCCTCAGGCTCAGAGAACTTCTCCGACGCACTCACAGCGCTGTTTGCTACTCCAAGATCAGAGACTGTAGCATCAGCGAGGGGTTCTGCTTCTTCTGTAACGTGTGGCGTCAGGTGAGGAAGTTTCTTGACGTGCGTCGCGTGAATCCAGTTCTTCTTTCCAGCCACCTGCGCTGCTGTCCTGGTGACCAATAACACCTGGTGGGGTCCCCGCCAGCGAGGCGCGAGACAGGAAGACCTCTCGTAGGCCTTCACTAGGACCCAACTTCCAGGCTGTATATCGTGTCCTGGGCCCGTGAACCGTACAGGTAAAGCCGAGTGCACCTGGTGATAAATGAAATACAGGTTTTTAGTTAACTGGTTACAGTAGTCTACAAGCAATACATTTTCCACCTCTCTCAGGGCTTTAGGTTTTGGGAGACCCCAAATGTTAGCAGATCTCCCCATCACTACCTCAAATGGAGAAAGCCCAGTTTTAGTCTGAGGTGTGGTACGCATAGCTAATAACACTATAGGTAAGGTATCTGGCCATTTTAGTTTGGTATCAGCACATGTTTTTGCAAGCTTATTCTTTAAAATACCGTTGTGTTTTTCCACCAACCCAGCGCTTTGAGGATGTCTAGCTGAGTGAAATCGTTTCTCAATACATAGGGCTGTGCATATCTGCAAAATTACTGCTGCAATAAAGTGGGGACCATTATCCGACCAAATTATCCTCGGGAGCCCAAATCGAGGAAATAATTATTTTACCATAATCTTTGCAGTGGTCATGGCGGTAGCATCTTTAACGGGGAAAGCCTCGACCCATTTACTGAAGGCACAAATAATTACAAGAACATATTTTAGATTATTACATCGTTCCATCTCAATAAAATCAAAGTGAATGACCTCGAAGGGAACAGAAGGGGGCCCAAAGCTTCCCCTTGGAGTCACTGTCCCCTTACCCGTGCCTCTTCGCAGTTTCCAGAATCTTGTCATTTACCCAAACCTGTTCTAACATTTTCGTGATCTGCTGGGCACACACATGCGTAGGACTGTGTGCCATCGTAACCATTGCCAATACATAAGAATCAGGGAGCAACCATTTCCCTTCGGATGTATCCACCCAACACCCTTCATCATCCAGTTTCCCCATTCCTTCAGCCCACCTTTTAGATTCTTCTATTGTGGCATCAGTTTGAATATCTCGCACAGACCCAATACCTTCATCCATTATGTAAGCATCTCTCATTTCCCTCGAGGCATACATGTTCGTGCTAAGGTCTGTGGCCGTTTGTCTGGCTATCAAGTCCGCAAAAGCATTCCCTTTGCCCACATCATCTATGACCTTCCGATGTGCTGCACATTTCATGATCGCTAACTGTTTAGGGAGTGAGAGTGCCGAGAGTAATTGCACTATCAAGGGGCCATGCTGGATCTTGGTCCCATGTGAGGTCAGGAACCCTCTCTCCGACCAGAGCCTTCCAAAGTTGTGAGCCACCCCAAATGCGTAGTAACGATCAGTATATATATTAACTCTACGCCCTTGGGAAAGTTCACAAGCTCGGGTCAATGCTATAATCTCTGATGCCTGCGCGGAGTTATGCGAAATTCTCTTAGTTTCGACAACTTTGCTCAATGTAGTAACTGCATAAGCAGCTGTAGATGTACCATCCGAAAGTTTGAAGCAGGAGCCATCGCAAAACAGCTCCCCTTCTGCATTCTCCAAAGGAGTATCTATGAGATCTATCCTGCCCTTCGTTTCTTGTTCAGTGGTATACAGGCAGTCATGTAATTCTTCGTCACCGCAAACAGTGTTTTGCGGGAAAGGTAAGAGTTCAGCCGGATTAAGAACACAACACCTCTTAATTTGGATGTGAGTGGCTAACAGAATTAGTTCATACCTTGTTAGCCGTGCAGAGGTGAGGTGTTGCGTTTGAGTTTTGTTCAATAAAATATCAACAGAGTGAGGTACCATCAAAATCAAATCATGGCCTAGGACCATCCCCTCACTCTGTTTTACAGACGCGGCAGCAGCAGCGACAGCGCGCAAACATCTTGGCAAAGCGCATGCGACAGGATCAAGGGCGGAGGAGTAGTAGCCGCACGGCCTATTCTTCCCTCCGTGTTCCTGTGTTAACACAGCCAAAGCACATCCATCACATTCATGCACAAACAACACAAAGGCCTTGTCATAATTTGGAGTACCCAGAACCGGTGCAGAACAAAGCGCGGTTTTGAGAAGCTCAAATGATCGTTGATGTTCCGATTCCCATGGCAATGGCAGAGAAATGCCCTTCTTCGTCAGAGCCACCATCGGTTTTATCACTAGTGAGAAGTTCGGGATCCACAACCTACAGTAAGAAGCCATACCTATTAGGGCTCTGACTTCCTTCTGTGTATTTGGAACAGACATGCCAGAAATGTGTTTTATTCTTTCAGGTGTCAATCTTCTCCCCTCCTTTGACAGGAGGTAGCCTAAATAGGCGACCTCCTGACAACAATATTGAAATTTTTTAAGCGAAGCTTTATGACCATTTTTAGCTAAATGAACAAGCAACAGTACAGTGCCTTCTTTACAAGCACTCTCAGAATCTGCAGCCAAAAGCAAATCATCAACATATTGGAGCAGCGTACAAGTAGGTGGCAAGTCAAGGGTGTCGAGCTGCTCTTTCAAAGCCGTACTATAAATGCTGGGACTTTCAGTATACCCTTGAGGTGCCCTTGTAAATGTAAATGAGCGTCCCCCCAAGGTGAACGCAAACAAATATCTACTTTCTTCATGTATAGGAATACTAAAGAAAGCGTTTTTTAAATCCACAACGCTAAAGTGCGTAGCCGTAGCAGGGATCATTGTTAATATCGTCGTCACATCGGGCACAATTGGAAATTGTGGGGCGACCACTCTGTTGATAGCACGAAGATCAATTATGAACCGGTATGGAATTGCATTGTCACCTTTCTTATATACAGGCAAGATCGGACTGTTACACAAACTACCTATAATCTCCTCGATCACCCCACGATGCAGAAAATCGGAGACAATGCATTTCAAAGCACGTTCACCCTCAGCTGATATTTTATACTGCGGAATGCGTGGCAGTTTCACCCCATGTTTCAGTACTATTTTAACGGGCTCAATCTGTAACACTCCGGCATCATTGTCGTCCACCCCCCACAAACATTCCGGGACAATGCTAAACTCAGGAGGTAAAGGTCGAATCAAAAACTGAGAATTAGGAAGTTGCTGTGGTGAAATCGTCAGCCGTACTCCATCAGATGAACAATGAATTACTGCATTCAATTTCTTTAACAAATTCAACCCCAGTAAATTCTCTCCACAGTTTGAAGTGAGAAGAAAAGGGCAATGGTCCGTAAAGGGACCCAAAGAAACGGATACCGGTACAGAAACCGGACAGACAGTTGGTATACCAGAAAACCCTACGGAAACATGTGTTTGCCCTGACAGTGGGATGTTTGGAACCCGAGAATGATCAATGGAGCACTTCTGCGCTCCAGTGTCAATCAAAAACTGGTGTTTCCTATTCCCTACTAATAATTCAACGTAGGGGCCTTTCTGATTAACGGGAATAGGCGAAGGTTCCAAACCCTGCTTCGGGCAATCCTAATGAAATAGAGTATTGTCGAAAAGGAAGCTCTTCAGAAAGGTAGGCAGCAGAAGGGTGATCAAATATGTTCCTCGAGTCCACACTCGATGTCTGATTTTCCCGTGAAAAAGGTTGCTGAGGATCTTGTAAAAGCTGACCTCTATCAGGGCCCCCTGCTCCAGGGCGGCCCCTAGGTCGTCTACCCATACCCCCAAACGCACTGTTTGACCTCTGGCGGAGGACAGGGCACTGTGCTCGCCAATGACCTTCCTGGCGGCAATAAGCACATTGATTATTATTCACAGGACCTAAAGGAGCATTTCCTTTCAGGACATACTGACCTCTATTCTGTGTCGTGCCTCCTCTGGGGTTTCTAACAATTTGCTGTAATAATACTTTGGTTTTCAAATCTCCCTTCCTCTTTTCAATCTTTTCCTTCTCATTATTAACACGGTTCTCATAATAGTGAGCCATGTGCAAAACCTCAGATTGAGATTTTGCCTGCCAAGCGCTCTCAGAGGACATAATCTGTGACTGGATGTCAGGTAACAATCCACGTACAAATTTGTCGACGAACAACCTTTTCCCCGACTCTGTACCTAAATCCTGTCCACTGAAGTCAGAAAATACCTGCTCGAATCTATTGAAAAATTCGGTGGCGCCTTCAGTTTTTCCTTGGACAAAGGCCGTAAGCTTGTCCCAAATAATTCTTTTCTCTGGAATTATAGTTTTCGGTTTTGCGACAATTCTATCAGGCAAAGTAAGTATTACCTGTGGTGGTTTCTCACCAGCCGGTCTTTCCCAATCAATTCTAATCATATTAGCCCACGTATCTCCCAACCCTGGCACATCGTCTATTGTCCGAACCTGTTGCCATACATCTACGGGTAGGAGTACAGGGAATAACAAGTCAATGTCACTCAAGGTGAACACAGAGGACTGCAAAACGGACTCTATTTCTTTGTAAAACCCCGTCGGGTTTTTCCTGATATCGGGAACCGATTGTCTAATTGTGTTCACTTCCTGTCGTGAAAACGGGACGTGAACAAATTGCGATACATAATGTGCGGGAATATCCACAGCAGGGGCATCAGTCCCAGCGTTGGCGGAGATCTCAACTTTTGGGACAATGGTCGGAGGAACCTCTCTCATAGGCAACTGAGATATAGGTACCTCCGGCCGCTTACTAAGCAACAGGGCCAGGTCGAGCGCTAAGGCAGCTGTAGAAGTATCGGGCGAAAAAGCCCTTTTACAAATCCCCAATAATTCTATGGGGCAACTAACCATCTTTCTTACACATTCTTTTTGCAGGTGCTGTACCATCACCTGAATTACCTTTCTTTGCATTTCTACTGTATACTGACTATACGTGTCATATACTTCATCTGGCAGAATCGATGAATCCGAGATCCATCGAACCGCATCTTTAATACAAATTCGTACTTCCTCAGGTGCCGATCTACGGCACGGAAGGAACCGTGTCTGTACATATATTCTATCGTCTTCGTCGTCCTCATCTCGTGACTTTTCAAAGTCTTTCCTAAACTCAAACAATTTTTCAACATGCCCATATACTTTCTGCTCTGTGTCCCTCGAAAGTGCCAAAACATTCAGATCTCTCACCCCTTGTGGAAGATCCGAATTTTGTAATCTACCCCACATCACACACAAATGAGTCCCCAAACCTTCGATAAAAACATTTTTCTCGGGAAAACTATTCAAATTAGATAATGTGGAAAAAACATTAACTTGATCACCTTTCTCCATGCAATGTTTAGCCCATGCAAACAATTCCTGTTTCTTATCTGCAGAAACAGTACTACGAGTCACAATCTTTGATCCTGCACCTGGATCGACTTCAGTCAATACGGGGCCACTCGGGAGCGGAGGTATAGGTAAATTTAATAAAGGTGCAACTATCGGTGTAGAAGGAAGGGGCGGTGCGATAGGTGGAGGAACAACAACCAGAGGACTAGGAACAATAGGTTGTACAGGGGGAACAGGAATAACAACAGGAGCAACAGCAGGAATGGGCAGAGCGCCCAAAATAGGAGAATACGGAGGTGGCGCTGAGGCATCAGGCCTGCGTTTGTTTAATAACTTCTCGATAAATTCCTCAGAAACATGGAAATCTTTAGAGGGGTACATTTTCTGGATCCCGAGTGAAAAAGCTCTATCCATATTTTTAACTGATTCTGAATGCTTTTCTTTATCATATAATAATGCTTTTTCGGCGTTTGTTTTATGACGACGTACATGTTTATCCCTACTTTTAAGCTGCTGTAATGCTTCTTCTTTCCAATTCTGTAGAACATCAAAGGCTGCTGGTCTAGCCTTTTTCTTTAACAAGATCGATTCTAAGTATTCAATACGGGGGATCTCAAAACTACCATTGATTGGCCACTGAAATTCGGAGGCATGTCTGGTCTGTCTGTGCCAAATATCATTAAATACTATACTTCCAATGCCATACTTACAGTACATAGTACATGCCGGCGACCCCTCCTGTGGTGCCGGGCGGCTAAATTCCAAGGATTGTCGATCGCTCCGGAACAGAGCCCTAAAGCAGCTAGACAATTTCCCAGGCATTTCACAAAATATTGGTGTTACCTGGTCAATAATTGTGTCTGCAGATACAATACGCCAAATTCAAATTGTCGGGGTTAAATTAAGAGCCGGGTCACGACTGCACCTGACCAAACCTAAGGAGGACCGTACGGTTTATCAAAGAACTTACCTAACAAATTTTACCTTGTGTTTGGTGGTTTCGGCAAATCTGCCCGCCTCAAAAATTGGACCCTCGTCAAGATGCCGTGTCAGACCACACGACTATCATCCAAGGATCGGATCGTGCAGCGCTGCCGAGGTATCGCATCTCGATCGGTCGGGCCCGCAGAATCACACCGTCCGATCCCGGTTCGATAGTCTGCGTCAACCTTCAATGATCCGGCATCAATCTTGAGGGTCCCTATTCGGGCGCCAACTGTGAAAACAAAGAAATTGATATGAGGCCGGGAAGCCCAAAGGAAACACACCAACACAGGTTACAAAGAACATACAAAGTGCTTTATTTAAAAGCTGCAACAGTTACCAAAAAGTCAATTGACAAACGGATAGCTATTCGGCTCTCAGAGTAACAGAACAAACTTCAACGAGAGTTCACTGCGTTAGTGTGAGAGACCGTACATTGGGATACTCGTGTTTTTATACGCTTTATCCTGCTCTGGCCAACCCCCTCGCGGGTTAACCATTCTTAGGACCAGGCCTAGGGTTCCTTGCCAGGTCAATCCCATAATGTATGCATTTTGATCAGTTCCGCTGATACAGTTGTTCATTTACACATAGGTCAGGGATAGGACAAGGTCTCAGTTCGCGACCCCAACAAGTGGCCTGCAGGCATATTATTTATTCATGTGTGCGGAGGTCACAACGGCCAGAATCCCACTCGAAATGTCATTCGGCCTCCATTTTGGTGTTCAGGGTGACTTCCACATTACAAGAGAACCTAAAATGGCGGCTAAATCCAAGATGGCGATTTACACAGTACATTAAGGTCAAGACCTTGCCGCAGAATCTATTTACACAATGTTTTAGACAACTTGGCGTAGGCCAACACACATTCAAACAATGCAATAGGAGGTATAATATTATTTCGATTCCAACATAGGAAGATGCCTGCTGAGAGTAGTAGAGGTCAGGCATGTCCCATTAATGATGGTCAGGCAGGGCTAATTGTACATTCGCACCTGCAGCCTGTTGAATTTGGGTTGTTTTACCGCAACGGAACAAACCGCAGCCGAAAAGACTGTAGTGGTTTTGGCCGAAAATACAGTTAGCCTGTTACGATAAAACAACCCAAATGAAATACCTTACCCACTATCACCCATTCCCCCCAATGACTTAACTTGCGGCAGCACACTTGCTGTGTGCTGTAAGGAACTCATGGTGGCAACAGTACAGACAGACACAAGTGATCACAGTTCAAGGGTGTTTATTAAACTGTAAATGCAGGGTCGAAAAACGCTTAATCTAAACCTAAATCTAAGATGAGAGCAAGCTTCGACCATCAAATGAAAAATAAGGCAGTCCTTTTGGCGTCTTGTCAAAGTAAGAGGGCCTATACTAAAATAACTATTGCCAAATCTTTACAGCTAATTACAGAAAGAGTGTGGGATAGGGTTTTCAATAAAGAAAAAATGTTCACAATAATTCAGGATGTGATTGCCAGGGTTCTGCCCCATGTTTTGAGCAAGGGACAAGGGGGATCCCCTGAGCAGAGCACACACTTGAGTTTTCCCAGCACAAGCCAACAGTTTCGTTCCAACTATCAGGTTCTTCAATGGTTAAGTCTCTTAACAAAAGTCTCTTGCCTTCAAGGGCCTGATGTTTTCAACAAACAAACACAAAGTTCTGTCCCACGTATACTTTGGATGAAGGCTTCACCTCTGGGTCCCACTCTTCCGGGTGTAGACCCCTCACAAGTCATATTCAACAAAACCAATTAAACAGTTCCTTTCTCAATGAACTTTGGGTGATGACATTCCACCCCTGGATCTCCCTCTCGGGCTCAGAACCCTGGTCTTCTTTGCATTCACGAATCTTCATGTCTTTTTTAAACAGTTCAGGCTTCAACCCTGTTTGTCAGCCTGCCTCTGCCATGTTCACTCTTGCCAACTTTCGCCCACACAGTTCACTGTGGATATCCCTTGGTCGGGTTCACTTCTGTTATCACACTGTTCATAGGACTTCAGGCATCGGCCCTTTTTGTTAGCATCCCTCTGCTGGGTTAACTTCTGCCAACCTTTGCCAAACAGTTCACTGTATTTTGGGACTTTAGACTTTGCCCCTTTTTGTTAGCATCCCTCTGCTGGGTTCACTCTTGCCAACCTTTACGACACATAGTTCATATGCTTTTTTCACCAAGCGGGACTCATCTCCCTTTTCTTCACAATCATCTGTCGGTCAAAGACTTTCGACGGTATAGAGGATTTTACAAGACCCCTGTATGACCACTTTGACTGTTCTTTGCCTCTTCCCAAGGTCTTCTAGTTACAGTAGTCTCTAGCATCAGATAATCACCCTGAGTTAACTGTGTGAGCTACAACATGGTGGCGGACGCCTCTGTTGCTGGATTTCCTCCTCTTTCATCATTAGTTTTTTTAAACCTTTCAAAGTTCAAATTAGCTGTTGGCTACTTTTCAGTCTACACAGTTCGGTATCTTATCGACTCTCCCCTCGACTCATCGGCTGTGATGAAACGCTTGGCTTTCTTTCTCTTTGGAGTCAAGGTTGGTACCTCCGAGACAAGTGTCTCTCCTCGGCTTGGTAATCAGCAGAGGAGGGTCTTGTGTACCCTTGACTTCTGCAATACACGCTGGCTATTGTTCTCAGTTTTATGTTTCCATCTGCAGGGGTTTCACAGGCCTTGGTCGGAAAGGGCAAGGTCACTTCTCTCCCTGTCACCCTCTCGGTATGCACCATTTTTCGCCTCCTTTTGAACTGCCGTTCTGAGTTAGCTCTTCCGTTTTGCGGTCTGCCTTGCTCGTAGTGTGCTGTCAGGCTCCACCTTTTATCCCTGGGGGGAAGAGAAAGGGCCGTCAGGTGTGTCTGATTCTGGCTAATTGTCTGACTCTAGCCTGACCCTTGTGTCAGGACATGTCAGGTCAATGGCTCTCTGGTTGGTCTGTTGTTTTTCATGTTGGGAAAAAGTGTTTGTTTCGGAAAAGGAGGGGGTTAGAGTTTCTGAGTATCCTATGAGGTAGGATGTACAAAAGGTGCTGTATGGGATTATAGCTCTCATCTTAAGGGTTTGGTAGGGGTTCTGGAATGAACGAAAATTACCAGAGTTTTTATCGTGACCTGAACAGGGGGGGGTTGTGAGAATGGTATTGTGTTGTTAGAGTAAAATGGGTGTTCTGAAAAGAATAATCATAGGAACATGGAGAAGGACGGCGAGTATTTGGGTGGAAAACAGGAAAACAAGGATTCTGACAGTTGTGGTTTTCGAGGGTAAAATGGTTTGGGCACCTAGTTGGTTTACCAAAGGTATAGGGGTGATTGTATGTTATGAAGGGAGCTTCTTTGGGTGGAAGGGAGGTAGATTTGGAATAACCAAAAAAAAAGTCTCTGGCACTTCGTCCCTGGTAGACTGCCGCGTCTCATCTAGGACATTCCCCCAATCCTCACCCCGGGCTCCCTTACCCAGGTGATCCTCCCTCGCTTGTCCACCCCCAGGTTTGGGATCTGAGAGCGCCAGCCCTTCCCTGGCCACCAGAATAAGGGTATCTCGAGGTCTGTTTGGGAGAATATCCACAGGGTTTTTAACAGTGCCGCCAACTCACTGTGTCACTGCAACGCCAGTTCCCATTCACTTCCATTATTGGGAACCAGCGCTGCAGGGTCCTTCCTTTTTTTTCATTTTTTTGGCTTTACACTAACGGCTGAGGAGGACACCCTCGCAACCGCTGCAGACATTGTAGTGAACAAAGGTGCGGGGGACACCCCAAAGCCCCCCCTGCCCTTGTTCACTATAATGCCACCGAATGGGTGATTTGGTCAAAATGTTCAGCCGTGCAAACTTTTTGTATGACCGAAATTTGACCACATCTCCCATTCAATAACTTCTTTTTGGTCATTTTTGCCACTTCCCAGCCTGTTAAAAGGCTGCAGGTGTATAAAAGGCCCAACCCAAAAGAAGCAGGGGGAGAAGCCATGGCAATGAGGGAAGAGCAGCAGCAGAGAGGCCAAAAGAAATAGCGAGGAGCTGTAGGTGCAAAGCACGCTGGTGGGTCAAAAGAGTTCAGCCTGGCAGCTGGGGCTGCGTGGAACTGAGCATACTCTACAAGGGGAGCCGTACCCGGAGGCTGCCCCTTTTTGTGGAGTTCACAGTGCTCGTTCTCCTGGGCTCAGAAGCCAACCCAGGAGTGCCTGAGGGGCAGAAGGTAGAGCCCGAAGGCGGAGAATCAAAGGCCGAGAGATCTGCACTGCATGAACGCTAAAAGACTCAACCAGTGAGTTTCTATATCAAAAGAAACACAGTATGCAAGTGTTTGAACATTACACAGAGGATTACGTTGTATCAGAGTGGTCTTGTGCATGTTATGTTAAACCAAGTTCTCGAAGGTCTCTGAGTGCAATCCTCATTAACTTTTGATAAAGTGAGAATGCTTTGTAGCCGAGTGGTTACGTGTAAGTGAAGACACGTTTGCGAAAGTCTCCAAGTGCTGAGCATGTGACAAAGGCAATTTACAAAGACTTATAACAATGGCCCTCATTACGACCCTGGCGGAAAGTGACTGACCGGACCGCCACAGCGTAAATAGCGTTTCCGCCATTGCACGATGGAGCAAAGTGCGGCCCATTCCGACCCATCGGGCACGAGCACCACGGCATGGCGGAAGTGCAAAGTCCGCGATGGCGGAAATGACCCCAAAACGGCCCACACCGCCGCCGTACGCGCCCTAGGTGCAATACCGCCACCCATCTTAGCGGACACCGCAGTGAGCACCAACCGGAAAGTACGGTGACCGTAAATATACAGAAACGGAAGTAAAAACATGGGCCCGGAACGGGAAACATCCCGCCGTACACCTATAAAACCACAAAATCCACACAACCACTAAAAACACTACCCTGAAACACACCCCAATCCGTCATCCACCCTAGCGAAACCAAGAAAAATGGGAAAAGTAGCGAAGAAAGCGTGCGACCGCAAGCGGCAGGTCCACTTCTCCCGTGAGGAACTCACCGTGCTAACAGAGACCCTCCAGGAGAATGCTGCCGTCGTCTTCTCGACGCAAATTACCAGGACGGCACTTGCGAACAAGAAGGCCATATGGGCTCTGGTGGCACAGCGGGTAAGTGCGGTGGGGACCGCACCCCGCAACCCACAGCAATGCAGAAAGCGATGGGACGACCTGCGGATACGCGTCCGTAGCATACTTTCTGCCAACCGCAACATTGCCACAGCCACCGGGGGAGGATCGGAATCACCCATCAAGTTGACCCCCTGGGAAGAAATCTGTGCCTCCACCATTGGAATGGAGAGCATAGAGGGAGTCGGAGGGATGGAGAAAGGAGTGCAGACATCCGAAGAATCAGGTAGGTGGCCCAAATGAAACAAAGCTAAATCCACAATGTCCAATCATGTGAAGTACCATGTGTCCACATAGTGCAACAGAAACACATGTAGTGCAACAGAAACACATGTCCAGGAGAACGTCCACACACATTGGCCTGATAGCGCACTTTAAAACTCACAATAAATACATAAATAATTAAAAACCCCTAAAACACCCACTACACGTGCAGCAGGCACACCCTAACTGCAGGCTGCCAAACAACTGCACCCTCACTCCACACACAAATGAAAGCACCTCCAAGGCCCCGACCCAAATCACCCTCAGGTACCACCCCAATGCATGTGATACAATGCCATTCCAATTCCCACAGACCCATTAATAACCCTCGCCCTCCTTTACTCCACCACAGGGTCCGATCCAAACGACGAGCATCAGGACACCCCTACCAGCACACCTGCAAAGAGGGCCAAGACCAACGGCCAAAGACCCTCCACCTCAGCTGCACGCATCAAGACACGGCAGCAGCACAAATCAGGTGGCAGCACAGAGGAGGGAACATCAACAGGCACCCCAGCAGCCAGCATGCCCACAACAGCAGCACCACAGGTCCCCCCAATGGATGCCACAGAAGGCACTGCCTCTGGTGGCAGCAGCACCATAGGTGACACCCCATTGATGGCAGCATGCTCCGACACAGAAGACGGGGATGTCGAAGTCAGATCCATCCATGACCTGTCCCAATCCCCCTGTCTGTCCCATCCCGTACAACATGAGGATACCACGCAGGGGCACCCACAAGACGACGACTGGCCATCCCCCACAAGCCCTGTGGCAAGGCAACATGAGGTCACCAGCCCCTCTGTGACACCACCGCAAATGGCCATGGCCCAGCAGAGGCAACAGTCCCTCGACCAGTTAATCGTGCAACAGCAGCAACTGGCCACGCTCCTCAAGGACCATGCCGATGAATGTGGGGGCACTAAGGCAGACATAGAAACATCAACTGAGACACTTAGGGCAGAAATGGAGAGAAGTACAGAGACACTAAGGGCACAAATGGAGAGTAGCACCGAGTGCCTGAGAGTCCAAATGGAGAGTAGCACCGAGTGCCTGAGAGTCCAAATGGAGAGTAGCACCGAGAGCCTGAGAGTCCAAATGGAGAGAAGCACCGAGAGCCTGAGGGGGGAACTGCATGCGACGTCCAAAGACGTATGTGCCGAACTTGCCGCAGTGCGCCGTGTGCTCACTGAGCTCTCACAAACCCTTAGGGACATGCATGGACGTGAGCAGGCAGAGACATCATCCGTTGCAAGTTCCGTCCAGGGCAGCCCCCAACGTAGATCTGGGAGGAACCTGCGCTCCACAGGCAGGGGTGCCCCTGATACCCGCAGAGGGGGCTTGCAATAGCGACTGCCCACTGACAATGAGCATCTTTGGACACTGGTGTTCGGGGGGGAGGTAGGAGGGTGGAGGGGGTGTGTTGGGCTCACTTGGGTGGCGGGTCGATAGGGTGTTCAACATGATATCACATATGCCATAAACAATGCACGATCAACCAATGAGATGTGTGGACAATGATCTTTGTGTACTAGGCCATCATAGGCGTACAGTCCATATTGTGCATGTACCAGACACACACAGTGCCACGAGTACCGTGTCCATGTATCAGCCACCAGGCGTGAGTGCTAGAAGCATGCATCAATGAGATGCTGACGAATGTCACGGCCCTCCGGTGCCTCGCAGACTCCTTGAGGTGCTGCCACATCCCCACCCTCATCATGACCATCTTCAGGTGCTTGCAGTTCTGCGTCAGGGGGCATGGGCACATTTCTACGTACGCACATGTTGTGGAGCATGACACATGCCATGACCATCTTTGCAACCTTCTCATGGCGGTACAGGAGTGCCCCGCCAGACCTGCTGAGGCAGCGGAAACGAGTCTTCAGTAGGCCGAATGCCTGTTCAATGACTACACGGGTACGTGAGTGGGCATGGTTGTAGTCCTCCTCATGCTGGTCCCGTGGGTTCCGGACTGGTGTGAGGAGCCATCTCTTCAGTGGATATCCAGCATCACCTGTATGTGGACGATAAACGTATGATGTGGAATGCCATTGCTACGTACGCACACCCCCCCCCTTCCTGCCAGGTCATTGCCGAATCACATACCCCACATCATCATGCATGAAATGAGACTCACCGAGTAGCCAGGATCTGTTCCCTGCGTGTCGCTCCATGTAGCGTGGTATTGTAGAGTTCCTCAAGACCATAGAATCATGGGTTGATCCAGGGAATCGGGCACAACAATGTGTAATGATCCTGTTGGAGTCACACACCATTTGTACATTCAGGGAATGAAATTGTTTTCGGTTGCGGTACTGGGCCTCCATGGCATGTGGGACGACCAATTCCACATGGGTGCAGTCGATGGCACCAAGGCAACCCGGTATGCCGGCAAGTGCATGGAATCCCACTTTTGTGTTGGTAATTTCCTGCTCCGAGCGTGGTAGAGAGATGTAGTCGTCTGCGTGCTGCAGGAGGGCATCGAGCACTTGCAATAGTGTCCGTGAGAACAGTGGCTGAGAAATGCCATGCAACTGTCCGACTGTGTGCTGGTAGGTGCCTGTGGCCAGGAAGTGGAGTACAGACACCACCTTCAGTAGGGGTGGGATGGCGGTTGGGCTATCTATCATGCTGACAAGGTCAGCCTGTGTCATGTCCACAATGGCGGCTATGGTGTCCCGGTCCAAACGGTAGAGGGTGTGGATCTGCTCATCAGTGAGGTTGAACGGATGTGCTCGGAGGCGTGGGATTGCGGGCTGCCTGCGTGGTGGTAGTGGCTGTGCTGGCGGCCCTTGCTGGCCCTGCCTTGGCCTCCTCCTCCTCCTGCGTCTCCTCCGTGCGGCCGGTTGTAGTTGGTGTTCGTCTTCTTCTTGGAGTTGGAGTACTTGCAGTGCTATCAGGTCCCCCAGGGCCAACATCGCGAGTCCTGCCGGTAGCATTTCGGAGTGGGTGTGGTTGTGGGAGGAGACTGGGTGTGCAATTTATGTGTTTTCAGGCTGTATGGCCTCCACCTGTGGTGATTCATTCCACCTGTGCAAGCTGCTCTCCCCTTTGGCCGAGCACGTCCCGCACACAACGCTGCAATTCGAGTAATGGCATCTTGCTATTGCAATCATGTTTTTGTACCCGATGGCAGTGTAACATTGGTTGATATGTTCATTCGGCTATGGTCCCATTGTTTCACATACAATCTTTGCAGTCGCGAACAGACTTGTGAAGGGTCAGTGGAACGTAGTACTCGAGTAACGGTGGGCCCTCATGCATCACTGTACCGAGTTGCACCGACGGGCGGGGCGTCCCATTTGTGGGTGAAGGCAGTTGCCATTTTCACACACAGCCGCACTAGATGGATTAATTTGTGATTTCAAGCGGCCACAGATGCCTTTTCGACGTGATGTTGCAAATGAGGAATTCGAAGGGCGGCGCTTTCGGTTATCAGCTAGCGGCGAGGAGATGCCCACAGGTCTGACTGCAAATATAACGTTCTATTGTTCAATGTCCTTGAGACAGGGGCCATGGCGAGGATGCAATGATTGATATGAATAGTTTGGGATGCGCAATAGCGACGTGGGCGATGTGGCCGGACGTTCCCAAATACATGTTACTTCACAACACTGGAATTACGGGCTGGGGCACTGTGGATTTTGCAGGCTGCATAACGCACAGACTCAATGGATATTTCTAATGTTATGTGAGTAAATATTCAGGCGTTTTTATACCGGGATGAGGGAATGATGAATGGATGCATGGGCAGATGATTTGATACAGAGTTTGCCATGTACAGGGCTTCTTGGAATCTGTCCGCCTCCCCTGCGCTATGTGATGCAGGGCTGCCATAGTGGGACCATCGTCTATCTGGCCTTGTTGAGCCCTCCCTGTCTCGACGCGCCTTCAGACACTTGTGTCCATGCACGTTAACATTCCCATCAGATGGATTCTGTTTTCACAGACGCATGCACAGGTACACTCGTTTGTGATGGTGTTTACACCTCGATATAGATAGTTATGAGTCGCAAGTGGTTTTGGGGTGGTGATGATCCTTTGGAGTGGGCTAGCATGCATATGGCTGTGGATTTAGTGTGATCATTGAAGTGAGTTGTTCGAATGTAGTTCTGATGGCCATTCTGTTCTTTTTCTTTTCTTTTGGTTGACAGGTATCTCCTCCCCTTTTGCCACTGCCATCTGTATGCCACTCCTGCAGATGGCTTTTACTCCCGACACCTGCTGCTTCGTGTTAATCAGTGGAGCAGCATTACGATCTTATGGGACGATCACCAATGGGCCACATGCCCTTACGCAGTACTAGTGGCTCGGAGCAACATTTCGGCCTTTCAGCTGGACTAGTGCCTCCCCATTGGGACGGCCCTGCGGTTCTGTGCGCCTCCATGTTGCCTTTTCGTACGTGAATGTGGCTCTGTGTACCATGATGGAACAGGGCGTCACACAAGTAGTAGCTGGTCATTTCTTGCGGATGCAGCCCACAATGGTGAAATGTGTTTTGGAGTTCATGGCCTAATGGCTGTATGGGCTTGGTGATTTTGTTGTGCATTACATTTCTATTCTGATATGGGCCGTGTAGCGTTCTTCTTTGCAAGTGATGTGGCATATTCCTATTTGGGGAGCGATGTATTGTGAGGAGATCTGCATTGGGTTCCAGCTTCGGAGTTTAGTTGCGTGGTACTGTGCTGGGCGCGTTTGCCTACGAAGCCCAGTGAGGTCAGGGATGGGGGCTGCCAATATGACTGTTTGAATGATGTCATGCTCAGGGGCGGGGGATTGGGTTTTGTGTAACAGATGCCGGTCAGCCAGGTGGACTGGTGGAATGATGTGATTTCGGAATATTGCTGGTCACAGGTGCCTGTGTTTGCGTGCGTTTCTTGGTGGGGGACTGTGGTCATGTCCATTGGAATGGCTTCTGTATTCGTGCCATCTGTGCCCTGCAGCTCCCATTGGCCCCTCTTGTGATTCTTTTGTTCGTTGGCATGCATGGGTGACTTGTACATTTCACTGGTTGCATTGTGACTTCATTGCACCTACGGGGAGTTGTACTTTGTGGGCAGGGAGCGGTGTACAGGCACTCAGTGGGGCCGTTTACGGTTGATTCGCGATGCCGTACTTCTCACCATGGCGGAATGGTACTTTCCGCCGTGCTTGATGGCGTTAGGTACATGTCCGCTAGGGTCGTAATTCGCGTACCCTTGCGCCATGGTGGTATTTACGGTTTGGCATGGCGCGCGCGCGCGTACTTGGTGCAGTTAGCGTTGGCGTTCACTACGGTGTCGCTAATGGCATCGTACTTTGCGGTGACGGGTCATAGTCGCACCGAGCGCTATTCGATGGCGGTATTGCATTTCCGCCATCGTTTTTCGATTTCCGCCAGGGTCGTAATGAGGGCCAATGAAATGAAATGAAGGAAACCTTTTACCAATTGTTACTAAAGTCTCTGAGTGATGGGCATGTTATTAAAGGCACTCTACAATAATATATAATATTGAGGTGAATTAAGTTAAGATCTTTAACACTTATTTAACACTTATTGAATTCCGAACCAAATGAAAAGCGTATTTAACATACCGAACTGAAAACCGTTACCTATGAAGATCATCAATTAAAGAAGCATGTAAATTCTGCATATGTCAAGTTCAAAATGGAACACCACTTTAATCACAAGTCAAATGTATATATGTTGAATCTACAAGAAAACAAAGTTTTGAACCAAAGAAACCAATACATATTGAACTATAAAGTGAACAGAACTTAAGCAACACAAGTGAGCCAATAAACTTTGGAGATGAACTTTAACAAATTAATAAATTGCAAAGACATTCTTGTACAAAATCTTACCATATCAAGAGGGGCGCAAGTGTGACATAGACCTTTAAGAAAGCTGGAAACTATCATTTTACATTGAAAGTGAATCTTGGGGAAGGAAACCTTGAGTTTAACCTGCTCATTAACTTGAAGACGACGTCTCAAGATATTCTGTGTTTGGAACAATGTTTTGATACTCGGTGAATTTAAGGCAATCCTGAGACTTTAATTGGAACTACTTTATACTTGTGGAAGGGAACTGAAAGAAAGCTCTGAGCTGGTCAGAGCTACAAACGTTAGGTTGAACACTGTTTTGTTGGTTGTTGACATCCCTACACATTGTATAAGATTAGTTGTGAGGGCAACTGTAGACATTGGACACAGAAAGATTCCAAAATTGAACTTTTGGACTTTCCTTAGTTTTGGTTTGGTAGAGAAATCCAACAATAGTATAGGACAAGATAGGGGTTTTTCCATCCTGACTTTTAAGTTAATATAAAGTTTTATTGTTAATTCAGTTCTCTGTGTTTTACTCCAAGATGCCTTCACAATGCATGCACAAGGAAAATGCAGTTCCTGTCAGCAATTTAAGATTAATTAACAAATACTTGAGGCTGATTTTGAGTGTTTCCAGAAGTTTATTTAATAAAGGGAGTCAATGACATTACAAGAGAAAATAAAGAAGATTGTGCTTGGTTATCCAGTACTCACACTAACCAAATCCAAAGACTACTATAAGGCAATCTACAAACTGTACAAGGGCCCCTAATCAGGCAACGTATTGTTAGCAGCACAACACCACCTCAAAGGGAAAACCGCCCAAGGAGTACTACCTTCACCAAGATCAAGTGACATGCAAATGAAACAGACATATAAGTGGGACATGAAGATACAAAGTAATTTACACAGGGCCCTAAGACACGGTGGGTCATACACCTAGGACTGCATAGACATGTCAGCCCTTGCAATTAGAATTTCATCAAAGTTCACAGTTCTGTTAGAAGATGTTGGCAACTGAATGTGCCTATATCCCTGCGTATTATTGCACAACAAATACTGTAAACCGGTATAAAGACTGGTTCTCTCGCCTACTCGAGCTTTGGCTAATATTGACCAGAATGATGTTTTAGGGCTGAGCCTTCACGGGGCGCATGGAGTTCTTGTTGAGATGGTTGTAGTTGCACAAACCTGAAGTTGACAGTGATCGCCAAGGTTTGTAACAGCATGGTAAATGGGTCAGGGATGTCCTCCATTTGGCTTAATGACAGTCCCACCTTCACTCAATGGCACCTGTTCAACAGTCCAAGACCAGGACAGACTTTACATGGGAGTATATCACCTCTCACGCTTAAAAGCAATTTCCAGTTCCAGCAGATATGCTCACAACATATGTTAGACGTATTCACTTGCAGTGTCCATTACCGGCATGAGCGGTGCAAGTGTGACACGAGCGGACGCAGGTGCACCCGTGCCCATGGAACCACAAAGACATATGCCACCATGTGACTCTAAGCTCAAAGAACTTCCCTGGCCGTCACCCAGTCCATGCACAACAGAAACCCCAAAAGACACTGCAGGCGGACTGCCCGGTGCATCAGCAGCAGAACCCGCCCCTGTGTGGTCCAGATACAGGCCCCAACATACTGCAGATCTTGGGAAGGTTCCAAACAAGATTTGTCCCAATTGATCAGGAACCCCAGAGATTTGAACACTCCACAGACAATGGTCACATGCACCACCAACAGCTCCCTGGAGGAAGCTTTGTTCAACCAGTCATCCTGGTACAGAAAGACCTGTATCACCCTGGCATGAAGGAGTGCCAACACTGGACCCACCACCTTCATAAATACCCTGGGAACTGTCTCAGGCCGAAGGGAAGGGCCCTAACTGGAAATGCCTTCCCTGGAAAAGAAAATGCAGATACTCCCGATGCAACCTCCGAATGGGAACATGAAAGTACTCATCCTGGAGAGCCGATGACACCAAAAAGGCCAATTTCTCGTTCAATGGGATGATCCTCCGCAGACCCTCCATCTTGAAATCTTCATCTTCTTCATCATACATACTAAACAGATCCTTAGAAAATCCTGGATGAGAAGAAAACCCACAACCACTTCCAGAACCTCTGGAGGAGCCTTGAGACCCTTGCCGTCTGGCCAGCTCCAACTGGTGATCCCTGTCGTTCTGTTTCTCAATCCTGTCATACTCCAGCTTAGCCATGTTAAAGTCCAACTCCTTCTCCCTGAGCCTACGTTTCTCTTTTTTAAGCTCAAACAAGGCCTCAGCTTCTGAGGTTGGGTCGGGAGTTGCACAGGGCACCCAGGTAGTTTTTGGGGTGGCTGTGCTGGTGTAAGGGGACAGGCAAGCATATCCAGCAGGAGGCTAAACAAGAAGGAAGAATAGAGAAAGTAATTCAGAAAAGAACAGAAAGAAAGGGCAGGCCTCAATGGTGAACAAGAAGGGATGGGAACCATGCACTTAACAAACATTGAGGAATCCCACTAGGAATATATGCACAGGTTGGACTAGAGACTACCCACAGATATAAGGGAAGCTCAATGCCTCTGTTTAAGTTACTTTTACAGGCACCACACCCTGCAAGCCCATGAAAGGGGACAGCAAGAGTGGCTTCTGTGTCTGGATCCTAGGATACAAACAAGGAGTGTACTTAAACGAGACAAGCCGGTATGGGTCCAGCCGGAACCTACGGTGGATGCCCTCTGAGAGAACAGAACACAAAACACTGTTACATTAAATTCACTATAGACTACAAGTAAAACGAGACAAAGGAAGGGGCAGAGATTGCCTGCTGGGAACCTCACTAGCCAAACTCTGAACAAAGGAATAACAGACGCACGAGTGATGACAAGAACGGTAACTGAAATATCTAGGGAAGAATAAGCAGTCACAGTAAGCAAGGTTCAGGACAGAGACCTGAAATGAAAGAGGAAAAGCAAGTAGGAAATATCTAAGTGCAATGGTACAGGAGACTGGAACTGCAGACTAGAAACTAAGGACTGGAATCAAGGAACAGCGGAATGGACTGTAGACCAGGAACAAGGAAAACTCAGGACTGAAACTCTGGACAAGGAAAACAAGGACTGAACAGCAGAGTGGTAACACAGGGCTTCATTACTAGTTAGGCGGTAACACGCTGATGCTACCGGCGGACTGCATCCAAACTCGTAACACTGGGCCTCATTACAAGTTTGCCGGTCCAGTGACAACGGTGCCGGTAAGCTACCCGCACCGTTATTACCGGACCAGCAAACTACGAGCTCTGCGAGCGGGTGACTTTCAGCCCGCCAGGTTTGACCTGGAGAGCTGAACGGCATGCGCTCGCAGACCTTGATGGTAGCACCGGCACCGTTATTAACGGTGCCGGTGCTACCGTCATCCCCATTCCCATAGAGTCCTATGGGACTCAAATGGGAATGGGGAGTAATTCATTCCAGCACCCGGCAATACGGAATTACCGAGACCGCTGAGGCTGTAATGCTCCGGTGAGTCCCCATTGCCGGGTGCTGGAAAAAAATTACTCTGACGGCAGCCGTGCCATTTCTATTGGCACGGCTACCGCCGGACTCATAATAAGGCCCACTGTTTCCGCCGCCTGATATCCTGATACCACCGGGACATTACAAGTCCCAGGGGTGGAAAGTGTAAGTCTGAAGCACTGGCATGGTTGCCAAGTGCCGGTGCTTCCGTGACCACTCCGCCTACCGGGGCTGTTGCGCCCAGCAGGTCAGACCTGCCGGGCGTAACGTCCTAGGAAGGCAAAGTTGGAGTGTGGCGGTTCGGAAAGGGTGCCGGTACGGTGCGACCAGACCCCTTATTGCCAGACGGCCACACTCCGAATGAGGCCCATGGAATTCAAGGAACTGTAAATCCGGACTGGAATAACAAGGGCTGGACTGCAGACAGATAACAAGGAAACTCAGGACTGGAAACGTAGAAGTAAAAGCCAGGTAATACGGACTAGGGGCATAGAACAAGGATCTGCAAGCAGGCAACACGATAATAGGTGGTAAAGAGCAAGGAGCTGCAGACAGGGAACAGAAGATAGCAAGCAAGGGCACAGGGCTGCAGTGCAGGAAGCACAGAGGAGCAGGGCAGAAGGCAGGGCAGAGTAGGCCGAGTAGCAGGGCTGCAAGGCAGGGCACTGGAGCAGGAGCAGGTTCTGGCAGCAACAGGAAACAGCAGAATTCCATGTCTCAAGGTACAAAGGGCTGGGAGCGAGCTCAATGCAAGAGCCATGTGCTCCTGTAGGCAGCTGCTTAAATACTGACCTGCCCTTTGCTGAAGCAGGCTCATTAGCAGCACCTGGGGCAGCATACCTGAAGGTAATCTGCTTCCTCCCTCTCTGGTCGTGGGAAAGTGAAAGCAACACTGATCTCTAGGGCCTCTGGGGATTGTGGTTCCAAGACTGATGTTCATGGGGGAGAGGCACCCCTGGAGTGAGAGTGATGTGAACAGGTTGAGCAGAAAGAATATGTCATACCTTATTAGCATGTGCTGCCCAGAGGACCACTGGCACTGAGCAATAAGGTTTTGTACCTGTGTAGCTTGTGAGGGTGTTAGGAGTGAAGGAGGCTCTGCAGGAAGCTCCTCGTGAGTGGGGTGTTGGAGGAAAAAACAACATTCAACTTGTCTAGATTATGGAACCTCTAGATAAATACCATCAGGAGAACAATACGCAGTATAATTCGTCTTGCATAGCAGATCAATACCTAACACATTAGTGGTGAGGCAGAGCATAACAGAAAGCTGTGGTGTTCAATGATAGGACCAATGGAAACAGACCATTCAGGTGATACTGGGTGTGGGATAGTGGTGCCAGATATGACAACGCCATTGACAATTTCCTTAAAGACATCCACATTTAGAAATGCAGCAGCTCACAGTGTGGAGTGCGTGGCACCAATGTCAAGTAGTCCAGTGGTAGCAAAGCAGCAGACGGCATGACAGTGCCCATCTGGCAATGTCATTGTGGACCACAGGAGATCTGAATGTCCTGGTAGCCCCCATCAGGAGGAGGAGGAGGTGGAGAGGCAGGTGGTCTTGGTGTAGGGTAGCAAAACAGAACTGTTAGGAGGAATGAAATAATTGTGAGTAGTAGTGGGACCATATTGCCGTGGTCTAAACAGACCTTCCTCGATATTGCGGCATGAAATGGCAAATTCTGCGGCATGAAATGGCAAATATTGCGGCACAAACCTTTATTTGTTGCAGCATTTTTGTGGGACATTTTGTATTAACTGGAGGGTGTAAGGTTGCCACATTGTAGGAAAGAGGCAGAGTGCAAGGCTACAAGAGAGCCAGGGTGTCATTATTATGTATCATTTATATTAATTTAATAGGAAGAGTCCATGATGTCTCTGGCTTGGCAGAACAGTTTTTGTTTTGGCTACATTTTTGGTTTAATGCATGACTATTTAATAGTATTAACTAAATTGATCATTATCAATTTTAATGCAGAGACTATTCACCCTTCTATGTTCTCCAATCCCCCAAACACCGACACACCTTTCTCACAAACACACAACACACATCTCACCAACATCTCATTAAAACTTGCATTCCTGAACCTCTCACTCTGTCATACAAATACTTTTGTGCTGTGTCACACTGTAAAGTTACAATTTGCACTCACCCGCCACAGCCAAACTCCAAATCATGCTCCCAGCTCACACCTTACACTCTACAATTCCTCCCGCAATATACAGTTCTTCATTCTTTTGTGCTTCTTCTGCATCTTGCATCCTTTCTCCCATTCTATCGCACTCTTCACTTATCCTTTTACCTAATCTGCAGCTCACTGGCTCTTTCCGGCGAACCTCTTCCTCTCTGCTTCCTGGCTCACTGCTCCCCCTGACCAAAAGCTCCCTCGACTTTCTGTACCTCTGCTCCCTCTCAGATTTCTGGCCCACCGCATCCCTGCTTCCTCTGCTCTTTTGTGCACCGCTTCCTCCTCTGACCCACTTCTCTGCCTCTGCTTTCTTGCCTATCACGTCACATCTCCTCCATCACTCTCCCTCTCTCACCTTTCCCTCTCATGGTGTGACCGTTTAAAAAAAATCTAGATTTTGACCATGTTCATCAAAAAATGGGGCATTTAAAAATAGAGCCGAGGATATGCTATTTTAAGATAACCCATTTTTGGAAATGAGCAGGTCACCTTATTCTCAAAGGTGACCTATGCATTTCCACGGGGCTGAGCTGTAGTGCAAATTGTGTGCTGGCCAGCTGCCTTGAATAGGGTTCTGGGTTGTTTGACCGAAGTGTAATTATCTATGGTGGAATTGAACGTAGTCAATTTTTTCGCAAATAGATTTGCACTTCAGCCAAACAACCCAAAATGTATCTTTCACCACCACCCCACTCCGTCCCCTACTTAACTGCTTGGTTGCTGCCGCTTCCCCTGCAACCCTGCGGTGTCAGATCCGTCTCTCTAACGCAGGTCGGATCCGACACTGCAGGGTCCCTTTTTATTTTTTTGTGTTTTTGTTTTCGGAACCCGACCTCCAATTTCGAGGAAGCAGGGGACACCCCTGCAACCCCAGAAATACTGAACAAGGGGAGCGGGTGACAACCCTGCAACCCCTGCTCCACATGTTCAGTATTTATAAAAATCGATCGAATGGTACTGGCGAAATAGGTCAAATTGTACCATTCGATCTATTTTTGGTAGTCAAAATGGGTAGTACCTTGAATAGAAGCACTCTCCCGACAGTGTTCTGCAAGCTCCCAGCACCTTTTACAGCGACAGGCACTCCAGGGGTCTGCCACTGTAAAATGCAACCCAAAAAACGCATTTCTATCCTGTTTGAGGAACAGAAATGCAAGTGACATAGCAGCGGTTCATACCTTAAAAAAAATGCATGACAGGGTCAAGAAAGACCCTGTCAGGCAGTGGCACCCACACCTCCTGTGTGCGTATGGTTGCCTACAATTTCTGCACATTTAAAAGTGCATCTTGCTTGGAAATTTAGGATGTGCTTTTAAATTGGCAGAAACTTCCCCTAATTTGCTAAAGCAGGTGAAAAAGGCCATCTGAATGGGTGTGCATATAAAATCCACAAGGGACACCTGAATGGGCCCATTTTAATAAAATGTGCCCATTCAGGTGTCCCTTGTGGATTGGGCTGCTCTTTTTGTGGGCACAAATGATGTGATGTGTTAGCACATTTCATTTCTTGCATTAAAAAGTTTTGAGAATCTGGCACCCTGAGTTTTTTTTTTTTAAATGGTTGTTTTTGCAATTTTTTTTGCAAAAACGGTTGTTTTTGCGCCAAACAGCCGTTTTTGAGGCATTTCGCGCTAAAGGGCCCTTTTTCACAGCATTTTGCGCAAAACAGACGTTTTTGCGTCATTTTGCGGGATCGCAAAATCGCTATAAACTGGAGGGTTTGTCTAGAAGGTTTGGTAGAACATTGCAATACAGACAGAGAAGTTGCCCTGGCAGGGGTTGCCGGGCAGGCAAAAATAGGTGTGCAGAAATCTGCTGTGGCTGGTGTCCCTGCTGAAAAGGTGGCAGAGCATTCTGTTGCGCATAAGGCTGGTGTGAGGTACCCGGGCATCCCTGGCCCCCAAAGTCAGTCTTTTGGGGAGCCTGTTGTATCTGCAAAGCCCTAAGGTGGGTAGCCCAATCTTTCTCCTGGCGTTTGAGTTTGTCATACAAATCCTGAGCTGCTTGTTGTGCTTTTTCAATAAATTCAGCTTGCCACCACACCTGAAAAATATGCATATCGTTAGAAATCTCCAGAAGTAGACCAGTCACAAAAAACGTGGTAAAAGCAGTAAGTCAGTCTAGATAGGCAATCATAGGGTATTCACATTGGTTCGTTTTGAAAGATGCGTTCTTTGATCAGTCAGATGTGACCATGTATTGTCTTTGATGAGGGCGGTAAGAGCAGTAGTACTACCAGTAATAACCTCACCTTCAGCTAGTGTGTCAGGCCTTTGCACTTTGTCCATAATTTGTTTTTGTATAGAGTGTCTTTGAGCACAGCTCATATGAGTTGTTTAATGCCTCCAATGGTGGGATCATAACAGGCAATCACTGCGTCCAAATGCTCCATGAAAGCAGTGGGGGTTGTCAGGCAACGTGGGGAATTGTTATAAGTCAGTGGAGCTCCAGGGAGTGTGAATCTTCATAGGTTCTGCATCAGTATTAGCCTGACGGAAGGTTCGCATAGGCATAAGGGTGGATGAGGCAGAGGATGTTGAGGCGTCCACAGTGTGTAGCGAGGGTTACTCAGACATAAATTAACGTGACAATTGAATATCTTGCCTGGTAAACTGTCATGGCATGCAGATAACAGCATAGGAGGCAGCCAGTGTATGCAAGTCCTCCATGTATTTCTATCAGGTTGAGTAAGACATGGACCCGTAGGACCGGGGGGTAGGCAGGGCATTGGATGTAGATTGAGGTGGGAACCTACTTTGTGTCAGATACCTGGTATTGCCTCATGATGGAGGCGAGAGTTCTTGCCCCCGTAGTGTAGACGAAGAATTCTCCCAAACAATGTAGCTCTGAATGAAACACACACGCAGAGAGATCTATTAGTTGAGAGAGAAGGACACCAGCTGAACCCAGGAACTGTTAGTTGGGAGAGGAGGACACCAGCCGAACCCAGGAACTGTAACGGAGATAAGGATAATCAGTTAAGGGTGCAAAGAAAGTGTCAGTATTATCCAATACCTTGGTATATTGGCTAACCTGAATATGAACGTCAACAATCCCCACTGGGAATAAAGGCAGAGGACCCTCTCTTAGTTAACGTCACTTGTCTCAGGCAGGCAGAAGGAATTCCTAAAGAATGAAAACAACACTGTGACACAATGACCCAGGGGTAATGATCTACTAATGGACAAAGGACAGAGAGACACTTACCATCCGAGAGGCTATGGAGGAGCAGTCCAGGTGGTGCACTTAATGTGTTTTGCCCATCTAACCTCACCACGATGGCACAAGGACACCTAGTACGGCAGTGGCCAAAGTCTCTGGTTCCAAGGGACCACCTATCATGACGGAACAAGGACACCTAATGATAGTTAAGCGACAGGGGTGGAAGTATTTAAGTTCCTATGCTGATTTGGCAAAACACACGTGGGGCGCTTATCGGGGTCAGATCGAAATAACAATTCTGATACGTGGAGAGAGTAACCAATGTCACGGGGGGCTGGTAGATCTTGTGGTCCGGGTCTGTTTGCAGAGCGAGTCACAACGAGGACAAAATCGGCAAGAATGCAGCTGGTCGTGTAAGCAGTCTGGGTCTGTTTGCAGAGCGAGGCACAAGGAGGACAAAACCGTCAAGAAGGCAGCTGGTCGTGGAAGCAGCCCAGGTCTGTTTGCAGAGCGAGGCACGAGGACAAAATCAGCAAGAAGTAGGCAGGTCATTTTTGTTCCGTGTTCGTCGTTACTAAAGGAGATCAATTCAAGAGGTACCAGGGCTAGGAATCAGGAAACAAGGTAGGGACAAAATGGGAGAAAGAAAAACAGCAAGATATGCAACTTAGTAGCGTCTTGATAATTCAAAATCAGAAGCGGCGTTGCCTGAGACCCAGAAGCTTAAGTAACATCTCAGTTAGGTCACTCTGACCACATTCTCAGTCACCAATATGTACTAACTCACATTACAAAGTAACTGAATGTACAACTGTCGGTATGAAGTCAATTTGTAAGACCTCAAGGATAAGAAAAAGGTCATGTTAATTGTAGCTATGTTTTGTTAGGCTAAACTGTTTGTTTTTGAAAGTTCATGATATAAATAAAATGTGTATATATGCCACGTGTAGCCTGGGTGCTCTCTAGTATACAGACCACTAGTAGTGATCTGTCATTAGTGTGCTGGATCCTTTCACGGCCAGTGTCCGCAAGGTGGGGTTGCCTTAGTCCCTTTTCTCAATTGTGTTATACCCCCTCATGACTTAGGCCCCCCCGAAACAAAAAAGAGGGCAACTTACCCCTTATATAGCAAACAATCTGTCTGGAGACACTTTGTACCAGGCGAAATAAGCCAACCAATGACCAACAGACAGACATAGCAGGGGGATTTGCGGCCTACTATGCCGATTTGTATAAGACACCCACCACCCCTGCGGACACTTCGATCTTGGAGGAAATGACTCTTCCCACTTTAGACAAGGTGCAACAGGACCTACTAGAGAAGGAAATCACAGAGGAGGAGGTACTGAGTGCCATGTCTGGATTCCAATCCGGCAAGTCTCCGGGTCCAAACGGCTTCCCGGTTGAGCTGTGGCAGAAAGTGGGAAGGAACGTAATCGCCCGCACCTACTCCGCATGTACCAGCACGCATGGGACCAGGGCTCCCTGTCCCCGGACCAAAGAGAAGCCACAATAATAGTACTACCAAAGGCGAATAAACCTCCCGAAATCTGTAGCTCATACAGACCTATCTCACTCATAAACAGTGAAACAAAAATATTAGCTAAGGTGCTGGCGGACCGACTGCAGCAAGTCATCCCTTCATTGATCCACTTGGACCAATGTGGTTTCATGCCCCAAAGATCAACTCGTATGAACCTCTATAGGCTACACTCAGCTCTGGAAAGGGCATACAGGCTCCAGGGTCCATTAGCACTATTAGCAATCGACTTCAAAAAGGCCTTTGATTCGGTACGCTGGGAGGCCATCTGGAAAATAATGAGCCACATGGGATTCGGCTGGTACTTTATGAGCTGGGTGCAATTATTATATAGCTGCCCTAGAGCCAGAACTAAAGTTAATGGCTGGCAATCGGACCCCTTTATTTTGGGCACGGGCATGAGGCAGGGCTGACCCCTGTCTTTGCGATTGCCATAGAACCCCTGGCTATACTCCTACGAAACACCCCACTTTGGGAGGGCTTCCAATGGTCAGACACATGGGAGGACAGAGTCTCACTCTATGCAGATGACTTGTTAATATATCTGAAGGACCCGAGTAACTGCCAAAGAGTCACACACATGCTAAAGAGATATGAGGCCTTTAGTGGACTTAACGTAAATTGGTCCAAATCTACACTATTTCGCATAGGATGCGCAATCGTCTCCATACCAACAAACTGCCCCCTACCGCATAGTAACAGAACAATTTAAATACCTCAGTGTACAAATCACAAAAATCCTCACGGACTGCATACCAATGAACCTACATCCCATCGCAACAAGATTCGCGGAGGACACTCGCCACTGGATCTCCCTACCACTGACGCTGTTAGGTAGAGCGGCCCTATTCAAAATGATTGCTCTCCCTAGGTTTCTGTACATTTTGCAAAATGCACCACTTCACATCCCAAAGCACAAATTCCTTAAAATTGATCATATCCTCCGGAAACTACTATGGTGCGGGGGCCACCCATGGATAGCACTTCCTACACTTCAGAGGTCTATCTGGGAAGGGGGAATTGGACTGCCCAGACTGCAAACATACTACTGGGCTGGACAGATGGGGGAGGTGAATGACATGCTTCACGGGGATGCAAATTTGCCAGACATTCGAGGGATCAATGCCGATAGTACAGCATCTCCCTTGGAACTCTTGTACCGTGGCCTGCGCGGCGCGACATCCCCTCGATGTCGACACAAATCACCAGAATCTGGGCAGAAACACACCAGTACATACAACCGTTATGGAACAAAAGATTCCTCCCAGAAATAAGCAAGCTGCCCAAATGGCCCGCCTGGAACCAGCAAGGGTAGCAAGGATCGGAGATATAGTGCAGGAGGGCATGATAGTTCCATTCGAGACATTACAATCTGCCTTCTCCCTCCCACACACAGAAATATATCACTATACCCAAATGAAACATGCACTGCAACCTAATCTACAGAACATGAGAGATATGCCAGAATACACCTCGTTGGAACGCAACATAGTCCAGGAACAAAACAAGCACAAAATCACCTCAACCATGTACAACGCGATTACATCCTTTGCCACACCGGAACTAACCAGCCTTAAAGCCAAATGGGAGCAGGATGTAGGGACATTACAACCAGAGGACTGGGCAGAGGCGCTGATGTATCCCCATGAAGTAACATATCGTCCAGGCTCAGATTGGTCCAATTGAAGATCCTGCATCGCACTTACTACGCGAGAGTAGCATTGTTTCGGTGGGGTTGACCTCCAGACCCACGATGCC
This sequence comes from Ambystoma mexicanum, assembly GCF_040938575.1. Lineage (NCBI taxonomy): Eukaryota > Metazoa > Chordata > Amphibia > Caudata > Ambystomatidae > Ambystoma > Ambystoma mexicanum. The sequence goes on along the minus strand of NC_090929.1, from coordinate 113,601,327 downwards.
TGCACTGCAAAAGGGAAGAAGTGACCTTCTTTCATATTTTATGGGAATGTGATAACATCCAACAGCTCTGGCGGAAATGTTGCGATAAATTGTCAAGAGTCATGGGCAAACCAGTAATGAGGGAACCAAAACATTTGCTACTAGGTGTATCCGACAAAAGCGACTTGTCCCGATATGAGAAGCTACTCTAGTCGACTGCCATGGAAGGACTTAGAAGGAACATTGCACAGTTGTGGGGATCAGAGACGACACCAAGCTACGAACAGTGGGCCATAGACATGGATACATGCGCAGCAACGGATCATAGAATATATGCAGCAAGGGGGTCCCCTGAGAAGGCGCACAAAATATAGCAAAAATGGGAGGAGGTCTGTTGAGTCACCCAAGGCCCAACAGAGACTTTACTCCCGCAGTAGACCATGTAAATCCATTCAGGGGTGTCAGACATGTACAGAACGGCCTACAAGAACCCTCTTTTAGTGCTTGACGATCCCGGGGGCTGTGCCCCCCCCCTCTGTCTTTTGTTTTTTCCCTTTCCCTTAAGTAAAGTGTTATTAGTAATGTTTATTCATGTATAAAAAACCAATAAAAATTGGTTGATAAAAAAAACGACCAACAGACATCTTATACTTTCGTTGTTCAAAAGCCTTGCACAAAACAAAAAGGTGATCCGCATGAAACGACTTCAAATGGCCTTTGAAACTCCTTTTGAATCCGTGTAAAAAATGTCCACACAATATTTACAGGTGAATGCCCCATCTGATGAAAACATGAAGATGGCATCAGTCCCTACTGCAGGAGTAAGTCATGTTGTGGAAAGATCAGAGCCACTTGCTAAGTCTACAAATCAAAGAGCATGGAGACGCAAAGGGAGGTTGGCCTGCAGGTACTGAAGATCAAGAGGGGTGGTGCAAACAGCTACCAGCAATTGGTATTTACCGGTGGTGACAGCAGAAAGACAAACCAGAGAGGTGGTACACAAAGGGAAACAGGGGCAAGCAAGGATTGATAGAGTTTGCTGAATATAAAGATAAAGTCCTCTACAAAAAGGACCAGAGGATCTGTGTCTGGCTTATCTCAGCAATCACATTCAGTACTTAACTGCTGAATGGCCAAAAGGCTCTTAACATCGCCTCTTTAGTTGAAATAAGAACAAAGATATAGGGGGTCATTCCGAGTTGGGCGGTAAGGGTTAACGGGCACCAGTAAGGATCTCGGTGCCGGTAAACCCTTACCGCCCAATTCCGAGGTCCCTTAGAGGGAACCACAAAGGATGTGTGATCAGACCTCATGTCCTTAGCGGGTCCCGTTAAGGGACCTTGGAGCTAATTACGGTACCGCAATTTGCAGTACCGTTATTAGCGCCTTCCCCATTCCCATTGAGCCCTATGGGGGCTCAAATGGGAATGGGGAATGGTTTACTGAATGGGGATTTACCGGGTCCTCCAGGGTCGGAGTGACCCGGTAAGCCCCATTCAGCCAGACCGGACCAGGACCCGATATTGGAGGCAGCCATGGTGCTAATAGCACCATGGCTGCCTCCAATCTCGGAATGATCCCCATAGACCACAAGGCTCTGAGTGTTGTGGTAGATAAAGCAATGAAAGTGGGAGGCCATTCACACACATTTAGTGAAGCAGGAACTTTTTCTTGTCAATCCAGGCCTCCCCGTGCATGGAAGAAAAGCATGTAGGTGTTTCTGTAGCACTATGTTGTCTGCAGCATGGACAGGGCATCAGTGAACATAACAAAATAAATGTTGACAGGGCTCATACTAAATTAAGAAAATAAACACAAAGTCAATTCATCAACCCCAGAAAAACACAATGACCTGAAACCCCAAGAGAATAAGGTAATTCCGTAAGCACAGCAGGCCTGGGGGCAGCAATTTTAAAGACGTCTGGCATAGGCCAAGGATTTGTGTTAATGGCATACCGCGGCGAACCTCTGAATGCGTGGCAAGACAAACCACAGCTTAATAACACAGCAGCGGAGGAAAAACACAACCCTGTCAGGTGCACTCACAGAAATGACAGCCCACAGAAAAGCACAACAATCTATCACCAGCATTGCTCTGAGAAAGCACCCTTAATAGCCACCCAGTGGCAAATGCCTTGGAACCAGTTTTCAAACCCAGGAGTCATGTGACAGCACACCTGGACCCCCCCTAGTTACCAACCGTGTCTATGTGGTGTCACACACAAACCACGGGTGCAGCGACTCTGAAACCCACACAAACTGGAGACAGCATCATGTCTCAATAGCTCTAAAACCAGAAATTGACTGTGATATCACAGGGTGGACCTATGCCTAAATCACACAAAAAATGCAAAGATGTTCTAAACTTGGTCTTTAACCAGTGCAAGAAGCAAAATAAACATTAACCCAAAACTGTTAAACCTAACCTGACCAAGTGAGAATCCAAACAGCCAATGCAACAAGCGATACCAAATTTACCAGTAGTAGAAACAAAAGCACTTTATTTATTCTCATACAGAACATGACAAATAGAAACAAATTACATTACATGATAGATCAGTGGTTAGCCCGAGAGGCCCTTTCAAAAAGAACTACATCTCTCCAGCATTCTGTAGTTCAGAGCTTGACTTAATCATTGTTTTGTGTTTTTGTCGAGAACATTTGCGAAAACATTAACATTCAACATTAAACATTTGGCTTCGATGTTGAGCATCAACCATAAACCTTCGGCTACGATGTTGAGCTATGCCAGTGCTTTCTGTGATTGTATCGCAGTGCACTGATACAGGGAAGATGGGGTTGTGGGCGAATGCAGGGGCACTGCTCTGCCATACTATGGGACACTATGGGACACTATACATTTCTCAATTTGCATGCCATGAACTGTACACTGACTTGTAACACTATTTATCTCTCAGTAGCTGGCAACAAAAAGAAATTGTTACGTGCAAGATAGCTCACTGCACTGATTCTTGGTTATTCAATTTTAGCTCTACAACCGAAGCCAACAACTAGCCCCTAGAAGCACAAAACAGACAGACCATAGACAAACACGATGAATGTGCTCGACAGAGCTGAAACTCTCTGACGTGCAGCTATCACATACAAATAGCAAACACAAAATACCAGGGTGTGTAAGGAGAGAGAGACAGCATACACGAGATTGCAAATCAAATTTAGTCAAAATAACGTGCAATGCCGAGAAAAAGACAGTGCCATAACCGGAAAGTTGATATTTACCACTCAGTCTGGGAAAAATCAAACAGGTTCATGGCCGTGCGCTGCGAGAAAGGTTTCCTGGAGGGCCAATTCTCAATCACACTTCTAAGTTTGGCAACTTTGCAGATAACTAGTGTGCCATGCCTTTAACCGCAGCCTCTGGTAGTATGATGGGGACCTTATGAGGTGGCCTGCAGTCGTGGTTGATGGCAGCCCTCCAGAACAACTCCTGCACAGTCTTAGTCAGAGTCACAGCATCATTTCTGTCCTGACCAAGAGTGCCCCTCTTCCCAAGGGCCGGCCTCATCTTTCAGACAATAAGTAATATAAGCAAATAAGGGAAGGGACACAGACTGATGGTAAATCATGCTTCATGTATTATATTGCAAATACACGCATACAGAGATATCAACAGGGAACACAGCATGCAAGTGTTCAAGCAGTTTCACACACAGAGCTCTCTCTCAGGCCCCCAACCCTAGAGTGCCTCTTTATATAGCATATCATAGGCAAACACTAATATATTTCAGTACTTTCACAATGGGGGGGTTACTTGGCGCGATATTACACATTTTTGGCAAGAGACTGTCGACATCTCACTTGTGACCTTGTGACGCAACCCTGCAGGGACATTGTGTTGTATTATGAATAAGCGGCATCCACAGAAACCCTCCTGTTATCTCTGATATATAGGGCTACTGCTATACTTGTAGAGAATAAGTGGAAGGGAAGGTCTCACATTTCCTCTGCCCTAGGAGGGGTTTGGGCCTGCCTGGGGTGATGCATGCAGAGCGACACAGCGGGAGGCAGAGGGAGGTGAGATGGAGGGTCTGAGGCCTAGCTATATGGGAGAGCCAAATGTAGCATACCATAGCATAACATTACCTAGCATAACAATCCTGCATAACATAGCATAGTAATCCTACCAAGCACTCTTTTAGTAAGCCATTCATCCTTGCCAAACTCCTGTTCACCTGCGGATGGTAAACAGTGCAGATTTGTGCTTAGTGCCCAGGAGACGTGTTATCTCCCCCACAAGATAATTGGCGAATTGCTGACGATTATCTGATCGTATCTTTTCACATACACCCCATCTTGGGAATACTTCTTCACTAAAAACTTTGCAGTGGATTTGCCATCATTCTTTGCACAGGGTCCCGCCTCAAGCCAACGTGAAAATAGACACACTAGTACTATTAGTCACCTGTAGGGGGCACATCTCTCTTGAATGCCAATATAGTCGACATGCAAGTCCCGGAAGGGCCCTTCCAGCCGTCGTATCGTTCCCTGCAAGGATTTCAATCTGGGAGCAGACAGAAACTGTTTACAGACCATAGAAATACCCACAAATGTATTTACCCGCTCATGCATGTTTGGAACATACCATCCCTCACTCAGTTCTGCGGCTGTGCTCTCTTTGGATGCATGAGTGCAAAAAATCTAGCTGTTCCAACGCCATATTCAACCGTTTTCTTGGGGTCACAGGCTTCCCTGTGCTATTCTGTTGCCAAATCAGGTCTGTTGCTGACAGAGAACACCTTCTCTGTATCCTTAATTCTTTTGCCTCTTTTGGAACTTCTCCTTGTAATTCTATTATGTATACTATGGGGATCATATTGAAACTTATCTCCCTTTCTTCTTCCCATTCTTCTTTCTTTCTGCTGCGTTCAGTGGCACACTTTCTCCTTCCTCTGTGTACCTCAGCATTCCCCCTTCCTCTGGTAAACATGCTGCTGCTTTTGCCGCTCTGTTAGCCATTTCATTCCACAATGATACTCTGGGGGTCATTACGACCCAGGCGGTAAGTACGCCAACTTTACCACCATGGTGTAAACTATGTTTACACCATGGTGGATGGCGGATTTACCGCCCCATTCCAAGGTGAGTGGGGCGGTAAATCCCCATTTCCCATTTTACCCTTCCCCATTCCCATTTTTGCCCCATAGGGCATAATGGGAGTGGGGAAGGCGCTAATTACCCCACCGTAAATTACGGTGGCGTAATTAGCACCAAGGCGGTTTAGCGCCATGGATTTTAACGGCTGCTAAAAGCAGCCGTTAAAATCGGAATCAGGCGTTAAGGGTTAACGACGGCGTTAACCCTTAACACCTGAGTTGTAATGAGGCCCTCTGTCTTGTTTTCCTGTAAGGGTGGCACATTTTATTATTGCCACCTCTACTGGAACCTTTAATGCCTCAATTAGTTCCCTTAATCATTCTGCATTTTGTACAGGAGATCCATCAGTTCTTTTGAACCCTCTGTATTCCCACTGTGCGAGTCCAGAATGGATAGTTGATGTGACATAGCCAGAGTTAGAAAAGATATTTGCTGCATGCCCCTGCATCCTTTTTAGTGTTCTTATCATTGCTACTAATTCTGCTTCCTGTGCTGGATACTGCAATGGTAGCCGCTGTTGGGATGCTATTACATATTCCCCATTTATGCAGCACACCACTGCCACACAAGTATGTCTCCTTCCTGTCTCTGGGTCAATACTTTCGGACCCGTCAATATAGACCAGGTCTGCCCCTGCTATTTCTTCCGCTTTAACCCCTATGTCTCCTTCCATCAAGTACATATGTGCTGCACAGTCATGTATGTAATCCCCTTCCTCTATCGCAGGGTTTTCCAACCTTTTGTGCATAATGAGCAAAATGTGCATATTGAATGAAATGGTGACCAACATTAATTTTCCGATTTAACATATCCATGCTCAGTTGGTGGAAAAATGATTGCAGCACAAATTAGAAATGTAATAAACTTAAGAGTGCTAATAGAACATTTTAATTTGCGGTACTCAATAGCTATCCAGACCACAAGCAATTCTATTAAAGGGAATTTGCAAGGCCTTTAACTTCATTTGGGATTAAGTGGTTGTTTACAGGAAATGTTGAGGAAATGAAGTGGTCAGTAGGACATTTTTAGGCAGATAGGACCAGTCAAGTTCTTCAGAAATATAGTAGGACTAAAAACACATTATATGGGGCTTTAGAGTCTCAAGCTAAATATTAGAAATGTAGTGCAAATGTTTGGACAATAAAATTGATCACTAATGGAGCACTGATTTTCAGGTGTACTTTGGGATTCTGCCTGGGGATTTTCTGGGATCTCTAGTGGCAAATGGTGCATTCCCAGGCATACAGGACCAGCAATACTGTTCCTCAGTCATTGATTACTCTATTGTGGACTGTTTTATCTTCAGGAATGTTATAAATGTTTGCACTTCTGATAACGAATAAAATGTCCGACAGCCAGGGGTGCTGGTTAGCGATGCCTAAGCCCGGCAAGGAGGCATTGGCAAGAATGACTAATTCCTAAAAATTAAGATATTCTCTTAAAACTGTTAAAACTGTTCAGAGGCCACAAAGGAAAGTGTCAGTTTGAGTTTTTGGTTGAAACTATCCGGAACCGACCTATTACCAAACAGGGTCCCCAAGTTTAGGAGGTTCAGGTCATAAAAAGGCGTGCCCCGTGGTGTCATATTCTGAATGTAGAATCTCCAAAAGAACCTTTAACCATGATTTAGTGAGTGGACTGTACACTGCTGGTCAGATTTATAGTTTCAAAAGGGCATATAAAAATAGCTAAAAGATATTTTGCCATCTCATTGGACAAGTAGTCCTTGGATCAGCAGCCCCTCACGGTTATAGGCCAATTTCATTACAGGATATTGCCAGCAAGATATTTTCCAAATGTCTGTTGCTCATACTGGAGGAGTGGGCTCGAAATAACCATTTCTTGAAGCCCTGCCAAATGGGTTTCAGTGGAGGGCTTAGTACAGTGGACCACTGCTTCATTCTGAGCACCATTGAGGAGAAATACAGTAAGTTAAAGGGAGGGAGATTAGTTGTGGCTTTTTTCAGATTTGGAGACAGCATTTGATTTGGTTGATAGAAACATATTGTGACATAATTTAAATGTTATTGGGGTCCCTAATGGTTTATTAAATCTTATCCAACTGTGATACGCAGACATCTCAGCGTCTGTCCGATATACAAGATTGGGGAATTATACATTGTTTTTCTGCACCAGTAAAGGTGAAAAGCAGGGATGTTAGTTGCCCCCCATGGATTCCTTTCTGACTTTGGCACTAGTACTTCTCTTAGCAAAGTTGGACCACACCCTCTGAAGGGCACTTTTTATCGTATGCTTCTTTATGCCACCTGCACAGCAATTTTGGACTTAACCCTGGCAGGTCTCCAACAGGGCCTGCTATACAAAGCAACGGTCTGTTCCATGATTTATTTATGGCAGCGAAATCTGGGGTGTTTTGAACCATCATGTCCTGGAGGGGTTATAAAAGAAAATCCTCTGCCAAATAGCAGGTATCCATCCAGGCAAACCTGGTAGCACCTTATGCGCTGAATTGGGGGTGTTCAGTTTGAAGTTATCGGACCAGTTAAGATTTTGAACTTATTTTTTTAAAAGGACATCTGGCTTTTTCTGCTAATCATAAAGTGAATTTCAGGGTAAGTGTGATGGCAACCTCCTCTGGTAAAAATAAATACTTGTGGTACAGGGGGTCATAGGGCACTGTCCACTAGGATCGGGCTGGGGGTTGGGCCACAACTAAATTTAGCACATTAATTTAACTCAAAATGGCTCTTAAAGCAAGAGCTTGTCCGATGGGGAGAGAGACAGAAGTCCACAATATACATAAGATGCCCTCTTCAGCTTTATACGCACACTTGGATACACACGAGATGCCAAGGAGAATCTGTGAAATAAGATCCTCAGAATGCAGGAGGCTGATGCTAATGGTACAGGTAAATTTACCCACCCTTCGATAAATAGCGAAGGTGTGCAGGCGGAAGCACAAAGTGTGCCTGCAAAATGGCAGTCAGTGAAGATGTGGTTCATTTTCTGTTCATTTATCATTGTTTCTCAGTTTTGTGTAAGCGTGGACATGCATGGAAGCGATGTTTTATAGAATGAATTGTCATGATCAGTTTTTTATATATAGCTTGTTTGAATATGTTAAAACCGCTTTATCATTTTGGACTTGGTCTATGTGAATTTTATGAAATATAATACATGTTTTTAAATGTTGCAAACGTAATGTAGAAATATGATTAAATAAATATTGATTGAGTAATACTTTTAAAATTAATTTTATTAATGTGTTATAGTTTATAAATACACTTTTCACATATAATATACATCATAAATATAATAAATACATTTATAATCCATATACACATCCAAATACGAATATTTAAAATGTATCATAACTTAATTCATTATTCCTAATAAAAGCATGCACTTAGCATAATTAAAACAAAGGATAAAAGTACATCCTAAAGTTAAAATTATAGCTTTGATATTTCACGTTACTTCCTTAATTAATTTCTAACTTACTTATTCAGGGGGTACGCCATATAACCAACAGCAAATACCCCGCACAACCATATCATTTAAATCGAAATCCCGAGCAGATTCTTGATCACTAACCAAATATTATACAATGCAATAAGAATCTTCAGGTTGGAAGCATTGACATTACGCCACCAAAAGATAGCCTCCTCAAAATATTCGATGTTATGTTCATATTTATCGTAGTAACTTTTGTACATGCCAGAAATCTTAGGGCAACTAGTCAGTAGGTTTTTCCCTGTCTCAGTCGTTTTTTTAATCCTTGCACAGCCGACAATAGCGATCAGTGACAGGTATCTTACCCACTGCACCAGTAATTGCCAAGATTGGGAGCTGGTTAATACTAACCAGAAGAATGAATCGTCTTAGTCTTGGCACTAGGCATACATTCAAATATTGCTGTGGTTTTTTGTAAGTGTATATATATAGCATATACTGTACAAACTGGTATTTTTTAAGACCTTCTAATTGGGCATAGTTTTCTACCCAGTCCCCCAGATCAACTTTCCTTGAGAGAGCAGATTTTACTGCAGGACAATATTCTCCCGCTCTCTTGCTCCAGTTTATCTTGTCTAAGTACTTCTCAATATTTTCCTTAAAAAGAGACTTCTTAGACTCCTTGCTGAATTCCTGTCACATAGATACCAACAACTGGTCACTAGAAGTAGTCATTAGCTTCATGTATAATTCTGCTCTTCTCGTTAATACCAATGATTTCAATGAAAAGAGCCCTAATTCCAACCTAAGAATGGCCATAGGTATACAGGTAGGAAGGCCCATGATCTTTTTCCAATACTTGCCCTCAACTACCTGCAACCACTTAAGATCGATTGCCTGTAGGGCTTCAAGACCATAAACCATCATTGGTGCAAGTACTTGTTGATACAATAACCTGGCAGGCCAAATTGTAAATTTTTGTGTGTCTTAGTAAAACGATAGACAAGGGCCATTATTTGAGCAGCTTTAACCTTTCTGGCTTGTATGCATAATCAGTAATCATTACCCTTTTCAAAGTCGATACAGAGGTACTTATAACTGGGCGTATATAGTATCTCTAATTCTTGTACCTTTACTTTAGTGCGGGAAGAATTCTTACTGGTAAACACCATTACTTGGGTTCTCTGCATATTAATTACAAGATCGTTATTTTTAGCATACTGCCACAAAGCTTCCGTTGATCTCCGTAGTCCGCTGATTGTATGGTCAAGAATGACCAGATCATCTGCATACGCAAGTACAGGGCATTGCTCAGATCCTACTTGTGGGGAGCAGTTATACATGGAGCAAATTGCCTCCGGCAGATCATAGACAAACAGGTTATATAACGTGGGTGCCGTAACAACCCTGTTTGATGCCACGATTCTGCTCGATTTCTGCCGTCATATTCCCTTGAGAGTCTAACTTTAACGAGGCATTGTTATTTGAATGGAGGAGCCTCAAATAATATAAAAGGCCGTAAGGACAGCCTAGAGATTCTAATTTTTGCCATAACAACTCTCTTCGAACTCTGTCGAAAGCTGCTTTAAAATCTATAAACAAGGCATAAAGAGGAGGATTACCCTTTTTCCTGGCATTGGTACATAGGGTGTCTAGTATCACCAAGTTGTGAGAGGTAGAGTAACCCTTCCTAAAACCGTTCTGAAAGCGGTTCAGTAACCCTCTCTTATCTGCCCAATCCTGGAGTTTTAACAGTAGGCCAGCAAACATTTTGCCAGAACAATCCAGCATTGATAGTAATCTATAATTTCCGGGCTCAAACATATCACCCTTTTTATAAATTGGAATAAGGATTGACTTCTGGCAGGAACCCGGGATCCTGCCCTCCACTAAAACCTTATCAAATAGAATCTTCAATACCTCCGCCCAAAATACCAGATAACTTTTCATTGCACTGTTTGCCAAGCCATTAGGGCCCGGCGCACGAGATGATTTACAACTTTTTGTTTTTAGTACAAGTTGGTCTAGCGTAATTTTAAATGGGGGTCTAGGCGGACAGCTAATTGGTGGGCTCCTACCAACTTCATCTGGAGAGATATGATATGATATGGCATTTGTAACGCGCCTATACACAAGTGTTTCAAGGCGTGACGAGAGGGAGGGGGGACAAAGGGAAGACAGACAACGATCTTACTAGGCCAAGTGTCATTCAGATCGCGCAAGTGCATGGGAAGAGGGGAAGGGAAAGTGCAAGGGGAAAGTGCAGTACAGAGGTAGTAGAATAACAAGATAAATAATAAAGGGCTAGATGGTGGCAAGTGCAAGATAAGTACAGACAAGTGCTGGGAGGGGGGCTGTAGGGATGCAGAGATAGTCCCGCAGTGCAGGGGTTGCCAGGGAGGCAGTGCAGGGGGCAAGTGGCTGGGCCAGGGACCGAGATCAGTGAGAGTGGCCCAGTGCAGATTCAGTGCAGTTTCAATCAGGAATTTAGCAGGGGAGAGGGGGAGAGAAAGCAGAAGCAAAGAGGAAGGTTTTGAGGTGCTTCCGGAACCAGAGGTAGTTCTCCTCATGTTTCAGGGAGGCAGGAAGGCTGTTCCAGAGGGAGGCCCCTGCCACGGAGAGGGATCTAACACCAACTTGTTGCTTGGAGAAGCGGCTGACCCTGAGGGAGTTGGAGGCGGATGAGCGAAGAGCTCGAGAAGGAAGATATTTAGGAAGAGAGAGTTGAAGGTATTTCCGCCGCAGGCCCCAGAAGGCCTTGTGGACAATGCAGGGGGTTTTGAACTTAATCCTCGCAGCCACTTGGAGCCAGTGCAGAGATTTCAGGGCTGGAGGGATACGGTCCCTGGGCTTGAGGTCAAGGACAAGTCTCGCAGTCCTGTTCTGGATGAGTTGCAGAGGGTGGTGGGTAGAGGCAGGCAGACTTAGATAGAGGCTGTTACAGTAGTCTAGCTTAGAGAGAACCAGGGCTGTGGAGACAGTGAGCTTATGGGGGAAGGAGAGGAAAGGAAGAATACCTCTGAGGAGGTGCAGCTGGTAGTGTGACTTCTTTGAGATGTCAGAAATGTGAGGAGAGAAGGAGAGTGTGGAGTCGAAGATGACCCCAATGTTTTTTGCCTTGCAGGTAGGAGCAGGAAGAGGGCCAAGAGAGGCCGGCCAGAGAGCTGCAGGGAAGGAGGGAACGGGTGTGCCGATGAGTAGGATCTCAGTCTTGCTGGAATTAAGGCAGAAGTCGTTGGCGGCACACCACTCCTGGATAGCAGACAGAGATGAGGGAAGGAGAGGAGGAGGTCGAGGGTAGCCTGAAAATGAGCTGGGTATCATCCGCATAGCACTGAAAGTTGGGGCAGAGAGCGGCGATACGGTGGGCAAGGAGTGCCAGGTATTAGTTGAACAGCCAGGGAGAGAGGTTAGATATTCCGGTCCGTCAAGAACCTTTCCTCGATATGCGCTCCTATGGGATTTACCATAGGGGTTTGCCTGTTACCCCTTGCCTCACCCAATAAAGCCCATATATTGCGTGTGTTCTTAGTGCACAGTAATCATACTGTGTCCTGCCATTGAGTTAGCTTCCTCAGATATTTTATTTATTTTATCCATGCTCTATATGTGTTCTTCAGCATCTTACTATTGAGTAATACTGGTCATTACATAGGCTTTTAAGATTACTTCACTGAGGCTTTGGAGGTCACCTCCTAAGAATTATTTTGGCATGTAATGGCCAATACTGCATTTTAAAGCACCTGGGGCCTGTTATATTGGTGAGAAAATGGATAGGAATAAAACACTTTTCTGAAGGATTTGGAGCCTCTTTTATTCTGCCCAAAAGCGATTTTATACAAAACGTAAGGGCAAACATTGGTCAAAACTTTTAGAATTTGGCGACTATTTCATAGAGGGGTGTGGTGATAACAAGGTATTTGGATGAATTAATTGGCTTGTTAATTTACATTTATTAACCGTAACTTTATTGGATTTGAATATAGGACAAACTAGTTATGAAAGATTTTGCATGCATTTGCCTTATCAGCCCGTCATCCATGTGCCAGATGGGCAGAGTATCAAACAATAAAAAAAATGTCACTAGGATACTGTAATAATAAATATAGGTGACACTAATAGTAATATTTCCGATAAATGTAATGCATGGTAGGATCAAACACAAACCTTAGTTGTGCAAAAACGAGTGCATGCAAATTATTTAATGAAGGAATGTTGGGTATGCATGCCACTTATTTGTTCATTATACTCCTACTAACTGTACAAAGGAACAGAATATGACCATTTTCTCCAGGACACGCACATGGTTCAATTATTTTGCTCATTACTACATTTGTCAGCTGGGTAAAGTGTGTGACGATGACAGGGTTTGAACAATGACACTGCTATAATAAGAAAGGACATATACTGACAAATTATTCGCACAGTTGCAACAACCTCAAATCTTGCATGTACATAAAAAAGCCAACTGGAACTACAACAGGATCATTGGCCAATATTCTCGCACAGTCCAGGACTCTGTCCTGGCTATACTGCTACTGAGGTCTCACCCTTTCAGCATCTCCTTCTAGGCTTCCACACCATGGGCCAGAGAAATTGGCGAGCAACAATTTAGGGTGCCATGAGCAACATGTTGCTCCCGAGCTACACGTTGGGGATCACTGTGCTAGGGCAAAACGTGGTGCCCCACTACACAGGAGTCAGCGTGGTAGGAGGCAATCCCTTTCCCTTCTTGCCGAACAACAAAAAGCAATAGGGGGGCCACAGAAAGTCTGAGCATGTCCAGTCCTAGCAGTAACTTACGACCCCGAAGAGGAACCCAAGGTGACACTGAAAATAGGACCTAGAGAATTCTCATTTCTCATAGATACAGGAGCAACCAAATCCTGCCTTAGAGATGGGGGTTTCCCACTATCTAACAAAGTCATGGATGCACAGGGGTTTTCTCGGGCGGTGGTCTTGGTTCCAGTAACAAAGGATTTGCCATTAACTATAGGGACGCAACATCTTGTAACTCCCTTACTATACTCCAAAAACACACCCATCAACAGATTGGGGAGAGAGTAAATTTAATGCAATTATATCATTTACAGAGAATCGGATGGTATGCTCCACTCTCGGAACTTACTATGCCCGGTTAGCAGCTCTTCTCATCAAAGCACACACGCTAAGCACTTTGCAAGCACAGCCAGTGTATCAAAGGATGTTTTTTTACGGGGTCGAGGTTCTGCTAGGAGGTGTCCCAGGAATACAGGGGAATGTGTTCCAACTGGCTTCAGAATTCCTATTCAGCTCACAATGCCAGAAAGATGACTTAAAGGGGAAAGCAATGGTGTTACAGTTGGAAGAGGTAGCGATACGCAAGGATATGAAGATTCTGTGTGACACAAATGATGGCAACATGGAATGGCGAACTGTGCTGTGCATTGACCCCACGTTGACATTTACAGGAGTGTCGGACGAACAACTGTTCGCCTTTAACAAGGAGGAAGGAGAGATGATGTTCAGGATACAGATACGATGCCCAGTTCAGGTAGTGAAAACACTGGTGGCCATTCTAACACAGTTAGTGAGGAAGATAAACAAATACACAGGGAGATCTTAAAGAGGTGCCAGATGGGTTACGGACAAAGGGACCTCACAATGTAGGGGTACTGAAAGGGATTGGGGCAGTAAAAATAAAATTGAAACAAGGGGCCTTGCTGCCCCAGGCAAAACAGTATCCAATTGACCAGAGAAGCAGATGAGGGGATATATTCCACTCTGCACCATTAAGGCAGCATGGCATAATTAAGATATCAACCTCCACCTGTAACACGGCAATCTACCCAATAAAGAAATCTAAAGGAGGGTTGTGGCTTTTCATTCAGGATGTGTGTCCCCTAAATGAAGTGGTAGAAGCAGAATGTCCTGTAGTTCCAAACCCTTCCACAATTTTGTGTAATATACCAGCAAAGGCACAGTCATTGGGCCTCATTACACGGGTGGCGGTGGACCAAGGTGCTATTAGCACCTTGGTCCATGCCGGTAAAATACCGGCACCGCCTTGGAGGAAAGGGGAATTACCGCCCTATTCCAAGGTTGGTGGGGCAGTAATTCCCCCGTCCCCCATTGCCCTTCCCCATTCCCATTTTTGCCCCATAGGGCATAATGGAATGGGGAAGGTGCTAATTATGGAACCGCAAATTGCGGTACCGTAATTAGCACCCTGGTCCCTTTGCGGGTTGGTTTTTAACGCCTGCTAAAAAGCAGGCGTTAGAGTACCAACCCGCAAAGGGATCTCGTAGAAAGGCGGTAAGGGTTAACGGTCACCGGTACTATTACCGGGGACCGTTAACCCTTACCGCCTTCTGTGTAATGAGGCCCATTGACTTTAAAAATGCCCTTTTCTCTATACCCTTGCATCCAGATTCGAAATACCTGACCGCCTTGACATATTGCGGAATCAGATGCGAACATACCCGTTTGCCCCAGGGATATTGTGAATTGCCAAGCATCTTCAATAGAATAATACAAATGGATCTATGCAACGTGCAAACATCAAGCACGGTGATTCAATATGTAGATGACCTGCTAGTATGCAGCTAGACAGAAGAAGAGGGCAGACTCAGTATATATTTTGTCACTACTCGCAGAAAAAGAATACAAGGTGGACAAGGAAAAATGTAAGTATTGTCTCGAAGAGCTAGTGTACTTGGGATAAATAATCTCAACTGAAGGGCGAAGAATAATGCCCGAAAGAACATAGGCCATTCATTCAACCTCTCGCCCACGAACGCTGAAAGAAATTCAGACGTTTCTAGGTTCATGAAATTACTATAGATTATGGTTATTTGATTTTGCCACATTCAGTAAACCCTTGCTGCAGGGTCTTAGGGAAGTGCAGAAAGAGAAGACAAACATAAAATGGACATCAGACATGAATGAGAGTTTTTCAGAACTTGCGCATGCACCAGTGTTAGCAACACCAAACTATAGCGAGAAGTTCTATTTGTTCTCACATTCAAATGGCTCAGTGATGACGGCTGTCCTCACACAAAAGAAGCCACAGGGACATCAACCACTAGCTTACTATAGTGGGGGCTTAGACCCAGTAATGCAAGGACACTTCCCTTGTGAACAATCGCTTGTGGCTGCAGCATTTGCCATTGAGCAGTGTGAGAAAGCAGATGGTGTCCCACCCACTAATCCCCAGGGCTCTATCCTCCAGGTGGCCAGGACACACCCATTGCTTTTGGATTCAGTTCCTGGGGGTGGACCAGTGTGGGAGGATCACTTGAGTGAGGGTCTTCGGGGAGTGGGAGTGGGACACCTTGTGGTGAGATGCAGTATCCCCTTCCCTGTAACACCTTTACCCTATTCTACCCGGTAGGATATTTAGGAACTCTACCCCCCCAACTTTACAACACAAACACTTTCTCACTGACAGCCCACTCTAAGGGAAAACAGACTAACACCCGAGCCATGTACCTGACATGTTCCAATACTATGATCAGGCGAGGTTGGGCAATTATTGACAATTACTCACACCTGACTTCCATTACACTTCCCAACATGGATAAAAGGCGCAGCACGAGAGCACACTCTGAGCGAGGCAAAGCACACAAGGAAACAGCAATTCCAAGATGGCAGTTTAAGGAGAGGAGAAAGATGGCGAAACAGAAGGGGGTCACAAGGAGGGAAGTTCCCTTGACCTTTTCGACAAGGAACAGTTACTTTCACAAATCCTCGAGAACAGAAAGTGTAAGACCAGGAAACCAGGCTGAGGAATCCTGCATTGTGTGTCGGAGGTACCCGGGGCCCTCCCACATAAGTTATCAAGGCGGAGAGAATCTCCAGCCACCGTGGTACTGTCCTTGGCTCCAAGAACAAAGCCGCTTCAGTGAAAGCAGCACAACCGGTGAGTTGGGGAGACTGATACAAGACCAGTCTTTGTTGAAGCCAAGGTTGCAAGCAGCAACATTGTATGGTGAGCGCTGGAATGAACAT
The DNA here is from genome assembly GCF_040938575.1 of Ambystoma mexicanum. Taxonomy (NCBI): domain Eukaryota; kingdom Metazoa; phylum Chordata; class Amphibia; order Caudata; family Ambystomatidae; genus Ambystoma; species Ambystoma mexicanum. The sequence continues at coordinate 113,584,830 of NC_090929.1, read as the reverse complement.
TGTTAAAACGCGTGTGATGAGAGATGCAAATGAAGTTAAACTGCTGATGAGTGATTGAAATTTAAAGCAAGCTACATACATTTAACAGAGTGGTCCGCACCGCCTGGGTGCTCAATCGAAGGTCTCTGTAAGGTACCAAGCTGAGAAGCGATAAAAGTCGATAGAGTATGGGCCTCATCACGAGTTGGGCGGTAACGCCGGCGCTAATAGCGCTGGTGCTATCTGCCCTACCGCCAAACCCCCTGGCGCTATTAGCGCCGGATCACGGGTTTGGCGGTAATGGAAGTCCCCGTGTTCCCCACTGAGCCCATTCGGGAATGCCCCATTCCCCATTGGGCTCAATGGGGAATTTCCGCACTCATACTGCCGGCGGATTTCCCGCCGGCGGTATGAGTGCAAATTTTCGGCGGATTTCCCCCCAGCTCAAAGCTGGGGAGAAATCCGCCAAGGCCCTGATTTGGCAGACCCTTAAATCTGGCGGTAATAGCGCTACCGCCAGATTTAAGGGTTACAGCCAAACTCGTGATGAGGCCCTTTGTCCAAGCACGGCAGAGGGAGATCAATTGGAAGAGAATGAATAAATGTGAATCTACATGGTCGTGCGATGGATCAAGTCAAATCATGCGCATAGTCGAAAGTCTTCGATTTCGATAAAGTAGAGAAAGTTTGGAAGGCCCTGACACTGAGCTTTGAACTGCATCCTCGTGCCAAAGAAGGCAGAGATGGTGCTAAACTCGAGTGTGCCGCCTTGTCCCGTGCTGAAAACGTGGGGAAGGGAGGCCAAAGGCTTGAATATCTTGACCTAGGATTTCTTGAACACTTTTCTTTTGCATCACATTTTTTCCCACACTATTTGTATTTAGAAGTAAGGATAGGCAATAGGTTTATTAGTATAAACCCTTTTGTTTTGACAAGCCACCACTAGAACTGCATTATTATTATTTGATGGTCATAGCTTGCTCTCATCTTTAGATTTAGGATTAGATAGGTGTTTTTCAAACCCAATTGAAGTTCAATAAACACCCTTGAACTGTGATCACTTGTATCTGTATCTGTCTTACTGTTCGATACCATGCCGTCTTCATATATGGTGTCAGCAGTAGGATGCGACCCAATTGAGACAAATTGGGGAACCCTAAAATTCCAAAAGCTTAGTCATAGAGCCTCAGATCCCTCTATCGCTGCAAAAGAATCCATAGGCTTTGATATCTGTAGCAGCATAGAAGCTACTATGCCTCCTGGGAAAAGAGGAATGATTCCCACAGACTTAGTCTTGATACCCCCTCCTGGGTGTTATATAAGATTGGCTCCAAAATCTGGCCTGGCCTGGAAGTTCGTTCTGGATTTCCTAGCGGGCATCATAGATCCCGACTTCCGGGGAGACATAAAGGATCTCCTACAGAACCATGGCGAAATTCTATTTGAAGTACATTGTGGGGACAAAATTGCACAGGGAATTCTTGAAAGGGCTCTATTTCCCTGTTTTATAGAGATTGAACCAGAAGAAACTGAGAGGGGTACCTTAGGCTTTGGGGAAGCTGATGAACCATCTATCACGGAGGCAAAAAGAGAAGAAGAACCTACAATCCTTCCTGACCTAGCCTTCGCCCAGCGAAATGATCTAGCAGTCGCAGAGACTTTCTTACAGATGATTCATGAAGGGGAAGGATTAAAGAAGGGCAGTCCCTTTTTCTTCCTAAAACGAGGATTACTGTATATAAAGGAAACCTCCACAGAAGGTGGCCGTGTCATAGCTTCCTCTCATCTTTAGATTTAGGATTAGATAGGCATTTTTCAAACCTATTTGAAGTTCAATAAGCACCCTTGAACTGTGATCACTTGTGTCTGTCTTACTGTTTGATACCATGCCTTCCGTACAGAAGGCTTCAACGATTACCATGGGGTGTCCCGTAGTATTGTACGTGGATCACTCATTATTCGCTGTTCTTGAGAAATCAAAAAGCACATTGGGCATTGGGATATGAGGTCATACTAACAAATCCAGCCATGGAGGTGGTAAGATGTCGAAGTGTAAACTCAGCAGTCTACTTAGCAGAACCGATAGAGCAGTAATCCCCAACGTGTAGCTCGGGAGCAACATGTTGCTTGTGGCACCCTAAATTCTTGCTCACCAGTTTCTCTGGCCCATGGTGTGGAAGCCTAGAAGGAGATGCCGAAGGGGTGAGACCTCAGTAGCAGTATATCCAAGACAGAGTCCTGGACTGTGCAAGCATATTGGCCAATGAGCCTGTTGTAGTTCCAGTCAGCTTTTATTTTTGTACATGCAAGATTTGAGGTTGTTGCCACTGTGCAAACCATTTTTCAGTAAATGGCCCTCATTAGGACCCTGGCGTTAAAGGGTTAACGGTGCCGTAAAAGGTGTCGGCGCTGTTAAACTCTTAACGCCTTACTACGAGGTCCCTTTGCGGGACCCGACCTTAACGGCTGGTCTAGACCAGCCGTTAAAGTAGGGGCCCGCAAAGGGACTCTCGAGGTAAGTACGGTACCGCAATTTGTGATACTGTACTTACCGCCTTCCCCATTCCCATTATGCCCTATGGGGCAAAAATGGGAATGGGGAAGGGCCATGGTAGCATGGGGAATTACTGCCCGCCAACCTTGGAATGGGGTGGTAATTCCCCATTCCGCCATGGCGGATTCCGGCATCGACCATGGTGCTAATAGAAAATGGTCATATTCTGTTCCATTGTACAGTTAGTAGGAGCATAATGAACAAATAAGTGGCATGCATAACCAACATTCCTTCATTAAATAATTTGAATGCACTCGTTTTTGCACAACTAAGGTTTGTGTTTGATCCTACCATGCATTACGTTTATCGGAAATATTACTGTTGTTATTTTTTGATACTCTGCCCATCTGGCACATGGATAACGGGCTGATAAGGCAAATGCATTCCACCTCTTTGATAAATAGTTTGTCCTATATTCAAATCCAATTAAGTTACAGTTAATAAATGTAAATTAACAAGCCAATCAAATAATCCAAATACCTTGTTAACACCACACCCCTCTATGAAATAGTCATCAAATTCTCAACGTTTTGACCAATGTTTGCCACTAAGATTTGTATAAATTCGCATTTGGGCAGAAAAGAAGAGGCTCCAAATCCTTCAGAAAAGTGTTTTTTTGATTTATTTAAATTTATTTTATTTGGTCGGCTGAATATATCAACCTTTCAAATATAAAATACAACACAAAACAATTCTTATACATCATTCAAAAATGTTAAGAACAAAAGAAAACAGAATAAGAACAGAATAAGAACAGCAAAAATCTTGATTAGTGTTATAATACAAATATAACAAAATGTCATCAAGTCAAATTAAACGACATAGTCGAATTAAGCTTTTAAATATTTAATTTCATTTCATTTACCAAGCTTATTTTTGGAAGGGAATCCATATCGATTCAGATACCGCATTACTTTAAGTTAGGGGCCTCATTCTATTTGTATTCGTGGCAATGCTGATTCTAAGAAGTGTACCAATGCAATTTTAACTGAAGGTTTGGGACTAGTAAACAATGATTGCCATTTAAAATCAGAATCCAACGGACAGTATGAGGCAACTATGTTTTTGAAGTGTGTCTGACGTTTCAGGGTCAAAGCGGGGCAGTCGACAATTATGTGATGTAGAGTCTCTTTTTGAGATTTAGTTAAACAAAATCTACAAATATTTTGATCCTGAGATATTTGTGTCCTCGCCAGCACGTCCTTGGTATGCCACAGATTGAGCCTCAAACGCATATATTGACTTCTTATGTAAGGAGACGGAGACTTCACTAAATAATCTGCCATTACTCGATATTTCTTAATGCCAAACAGGAGCACATCAAAATCTTTTTACGTGTTACATTTCGATTGATTACAAATCCAATCATACTGAAAAAGTTTGATTTTTGCCCGTCCTGGATACTCTAAGAGTAGTTCAAGAGTAATGGAGGCGTCAGCTAAAGCATTTGTTATGAAGTTACGCCAAGTCCGAGGAAAGATATGATTAGAAGACAATAAGTAATGGGCTACCACACTTTGGATGTTATTGGTAGCCGCACCCAATAAGCATTTTCTCAATAAGGCACTCATTTTCCATAAAACTTGAGAGAACAATGATAATAAACCCAATTCATAGTGCACAATAGGCAAAGGGGTACATTTCGGGAGTTTCAAAACCTGTTTCCAAAATGTAGACTCCAGTTTATCCCAGCAATTTCGATCTCTTGGTAGTTTCGTCTCAGACCCAGAGAGCAGAATAGGTGACACTGTTTGCTGATAAAATAGCATAACATGGTTATAAGAGAATTTTCCATACTTATATACCATAATTTTTGCTTGTGATGTCAAAGTATGCAATTCGATGTCCAACGTTTGGATATAGATGTTATCAGAGTTTGAATTATTCATAATCATACCCAAGTATTATTTATATTGTGGGACAATCATCAACTCATCATTTAACAATTTAAACTTATTACTCAAGGACTTGGATTTACCATCTGGAGTGCAAACCATAATCTGGGTTTTTTCTGTATTTATTGACAAGTTGTTTTCCTGAGCGTATATAGCTAATTAATTCAGCAAATTCTGCAAACCCATTGGGGTTTTGGACAAAAGGACAAGGGCGTCCGCATATAATAGCCACGTCAATGTTTGAATACCAAGATTTGGAGGATCTCCTATTGTGTTCATAAATGCCTCGCACATGTCCAGTGTAAACAAATTGAAAAGAATCGCAGCCAATATGCATCCCTGTTTCAAACCGTGTTCTGTTGGTAGAGAAGAGGATAGTTGGCCTGCTAATGACATTCTTACCTGCATGGTAGTCTCTGTGTGTAAATGTATGATTAAGGAAAGCAACGAGGGTGGACATTGATAATGAATTAGCTTTTTATATAACAGAGATCGATCTATCAAATCAAATGCTGCCTGAAAATCCACAAATGCCATGTATAGTGGCTGTTTTCGGGAGGCAAAATGTGATTTGAGCATTTTAAGTGAAATGATATTAAGAGATGTACCCAAACCAGTAAAAAACCCTGACTGGAAAGGGTCACGCTTGTGAGTCATATGGGTCCACTCATTCAGATCTCTAAGCATAATGAGTGTAAAGATCTTCCCAGGGGCGTCTAAAAGAGCGATCGGTCTATAGCTGGATGGTTGCGCTTGGTCGCCTTTTTTAAACACTGGTAATACAATGGAATGTTTTCATGATCGAGGAAGGATGTGTATAAAGTTGACATGACTAAAGATGTTATCTAATATATTCGCCCATTGTTCCAGGTGTTGTTTTAGGATCTGATTTGACAATCCGTCAGGCCCAGGAGCTCTGGAACGACTTATTTTATTTATATAATAGAGAATATCCTCTTTATCGAATTTGAGGAAACATTTTTTCTTCTTTGTTAAATAGTTGTTGGTTAAGCAACCTTTAGGAGCTGAATACAGCTGGGTAAAGTGGGTTATCCAATTTAGTTCCGTGACAGCATTTGATTGAATAGCTGTCTGAGTGCCATTAATGGTTTGATTTAATATAGACCACATTTTTGCTGTATTTTTATTCTGCACTGTACTCAGCATAGCAGCTCCATCCCTTTGATAGATAACAGATTTGCAACATCTCAGCCAGTTTTTATATTTCATTTTGATGTGGGCTAATGCTAGGTTTCTTGTTTCAGGGGGCAATTTCAAAGTTTCTCGCTTCTGAGACCTAAACAGAGCTTTTCTGTTTTTAGCCACAGGATCATAAACGTGTAACTTTACTTTGTTATCCGAGTTTGTACAGATCCTAGTTTGATGTAATTGCATTACATCATAGTACACTACATCACAGATTGCTTCTCCTGTGATTACTTTCTGAATTTTGCCCTCTAGTTGTTTACTGAACAATTGTAAAGAGTTCTCAGTCCATCATAGTCTGTTTTGACTTGAATTCAAGACTACAAAACTTTGAGTGCGATTATTTGATTCGATTACTTGTGACTTCCCAGACAGCCACCTCATTATCAGCATGGAATGATCACTGGCATCAGTCTGCATTATACATAATTGAGTTACAGATGCAAATATACCAGCATCTACATATGCATAGTCAATTGTGGATTAGCTTGAGCCTCTATGCCAAGTTGGTTAAGGAGGCATATCATCCTTACTAGATCCATTTAGCATCTGTAGATTGCGTGATTTAAGTAATTCCATTTAAGCATTCTACTCGTGATCTGTGAAGCATTGGTCTGCAAACAGTTAAGATTCAAGTCGCCCACGAAGATGACATTTGTAATGCTTTTATCAAGAACTATGAGATCCATTAACTTATTTAAATCATTGAAAGATCGAGTTTCGGATATCCCAACGGCGTTCCAATATAGATTAAGCAAAGCACAGGCAGTAGAATAACTGTGCAGCTTTATTAACTACATATAAGCATTTGGCGTAGCCCAGAATTCTGATTTCCGCCCCGACGATGTCTTAATGGCTATAAGTAAGTCAGAGAAGGGTCTTTCACGTGCTGCTTAATGGCCGGATTCAAATAAATGTCATGATTATCCCAGATTGGAGGAGACATGAGCCATGTTTCTTGTAACAGAAGCACATCAAAATCTCTAAGATAGTTTGGATTATTATTAATAAGATGATTGAATACTATAGTGTTCCAACTGAGTAAAGAGAGTGTTGGACTCGCCGTTATATCAACTAGCTAATTTTGGTTATTATTACAGTTGCACACACATTGGGGAAGAAATTGGTCTTCATAGTTGGCTTAAAAGGTCCAGGCTGTTTTCTTGGACTTAAATAAGAATTTGGCTGCGCCAAATATGATTCTATTATAATGGACGATTCTGTAACGAGGGTGAATCCCATCGAGAACAGATGACTTTTAGCTGACCAAATAATATTTTGTATCACTTGCAAATTCATCCATAGTCTAACAGAATTTAGATTTTTTTCATTAATAAACTCGACTAACTCAATGTTGGTTGAATTAATGTCCTCCAAGGCGGAGAATATTGCCATCACTGAGTGTCTATTAAGATATATTGGATAAAAGGGCTGGGTCTACAAGCTATTATCAAAGAATATGTTGCAGCGTGCTTTAACAGAGGATTGGTTAATTTTTTATATCAGCAGAAATGGTCGATAACTTTAAAGATGTATTCATATGGACCTTTTTTGTGTCCTTAGAAGTTATTAAGGCCATTTCCAATAGCCGCAATATCTCGGGGCCATACGTTTTTGACAGGATGTCATTAAATGGTGTAATTATATTTTTCTCCGAAAGAGCTGTCAGTAGTTTAATGTCAATATGAGGTATACCAATTGTTTGAGCTATCATTCAATTCTAGGGGTCCATCCCTGACATTTGTCAAGATTGTACTTCTCGGGTGACCCAAATGCTCCCGATCTGAATTTTGATCATTGTTCAAAATTGTGCTAGTTGGTTGGGTGGATTTCAACTTCGTTTGACAAGGTCCTATATTTTTCTGATTTGGATGAGCTCACATGTAAGCATCTACAGCTTTCCTAATTTGTTGCCGGTGTAGATCGATAGAATATTGATCTTCAGGTATCATAGAATTTTTAATGTCTCGGGGCTTGGTTACCTTAATCATGTTTCACTTAGACTCAGAATCTGCAGCCTCTTAAATAGTGGCTGCTTCAACCAACTCATGAAGAGGATCATAAGAAGATATATTCTGTGCATTAGTATTAGCTAAAGTTGTTTTCCTAGCTAATGTCTGTAATGAATATTTCTTTGACACCGCATTCAATGCCAATATTACACCCTTTTTGGTTGATTGATAGATTTAATAAAATGCTTTGTTGCAGATGAAATTGAGCTGGTAGGCATTTTGATGTTTTTAGTTTTTTTTTTATTGGTTCGCTGGATATATTTGTGATTTGTTTTTAGAAGTTACCGATTTGCCTTGTACCGAAGAAAAGATGGTGTAATCTGCTTTTATAGCTGGGGTAGCTATTAGTTAGATTTCTGGGGGAGACATTTCTCTAAGAACCTCATTGCTTTGATCTACATTCTGATCATGGATGATCTTATCAATAAAAGGCACAGCACTAGATAATTTATTAGTTGAACTAAGTTATCCTACAGTTGGAGAATTCGATAGGCTCATATATGACAGAGGTTGAGTCGATCTAGAGACTTATACAGGGCAGGACCTTAAAGAATCGATATTGGCTCTGGAAATCCTAGTCAGAGAATTGGTTACATTGTTTTGCCAAATTAACATCTGTTCCATCTGTTTGGCCTGATTTGCCATTTTGTCATTCATTGATTCAAAAAGTTTGCCTAACGATTGCAAGGCAAAGTTCATCGCATTAAGGGTTATCGCAAGGAGTATATTACCTGAGTCTACATTACCTGAATTAGTATTCCCTGTAAGTAACGCCGCTGGTTTACGTGGCGTGGGTGCTATATATGAAGCCACCATTTCAGGATTAGGATGACTAATGTCTAGGAAAAGATCCAGAGAGCCAGACAAATGTTGTGATAATTCTTGGACCGAGAAACCAGAACCATTTGATTGGAGGTCTATGATCGCCATATCGTTATTTTGAACGCTCTCATTGTCATTTGTCACAGGCAATACTAGAGCTGTTGACACGTTATCTAGTAACATAGTATCTGATAGTGAAATGTTATTCATATTCACTGGATCGGCAGACATACCCACATCTGCAGTTCTTCCCTTTGAACTGGTGGCAGATGATAGATTAGGGCCAATGGATACAATATTCTCTGAACGGTTTGCTGTAGGAGCAGAGTTCACTGTTGATGTTGGTGTTTTAAATTTAGAGTTCGCAGAGATTGCATTGGTTTTCACATTAGAATCTGTAGTAAATGTACATCAGTTGATAAAGGAGTGACTTCAATCAGCTCACGACAGAATGTTCCCCGGAGCCTTACTCAAGGATTTCAACCTCCTTTTAGTCGCATAGGCTGTCGGGGTAGAACAAGTCAGATTGAATGATCGTTTCCGTGTATTTTGAGGTGGAGAAGATAGTTTGTTTCCTTTTGTTGAGATAGCATCCATAGCGGGCATGCCTGTCTTCAGTGTAAACATTAAACCCTACAGGCGGAGTAACTAGAAAAGCTCTAAATCTGAGATCCAATACTCGTGCGCACTGACGAAGGAACCGAGTTGCCATGAAGCTGCGACGCACGTGGTGAAGCAGCAAAGCGGTACTTCGCTGGTACGTTTTGGTGCACGGGCACTCGTGCGCACGCGTTGCTGGTTTTATAGACACACGCCCATGAGGAAGGGGTTTATGAATTAAAGATGCAAGTGAGCCTTTAAAAGGCTTAAAAATTGATCTAAACAATAAAGGAAAATGCAAATATGTTAGTTAAATGTCCAGGATTAGATGTTGATATAGGTCGAACGTTCTTGAGGCAACAAAGTTTACTGTAGGATCTTGATTGAAGATATCAACTCCAAGGCTGAGAAGAGACCAACAGAGAGAGAGCGGCAAAGTGGTGCTTTGCCGATACTTCACTTTCATGCGCGCCCGTTCCTGGTTTTATAGGCACTCGCAAGTGAGGCTTTAACAGGCTTAAAAATGGATCGTAGGATCTTGATTGAAGATATCAACTCCAAGGCTGAGAAGAGACTAACAGAGAGAGTGGCAAAGCGGTACTTTGCCGGTACTCCGCTTCGAAAGTGTTTTATTCCTATGCATTTTATCACCAATAAAACAGGCCCTAGGTGCTTTAAAATGAAGTATTGGCCATTACATGCCAAAATAATTCTTAGGAGGTTACCTCCAAAGCCTACGTGAAGTGATCTTAAAAGCTTACCATGTAATGACCAGTATTACTCAATCAATATTTATTTAATCGTATTTCTCCATTAAGTTTGCAACATTTAAAAACATATATCATATTTTATAAAATTCATATAGAACAAGTCCAAAATGATAAAGCAGTTTTAACATATTCAAACAAGCTATATATAAAAATCTGATCATTACAATTCATTCTATAAAACATCGCTTCCATGCATGTCCACACTTACGCAAAACTGAGAAACAACGAGAAATGAACGGAAAATGAACCAAATCTTCACTGACTCCCATTTTGCAGGCACACTTTGTGCTTCCGCCTGCACACCTTCGCTATTTGTCGAATGGTGGGTAAATTTAAATGTACCATTAGCAACAGCCTCCTGCATGTCGGGGATCTTATTTCACAGAGTTCTCCTTGACATCGTGTGTGTATCCAAGTGTGCATATAAAGCTAAAGAGGGCAGTGTATGTACATGTTGGACTTCTGTCTCCCTCCCCCATCGGCCAAGCTCTTGCTTTAAGAGCCATTTTGAGTTAAATTAATGTGCTAAATTTAGTTCTGCCCAACCCCCAGCCCCATCCTAGTGGACAGTGCCCTATAAGCCCCTGTACCACAAACATTTATTTTTACCAGGGGGAGGCTGCAATCACACTTACACTGAAATTCACTTTATGATTAGCAGAAAATTCTAGATGTCCTTTGAAAAAATGAGTTCAAAATCTTAACTGGTCCGACAACTTCAAAATGAACACCCCAATTCAGCTCATAAGGTGCTACCAGGTTTACTTGGAGGGACACCTGCTATTTGGCAGAGGAATTTATTTTATAACCCCTCCAGGACATGACGGTTCAAAACACCCCAGATTTTGCTGCCATAAATAAATCATGGAACAGACCGTTGCCTTGTATAGCAGGCCCTGTTGGAGACCTTCCAGGGTTAAGTCCAAAATTGCTGCATCATTGGCATAAAGAAGCATACGATAAAAAGTACCCTTCAGAGGGTGTGGACCAACTTTGCTAAGAGAAGTACTAGTGCCAAAGTCAGAAAGGAATCCATGGGGGGCAACTAACATCCCTGCTTTTCACCTTTACTGGTGCAGAAAAACAATGTATAATTCCCCAATCTTGTATATTGGACAGACGCCGAGATGTCTGCTTATCATAGTTGAATAAGATTTAATAAACCATTAGGGAACCCAATAACATTTAAATTATGTCACAATATGTTTCGATCAATCAAATCAAATGCTGTCTCCAAATCTGAAAAAAGCCACAACTAATCTCCCTCCCTTTAACTTGCTGTATTTCTCCACAATGGTGCTCAGAATGAAGCAGTGGTTCACTGTACTAAGCCCTCCACTGAAACCCATTTGGGCGGGCTTCAAGATACTGTTACTTTGAGCCCACTCCTCCAGTATGAGCAACAAACATTTGGAAAATATCTTGCTGGCAATATCCTGTAATGAAATTGGCCTATAACCGTGAGGGGCTGCTGATCCAAGGACTACTGGTCCAATGAGATGGCATAATGTCTTTTAGCTATTTTTATATGCCCTTTTGAAACTATAAATCTGACCAGCCATGTACACTCCACTCACTAAATCATGGTTTAATGTTCTTTTGGAGATTCTACATTCAGAATATGGCACCACGGGGCATCCCTTTTTATGACCTGGACCTCCTAAACTTGAGGACCTTGTTTGGTAACAGGTCTGTTCCGGATAGTTTCAACCAAAAACTCAAACAGACACTTTCCTTTGTGGCCTCTGAACTGTTTTAATAGTTTTAAGAGTATGTCTTAATTTTTAGGAATTAGTAATTCTTGCCAATGCCTCTTTGCCGAGCTTAGGAATCGCTAACCAGCACCTCTGGCTGTCGGACATTTTATTCGTGATGCCTACCCCCGGTCATTGAAAAATGAACTCAACAGGGTAGTGATCACTCTCTGTTCAATCAAAAGTGCAAACATTTATAACATTCCTGAAGATAAAACAGTCCACAATAGAGTAATCAATGACTGAGGAACAGTATTGCTGGTCCTGTATGCCTAGGAATGCACCATTTGCAACTAAAGATCCCAGAAAATCCCCAGGCAGAATCCCAAAGTACACCTGAAAATCAGTGCTCCATTAGTGATCAATTTTATTGTCCAAACATTTGCACTACATTTCTAATATTTAGCTTGAGAATCTAAAGCCCCATATAATGTGTATTTAGTTCTACTATATTTCTGAACAACTTGACTGGTCCTATCTGTCTAAAAATGTCCTACTGACCACTTCATTTCCTCAACATTTCCTGTAAACAACCACTTAATGTCAAATGAAGTTAAAGGCCTTGCAAATTCCCTTTAATAGAATTGCACGTGGTCTGGATAACTATTGAGTACCGCAAATTAAAATGTTCTATTAGCAGTCTTTAGTTTATTACATTTCTAATTTGTGCTGCAATCATTTTTCCACCAACTGAGCATGGATATGTTACATCGGAAAATGAATGTTGCTCACCATTTCATTTGATGTGCCCATTTTGCTCATTGCGCACAAAAGGTTGGGGACCCCTGATCTATGTTATCCCCCATGTGGCCACCCCACTGTGCATCTGCTTTATTCCCGTATTTGGTAGGTCGTCCCACTATCTGCCGCTGAATCAGCACCTTTAACACACCAATACAAAATAACCTTGTATGTTAGATCAAACACTTGCATACCGGGTTTCTGTTTGCTGAGAAACTCAGCAGTTGCTTCGCTGCGAGTTCCTGCAGCGCAGATCTCCTGGCCTTATGGTCGTTCCCTCAGGGCTTCACCTCCTGCCCTTTAGGCACTCCTGGGTTAGCTTCTGTCCCCAGGAGAACCAGCACTTCGAGCAATAGAAAAAGGGTCAGCCTTTCGGCACGGCTCCCCTTTCAAGGCTCCTTCGGTTCCACAAAGCCCCAGTTCTCAGGCAGCTCTTCATTGAACCATAGGTGTGTGCCACACGGGCAGCTCCCTGCTGTGTCTTTTGGCCTCTCTGCTGCTGCTGCTATTTTACTTCAACTGCTCCTGTCATTGCCACTGCTTCCTCTCTCACTCTCGTTTGGTGGGTCTTTTTATACACCTGCAGCTGCATAACAGGCTGCAGGTGCGAGTTTACAATTAGCCCTGCCTGACCATCAGTAAGGGGACATGCCTGACATATACTGCTCTCAGCAGTCCTCTTCCTCGTCCCAGTACCAGAGTGGTAAAAGCAACTAGTCTTAGTATGTTTTGTAGTTTTATATGAGGAAGTCAGGGGAGTTGGTTTATAATATCTCATGAATACGGAGAAGGGTAGGGTTGGTCTTTAGTAATAAATAGGGGCTACCACGTCCCTCCCACAGGCATTCCACTCCCAGTCCCCACCGAATCCCTCCACCCAGGTGATCCTCCCTCGCTTGTCCACCCACATGGTCGGGATTGCTGTAAAGGTCCATGTGCAATCTGGACTCCTGCATGTGTATCAGAGGCTTGTGATCCATATACAACTTAAAACCGTATGACCAAAAAATGGGGCACGGCCAATGAGCAGGCTATACTTTCTCTTTCAATTATAGAGTAATGTGTCTCTGCTTTGGACGATGACTAATAATTATACTCTGCACTCATCTTATTTTCTTGTATGTGTCATTGTGAGAAACCAGAAGGTGTCTCACACACTAGTCCCCAGGGATCTGTCATCCAGGTGGCCAGGACATGGCCATTGCTTTTGGATCCAGTTCCTGGGGGTGGACTAGTGCGGGAGGATCACCTGGGTGAGGGGTCTTCGGGGAGTGAGAGTGGGACAATGGATGGTGAGACGCGGTATCCCCTTCCCTGTAACACCTTTACCCCATCCTACCAGGTAGGATATTTAGGAACTCTACCCTCTGCCCCTTTTACAACACAAACACTTTCTCACGGACAGCCCACTATGAGAGAAAACGGACTAACATCTGAGCTGTATACCTGACATGTCCCAATACAATGGTCAGGCGAGGTCAGGCAATTACTGACCATCACACACACCTGACTTCCATTAAGCTTCACCACACATAAAAGGAAGAGCATGAGAGCACACTCTGAGCCTGGCAAAGCATACAAGGACATAGCGATTTCGGAAAAGCAGCTGAACTGCAGAAGAAAGACGGCAAAACAGAAGGGGGTCGCAAGCAGGGAAATTCCCTTGACCTTTTCAACAAGAAACCGTTACTTTCCAGAACCTCGAAAATAGAAAGCGTAAGACCAGGAAACCAGGCTGAAGAATCCTGCATTGTGTGTCGGAGATACCCGGGACCTTCCAATAATCGAGGCAGGGAGAAACACGAGTCGCCATGGTACCGACCTTAGCTCCAAGAACAAAGCAGCATCAGTGAAATCAACACAGCTGGTGTGTTGGGGAGACTGATACAAGACCAGTCTGTGTTGAAGTCAAGGTTGCAACCAACCATTTTTAAAACCTGTGTGATAAGAGACGCAAGTAAAATTGAGCTGCTGATGATTGATTGAACTTTCAAAGCAAGATACAATACCTTTGACAGAGTGGTCCGGCACAGCGTGGGTGCTCAATCGAAGGTCTCTGTAAGGTATTCAGCTGAGAAGTGACAAGAGTGAAAGTGGGAAAGAAGTTATATCGAGAAGAGAGCAAGTAATTGTGAATCAAAGTGGTCCTGCGACGGGTTGAGCAAAATCCTGCACACAGTCGAAAGTCTTCAATTTTTGAACTAAAGAAAGTTTGGCAAAGATAAAGTTGGTCTGAGTCTGGTGGGGGGTCAGGGGGGTCAGGCGTGAAGCCAAAATCACCCGAGAATGTTTTGGTTCTAAATCGCCTGAGAATTTGTACATGTGAAATCCTAAAGGAACTTGTGATGTTTGTCGTGTTGCATCAGGCCTTCTGAAATAAGAGACTTTGAATGGCAAAGAGACTTTGACACAGAAGGCCCTGATGTCGAAGTTTGGAACTGCATCCTCATGCTAGAGAAGCCCGAGACTGTGCTAAGATTGAGTGTGCCGGCTTGTCCTGTGCTGAAAACATGAGGAAGGGAAGCCAACGGCTTGAATATCCTGACATATCATTTCATGAACACTTTTGCACTTTTCTTTTGCATAACATTGTTTCCCACAGTATTTGTATTTGTAGAAGTAAGGATTAGCAATAGGTTTATTAGTATAGGCCTTTTTATTTTGACAGACTCGACTAGGACTGCGTTATTATTATTTGATGGTCGAGGCTTGCTCCCATCTTTAGATTTAGGATTAGATAGGGATTTTTTAAACCCAATTGAATTTTAATAAACACCCTTGAACTGTGGTCACTTGTTTCTGGCTTATTGTTTGATACCATGCCTTCCTTACAGTCATCCAGTCCATATGCACTGACATTGATGGCAATGGAAGTGGGTAGATCAGGGCCAACTGGTTTCAAACATGAAACTGCACCTTGTGCTCTTTTATCGTATCAAATGATTTCGCTGACACTTTCTTTCAGGTGTTCTCTTGCCTTTTCTTTAGTATTCTTCTAAGTGGTTCCACTTTTCTGATGAAGTTAGGTACAAACTAGGAACAAGTATTCAGAGAGCTCAATAAAAGACTTGAATTGTTCTTTGTTGTCAGGATTTGGGAGTTTTGGTAGTTTTGGGGATTGCAGCCTTCAGCTGAGTCGGTATATCCCTGATAATCTACATCCCTTTTGAAGAATTTGCATTTACCTTTTCATAGTTTGCATCCAGTTTTTTTAAGCCTGAATAACACTTGGTCAAGTGTTAGATTGTGCTGTACTTCAGTTTCCCCATACACAGGGATATTGTCCTGAAAATATGCTACATGAGCGATGTCTTTAGCAAGAGGTCCACCATCCTCTCGGACCCTAACGGTGCAGTGGAGAGTCCCCCAGAAGGCATCCTGCAGTATTGGTACTGTGACAAATCTGGACCAGAGGGGAGCCACCCACTTTGAGAGTAGGGAGGCCCGCTCAGCAAGACCCTCCCTAGGGGTCTGGGCAAGTGGGACCTCACTGGGAGTGACTGGGCTAATGATTCCCATTCCTGTAAGAAATTCCCAGCTCAGAACATGCTACCCAACTACATGGGAATTGGAAGGACTGTTGATAAACCTGTTTTGGATTCACCGAATAGTGACATTTCGTCAATCTCCATGGCTTCAGGTAATGCTGGATTACATCTGAGTGCCACAGTCAAAGAAGAACGACACACCCCTTTTGTTTGTGATGCCGTACATAAAACCACAAGGAATCTTGAATGAAGGAGAGTGAATGAGTCCTGGAGGGGCGGAGCCATGCTAGAATGCAAAGACAACGCTAGTGTGGAGAGTGAACTAATTGCTTGCAAGATGCTTGAAAACTGGCATCCTGGCCAGCGAAGAAGATACGATCAGGAAAGAGACAGTGACAGTAAAGTGACCATCTCGCCTGGTGGCGCAACCATGCAGAAGCTGTGGTGGGCTTGGGGCCCGTTAATTGACACAGACACCAGACTGCAGCAAAGAGCTTCGATCCCCGAGCTCAAGATGAGAAGTGAATTGATTGCAGAGCAGTAAACGGGAAGCAAAAGCTTCTGAGGACGTAATGCCATTGAGAGGGCCAAACAGTGACATTCAAGGCTGTGAAAGCTGCAAGGGTTACACACGCCTAATAAATCTGAGCCTGCAGACCCCCTACCTTAGCCGAGTGGAGGCAAGCCTATTAGAGGGCTAGCGGCCTTCAGAGAGCCCATATAAACTGAGAGAGTTTCATGTTAGAGGCTGGGAGAGCCACAGGAGTTTTGGGAGCCTGGAATATCTGAACTGGCTGATGCCCCACCGAGACCAAGATAAATTAAGCATGTCAGAAGGCCAGAGGACTTTGGGAAGCCCAACAACCACGAAATATAACTAATAGAGCTGGAGAGAAAGAACCTGGAAGGTCCAGCCGTTAATGTATAAAAGAAGAGCAGAGTCAAGCAAGTCAGAATTAGTGCAATTGTAATAGGAAAACCTTAACTCCCTGAGAGAGAGAAGCATATGGAATTGGGATTTGGCATACAGAACCTGCAGAGAAGTTGTGAACTGTGTTGGGGGACATTGACAAACTTTTAAAAACCAAACCTTCTTAAAAAAGAGATCCAAGCGATTGGGCCAGGCAGAAGCCAAGGATCAAGGCTATTGCTGAAAACGCTTTTTTTGTTGTTATTTTTGCTGAAGTGGAAGTAGCTGAATAGGATTTGGACTAAGAACTATTTCAATTGAACTTTGACAAGCACCCTTACTTTTAGTTGGTTGGGCAAGGAACTTCCCTCATTGCAGTAGGGCTAGATAAGTGTTTTTTAAAAAAAATGGATATGGTATGATATGGCATTTATAACGCGCCTATATACAAGTGTTTCAAGGCGCGACGAGGCAAGGGAAGGGCACCAGAGGGAAGACAGAGACAACGATCTTACTAGGCCAGGTGACATTGAGATTGCGCAAGTGCCGGGGAAGGGGAGGGGGAGGGGAAAAGTGCAGGGGGGGGAAGGAGAGGGCAGTGCAGTACATAGGATAAAGAGTACAATATGTAAAACAATAAATACATACATAAATAAATAAATAAATAAATAAAACTATAAATGAAACAATAAATAAGAGTGCAGCCATCTGGTGGCAAGTGCAAGGATAAGAGCAGGCATCAGGTGTCCAAGTGCTGGTGGGGGCTGTAGGGATACAGAAACAGCCCCCTGAGTGCAAGGGCTGCCAGGGGAGCAGTGCAGATGTGCAACCGGCAGGGGGACCTGGGCGCGAGATCAGAGGGTAGCCAGGTAACCAGTGCAGTTTCAGTTTCACCCAGGAGTTCAGCAGGGGAGAGGAGGAGAGAAAGAAGAAGCAAAGAGGTAGGTCTTGAGGTGCTTCTGGAACCGGAGATGGTTCTCCTCAAGTTTCAGAGAGGCAGGAAGGCTGTTCCAGAGGGTGGCCCAGCTGAGGAAAGAGATCTAACACCAACTCCTTGCTTGGAGAAGCGACTGACCATGAGGCAGTTGGAGGCGGATGAGCGAAGAGCTCGAGGAGGAAGATATTTAGGAAGAGAGAGTTGAAGGTATTGAGGCCCCAGACCCCTGAAGGCCTTGTGGGCAACGCAGAGGACTGAACGTAATCCTCACCGCCACTGGGAACCAGTGCAGAGATTTCAGTCCTGGAGAGATACGATCCCTGGGCTTGAGGCCAAGGACAAGTCTTGCAGTCCTGTTTTGGGTGAGTTGCAGAGGGCGGAGAATAGAGGCAGGCAGATTTAGAAAGAGGCAGTTGCAGTAGTCCAGCCTATAGAGAACCGGAGCTCTGGAGACATTGAGCTTCTGAGGGAAGGAGAGGAAAGGAAGAATACCTCTAAGGAGTTGCAGCTGGTAGTGTGACTTCTTAGGGACATCAGCTATCTGAGGAGAGAAGGAGAGTGTGGAGTCGAAGATGACCCAGAGGTTTGTAACCTCACAGCTGGGAGCAGGAAGAGGGCCAAGGGAGGCCAGCCAGAGAGTGACAGGACAGGAAAGGAAGGAGCAGGCGTGCTGATGAGGAGAATCTCGGTCTTACTAACATTAAGGCAGAGATAGTTGGCGGCACACCACTCCTGGATAGCCGACAGACAGTCAGAGATGAGAGAGGGAGAAGCGGTGGCGGAAGTGAGCCTGAAAATGAGTTGAGTGTCATCCCATAGCATTGGGCAGAGAGTGGCAATGCGGTGGGCAAGAAGTGCCAGGTATTGGTTGAACAGCCAGGGAGAGAGGTTAGACCCATGGAGAACACCACAGTTAGAGAAAGAGATAGAGGAGAGGAAGGACCCGAGTTGGACCTGGGAGGGTCGATTAGAGAGGAAAGAAGTCAGCCAAGCCAGGGCCTGATCCGTGATACCCAGGTTATTACGAAAACGATTGAGCAGGATGGCATGGTTGTCCGTGTCAAACGCAGAAGAGAGATCAAGTAGGATGAGGACACAGGGGATGTTGGAATCAAGGTTGGCGAGCAGGTCTTCAGGGATGTTCAGGAGAGCAGTTTCCGTGCTTCTGGCAGCTCTGAAGCCAGACTGATGGTCATGGAGACAACCAACAGATTCAGTGTGAAGATTAAGCTGGGAGATGGCAAGCTTTTCCAAGAGTTTGCCCAGGAAAGGGGTGATGAAGATTGAGCGATAGCCGGGCAGGAAGGGTCAGCGGAGGGTTTCTTAAGAAGAGGGTGCACAAGGAAGTGCTTCAGGGGGAAGGGAAGACTCCATTGGCGAAGGAGTGGTTGCAGAAGTCAGCCAAAGCAGGAGCCAGGGTATCAATGTAGTCTTTGATGGTTTTAGAGGAACAGGGGAGAACCTGTTTCGACAAGACTTTCATAGATCGGAATTGAAAGAAACATCCAAATAACATGGCACACCTTAGTCCGAGTTCTTCTTCCGGTTCACCACATAGCACTTCAAGAGCTGTAATGATGGCTGTAAGCAGTTAGGAGTCCTTAAGCAGACATTTCTGATGGTACATGTTCTTCATTTCTAAT
The DNA here is from genome assembly GCF_040938575.1 of Ambystoma mexicanum. NCBI lineage: Eukaryota > Metazoa > Chordata > Amphibia > Caudata > Ambystomatidae > Ambystoma > Ambystoma mexicanum. The sequence goes on along the minus strand of NC_090929.1, from coordinate 113,565,519 downwards.
TTTGAGATGTGAACAGGTTTGTTCAACATTAAGATGATTTCTTAAATGATTGGTAATTGATAATTACCTGTCACTAGTTCACCGTTAAGTATCCTCAAGTCTACTGAGAAACTTTGTTTATTTTTCTCTTGGTCTGTACATGTACGGCCAGCCTCAACCCTTCGGTTGACGCGATTGGTTCGATGATACCACCCTTTTGCATTTGCAGATCCTAACTGTTATATCCTGCCCTTCCCTGTTTGAGCAAGCAGGCTCATGAGCAAGCAGGCTCGCATCTACTGGCTGGATGAGGGTTTCCATGGGAACAGGTGAGAGAGAGACCTGACAAGGGAAGGGATGGATGACCGGTGGGTACTACTATATACATAAGATGACCACTGATGTTTGCTCTAACCAATAAACAGCCCTACATTGAAGATACTGTCTTAGAATCATCACTGCGTGCATCAATGAATACAACATTAACATAGTTTTCTCTGATCATTGCGTAGTGTGACTGGTGCTGGCCGTTACCTGTGCTTAATGGTATGGCCCGTTTTGGTAGCTGAATTGTATGGGTGAAACCTTTCAGGCATCCAGGGGTATCATCAAACAGGGATTCATACTTGCCAAGAATGTCTCCCCATGATGAATTAATTCACCTTTTGCACTGTTTCTCCCATAGGCAAAAATGTACATTCATTGAACAGGCACACAGCCTAACCCGCTGGATAGATTTGCTTCAAATTCAATAGAAGTTGGGCACAAAGTGGTGCAGATGTGCCCTTTAGTGATGTGGTGAAAATCTGCCCAGTAGTTTTCTAAACAATTTGGTGGAAAACAGGCCCCACCCTCAGCACCAACATCTTTTTCTATATCTCCCATGGTGCATGGGAGACGCATGGCGGCAATAATGACAGGCATGATTACATTGCTTAGAAGCAGGAGGAATTTGATTTGAAGCTGTCGTGTCCTGTAAATGAATTGATAGGTGCTGTGACATAGGTGTGTGATGAAGCATGGAACTCTGCGAGAGTGTTCTACATGTGTCATTTGGTGCATGGGAATTTGGATGGTGGTGGTGTACCCGGCAAGTGTTCTCCTCATTGTGGCCTCTAAATGTACTAGTTACTATGAGAGGAGTTAAGCATACCTAAAGTTCCAGTGTGATCATTGTTACAAAAATGGTCAATGTGGTGTGAACAACATAGAGGAAGAAGCAGTTTTGATTGAGAGGACAGCCAGGAACACCCATAGCCCCTCAAACTAACTTTCACCATAAAAGTAAAGAAAGAGAAACCCAACTACATGGAAATAATAAAGGCAACTCGCGTACAATTTACACAGTGGAAGAAAGTGAAAGAAAAAAACATACACGCTCATCTAGAGATAGCTGTGAAGTTAATCCTGCTTACTAGAGAGGCAGCTGAAAGGTGCACAATGTCATGCGACACCAGAGTCAATGTCAAGCAGGGGCTCACCCTACATACCGAGAGGGTCTATTCCTCAGCAGTCAGCAACAGTGGCTTGCCACCAGTGACATCAGGATAGGAAGGGCTACTCTTAGGGAGAGCAAGGATCAAGCATTGTGGTGAGCTGCAGGGCTACCCTGCTTGAGGCTCCTAACAAAGAATGCAAGTTAGAGCAGAATAGAAGTGTCACTTTCCAGTATCTTAGGGGCACTGGTTGTATCCTCCGTCCATGGTTTCTAAGAATGCAAAGGAGGAGCTACTTCTACAAACTATCCACATCTGGACCCATTGAGGCCATGAACACAGTGGCTGCATGGAACGCACTCAAGTGGAATGCTGTGGTGGGCATGCTGTGTTTTGAAGGACATCCACCACCATTTTCCCAACCAAATTTCACTGTGACTTGTTCCCCACAGCTGAGATGGAGTATGCGTAGAAGTTTGGAGGAAATGGTAATGGACTTTCGGGCATGGGACGATGAGCTGAAATCTATTGTTATCTTCAGTTTCCATCTGTGTTGCATGCGTGAAGGATCTGACTTGGTATTTCCAGCATCTTTGCGTCATTGAATGTGACAGTGGCAGCATGTTGAGGCCTAGTGCAATATTCAGCTGGTTTGAGATCCACAAGGAAGCATGCGCTGACGAGTTGGAAATCTGTAAACAAGATCAATTACTGGTTGCTAGGAATTTAAGCAGTTAGTTAAGTGTGATGGTGTGCCAGTACATAGTTTGACTTTTGCAGGATCGTTGAGTAGTCCATTCCCATTGTAGTAGTGGCCAATAAGACTATAGAATATATTGTTTACAATAACCTTTAACTGCATTGTGTGTTATTGTCCACATAATGTGGGCCATGTTGCAGTATTAGTGTGGACAGCTAATTAGATAATAAGTCCATGTTCCTAGTGGGTATCAGAGTATAGGATGTGGCACTTCTGTGGCAGGGATCAAAGTACCGGGCACACACAGAAGATGTAAGGTTTATCCGAGAACCTTTTAAAGTCAATGGCTTAAATAATAAATGGGGAAGGCCTAAAATGCAACAGGAACATCAAGATTTGTGGCCGTGACTAATTGAATTCACAGGGATTACTATCTAAAAGGCTTTACTTCCTCCTGAGTTTCCAAGGTTCACTATCAGAAGGAGCGACAACAACAAGAGCAAAACCCTTCTCCAAAATCTTCACTGTGTCAAAAGTCTCTAAACAAAGTCTTTTAGCTCTCCCTAGTGCTTGGGACCTTCCTTATTCAAGGTCCCTGAACAGCTCTTAGCCCACAGTGGTTTTGCAGTGTAGTCTCCCCTTTTCTTCTTTCCTGACCTGTTCATCCTGGATTTGGATCTCGTATCCACCTCCGGGATCTTCATAGTCTGTCTCTCCCAACAGTTAACCCTAGTGGAAACGTTGGCGTCTCTTATCAAGAGACACGCAGAGGCTGGGGTCGATGCTGTGTCACACTTCAAAGTCCTGCATAGGAACACAGTAAGCTGAGTGGACATAGAGGGATGCCAATCTATCTAGATTTTCATGGTGGCTGTTGACTCCAACCCTGATTCCTAATGCTATGGCCTCTCTTTTAATCTCCCCTTTCCCTCTCTGCCACTTTGCTTCCCATCTTGCACTTTCCTCTTACTGATTGTCTTTTTAGGGAATTCCTCCATCACCTCCAAACATTTTTTAGACTCTTCTTTCTCATGCTCCCAATCTCACTCTTCAGTAGTGCACTCTTCGTGTCTCTCCTTTTTTGGGCATTCTCCTTCCATATTGTCTGCTTGTTGGTATACTCCTAGTCTCTCCAACAAGCTTCACTACTGTCAATTTCTACACCATCTTCATCCTCTCCCCCTTTTGGGCAATGTTGTCACTGTCCGAACCGCCTTCACTCCTTTCAGCAGCACTTTCCTTTGCACCACCATCACCCTCAAACTCTTCACCCCTCTCTTATTGTTACTGTTACCCCCATGTTCAGTGCTTTCGGGTACTACTATTTCTGTTCTCAAATTCTTCACCCCTTTGGGCACAGCTGTCCATGTCCATTCTGTTATGATGTCACCAGTTCCAAGCAGAATGTAGAACACATAGCCTTGTAACTGCAGTTATTAAATAGAAGAGTTGGAGGGGTGGTGTTCTGCTGTGTCCTGCACCCCTGCTCCAATAAGTGGTGATGAGTAGGGCACCACGAGGGAGGCAGCCGTCACCTATATCCCCCTGCCCAGATCTCAGCGATGGATGGCAGTCATGGGCAGTGGCAGAAGGAGAAGGGTGACACTGGAGCGGAAGGACTCACCGCCAACTATAGAGGGTGTGCCGCACTGCTCTTCCAGGTCAGGAGGGTCTGTGGTGAGCGGCAGCATAAGCCGAGATGGAGAGAGAGCACTGGTCAGGGTGCGTGGACAACATTGTGTATAGGCAAACGCGTACTAACAGCAGGGAGCAGCAGAGCTGAACATGCGAGGCGTTGTTACGTCGTGTGTGAGGTTGCCGGGCATCCGCTGGCATATCTGGATGCTGCAAATGCGTGGTTGCCATGCAAAGCCCTGTAAACGCTCTGCCAGAATTTCACGTGCTCAGCATTGACATGTACTTATTAACGAGGTGTGTAGTCAACCAAGTGGTTCAGTAAAGGTGGCCAAAGACATCAGCACACAATTATGGTAGTGGCAAGTATGGCGCCCCCGCCTCAGTTTCTGGCAGAACCAGGAACTCCACCGATTTGTTAGGGGAGGTGGAAGAAGGCTATCTCGAGGCCATTGCCGGTGGCAAATTTGCACCAACGAGAAAGAAAGGAGGCAGTTTTGTTGCATAATCCAGGCTCAGAGGGACGCAGCGTGTAGGATGGGCATCCAGATCTGATAGATGAGGGGCAGGGAGAAGTGGATGAGTTTATGAAGGCTGGAAAGAAACTACACAATCACTTCAAGCCCAAGAAAAATATGACCTTCAAGAGACTCAAATTCTTCCCAAAAACACAGGAGCAACATGAACTGGTAGAGAACGGCATTACCGCTCTCAGGACATTGGGCCTCATTACGGGTCCGGCATTAACCTTGCCAGTGCTACTGGCAGGATGCCGCCAGACCTGTAAAAATGTACGGGTGCCTGACTTCCCTGTGCCACCATCTCATTACGAGTCTGGTGGCCGGGAAGTCAGGCTACGGTATATTTGTCAATCCCCATTCCAGTAGAGTACGATAGTACTCTACTGGAGTGGGGACACGGAAGCACATGCACCATTGCTAACAGTGCCGGTGCTTCAGTGAAGGGTTTGCCTACCGTGACCGCTGCGCCCGGCAGGTCAGACCTGTGAGGCACAGCGGCTCCAGCAGGCAAACACGTAGTTTGCCGGTCCAGAAACAAGGGTGCCAGTGAGTTTACCGGCACCCTTGTTTACAGACCGGCAACAATGTAATGAGGCCCACTGAGTGAGACGTGTGATTTTGGATCCTTAACCACCTCACTCATACAAGATCAAATAGTGAAGTGCACAAATAATTCAAGTGTCCAAGAAAAGCTTTTACTTCAGGATATGACACTTCAGGAGGCTGTAGAATTGGCTAGGAGTGTAGAACATGCAGCCAAATATATACAGCACATGAAGGGTGAAAAGAACGAACATGAAGGCGCTACAGTATGTGCCATTAAAAGGTCCAGCAGAAGGAATTTTAAGGGGGCAAAGGATGTGAAATGCTTCAGGTGTGGGAGCAATAGACCTATAGCCACAAATAAATTTTGCCCAGCGAAGAATGCAGTCAGTATTAAGTGCAAGCGAAGAGGCCATTTTGCGCACTTGTGCAAAGAGACTGCCGTCAACAATGTGGAAAGGAATGCCACCGATGAGAGGCAAGAACAGGAAGGACAAAACAATATTCAGAACCAAAGAAGACAAATATGTGAAATAATGGCCATAAAAGGTGACAAGAAAGGTCCTCATGAAGCAAGACACAGACAACAGATTCAAAGTTAAAACAAAGTATCTTTATTAACTCAAATCTCAGGAGGGTATAAATGCACATCACTTTCTGTTTCATTCATGCATCATTCTCATATCTTTTCCTCAGTTCAGCATTCAAAACTCATTACGTGCTTGGCAACTTGTTCGGTATTCAATAGTTCACGTTTGGTCTCCAGACCCCTTTGTCATATACTCTTACTTGACCGGCATCCACCGTTACACGCACCATGCCCCTGGAGCACCCCGGCCTGAATGATCCTTCCCTGTCACTCACTGGTGTGCGGCCGCTACTCTGGGTGCTCTGTTTAACTCTCTGGGAACTCTGGTGAGCAGTGCTCGCTTTCCTCCAGACTTTCTTGCTGCGGTCGGCAGCGTCGGGGACGTCTCTCTGTTCCCCACTCCCAATGGGGAACATACAGCATAGGGCTCTGCACAGCTCCAGACCCTCTTGTGGCCCTCTCTCGCCTCAGCGTCTTTCTGGCTTCTCTGCAGTAGTCAGCATCCTTTTCACCAGCCCATATTCTGCCTGCCCCACCTCTCCTCTGCACCTGCTCCTTCTCTTTTCTCCTCTGTTGATTTCTCCTTGTATACAACTACAACCATTTAATAGGTTGCAGGTGTGAGTTCTTAGTTCCAAATGCCTGATCATAGTTATTGGGACATGCCTGACCCTTACAACAGTCCTCAGGCCTCTTCCTTGTCTCAGTACCAGAGTGCTGAAATGACATGTTAGTGTGTACTACTCCTAGTCGCCTCTTCATCGTCCCATTACTATGGTGATATGAATGAGCGGAAATGAGGGGAAGTGATTGGCAACAGCGTATAACAGCAGGGGGAGGGAAGGGTGTATTCCAACAGGTTCTCAATTTTATTTGTGGGGTTAAATGTGGGTCTAGTCTATCCACATAAGGAGGGGGTCACCTTCTTGTTTTCTTCCTTGACCTTCTATTGGAATGATCTATCTGGGGTCAATTTTCCCAGGGAGAAAAAGGGAGGGAGGTTGACAACACCCTATGAAGGCTTCAAGGACTGATGGTTGATCATGAAAGGCAAATGGGAAATACTGTGACTCACTTGTGGATGCTCTCTCCCCAAACCCTATGCACGCTCCACCCAGGTGATCCTCCTTCGCATCTCCACCCCTAGGGTCAGGATCCAAAAGCGATGGCCTTTCCCTCACCACCTGAGAAGAGGATCCAAGGAGAGTAGGTGTGAGGATACCCTCAGGTTTCTCACAGTCTTCTGGACTATTTCATGGTGAACGACAAGCATTTGTCAATATAAATAGATAGTGGGTCCTGTGGGGAAGGCATGGTATCAACAGTATGACATTTACACAATGGGTTCAATTTGTAAAACCTTTATTGAACTCATTGGGATTGGAGAAACTCCTATTTTGCCCTATACCTAAGAAGGGGGTAATCTCGACCATCAAATAATAAATAACGCAGTCCTAGTGGAGTCTGTCAAATCAAAATGGCCTATGCTAAAAAATAACTAATGCATGCCCTATCTCTTGTACAAAAAGTGTAATAAGAAAACATTTATGAAAAAGGACCAATCAGTGTTCAAAATAAAGAAATGTTATTGGACCAGCTTTCCTCCCCACGTTAGACCTCATGGAGTAAGGCTGTCCCTATAGGCAGGATGACACAATCGGGCTCAGCTTCCAATACGATAAACAGTTCCAGAACGCGGATCAAGGCCCATCTGGCCTTCCATGTTTAAGTCTCTTTTCTCTAGTTTCCAAAGATAATGTTTCAAACAAAAAGTTCACAAAGGTCCCCCTCTGCCGGGCTGAGACCTCTCACGATAAGATCAACACAAACTTGCAAGGGGGGGCTCCCTTCCCCACACTTTCACGTTGGGTCTCCCTCTGTTGTGCTCAGACCTCTTTTGGATCTCGAAGACTTTCGAATGTGCATGGTTTACTTTTCAGAACACTGCAGGACCACTTCGACTCAAAGCTTATAGTTCAATTTTCACTTTCCCCTTCTCCAGGAATTAAACTTCTTTATTTCACTGTTGCTTTTCATTCACTTTATCGCTTCAGACACTGTACCTTTCATGGAGACTTTCGAGTGGGCTACTTCCTTTCACCAGACCAGTCTGTTACTTAGTATTACTGATTTCGCAGCTGTCTTTTACTTCATTCATTCACAGGTCTGCCTTTCCTCGTGCCTCTTCCACGCGCATGCAGCCTTCTCTTGCGATATAATGTTACTACTTCCACTTCAACACACATCAGTCTTTCAGGTCGCTTGCCAATTCACCGGCTGTGTGCGTCTCTTGCTTGGTTTTGCGATATCAACATCACAAGTTACGGTTAGTACCACAGGCTTGGCCTCGCCTCACCAACTCTGCTGTTTACCCAGGAGGGTCACTGGCATCCTTGAAACACAATGCAATTTTTGCTTGTGGGACATGGCCTTCTTCACGTGTTTTCTGCGGCCTGTTGGAGGCAACAACCTCTGATAGGGAACTCTTGGGGTTTTCTACCCACTGCTCTCGCCCCTTGGTCCGTCACTCTGCTCCAGTAGGTTTGCCTTTGTCCCAGAAGTTCTGCTTGTACTCATGTTCTGTTGTGTCCTTGGGTTCTGCCTTTTATTTGTGTGAGGAGAGCTAATTGGTATCAGGTGTATGCACCTAGAGTCAAGTGCCTGACTTTGCCTGAACCGATTAGCGCGACAGATCCAGTACAATGGGTGAAAGTTAATGTTGTTACTCTCAGTCCCCCTCTTCCTCAGCACAGTCTTTGCGTAAAAATGGGGGGGAGTTGGGACTTCGGTGAATCCTAAAAATAGGATGGGTTTGATATACAAAATAGGGGGGAATACTGCGTCTCACTGCTGGCTGCCTCACCCCAGTGATCCTCCCACTCTGGTCCACCCCCAGGGTCTGGATCCAAAGGCGATGGCCATGCCCTGGCCACCTGAGAGAGAAATCCCCAGGGACTAGCGGGTGAGACACCCTCTGGTTTCGGACATACCCTTCCCCAATGCAATGTAGCTGCATCTGTTTCACAGGGAAACCCGGGAAAGGAAACTGACGTTCCCCTGTTCTTTACCTTTTCGGTGTTCAACAGTGAAAGAGTAGGGTTTCAGGTCTAAGAACCATTGCATGCCTCAAGGGTTAGAGTCCTTTTGTTGGCTTATCCATACTAAAGGTGAGTGGTTGGTGACAAGGGTGAACTTCCTCCGTAGAAGATAGTACCTTAGATGGACGATTGCCCATTTGATGGCAAGGACCTCTAATTCCAACACAGAGTAGTTCTTCTCACTTGGGAAGAGTTTACGACTAGTGAATAGGATGGGGTATTCTAATCCATCATAAATTTGCCATAAAAAATCTCCTAACCCTGTGAGAGAGGCATCCGTTTGTGATACAAATTCTTTGGAAAAGTCTACTACTTTTAGGATTGGGTTCTGACACAAGGTTTGCTTTAGGTTGTTGTAACATACATCATCCTCCTCAGTCCAATGAATCTTCTGGGGTTCAGCATTCCTTAATTTGTTAACCTGGATGTTCTATCTGAGAAATTTGGGATAAACCTACGGTAATAACCAATCACTCCTAGCAATGCCCTGAGGTCTCTCTTGGTCTTGGGTGTGGGGACATCTAGGATGACTTTCACTTTTTCTTCTTGAGGCTGGACACTGTCATTCCCTACAAAGAAGCCGAGGTATTTCACTGCCAAATTGAACCAGTTTACATTTGGATGGATTGGCAGATAAGCCGGCTTCCCTGAGGGTTCTCATAATAGTAGAAGGATGAAGAAGATGGTCTTCCTATGTTTTTCTATAAATGACTATGTCGTCAATATAGGCCCCCACAGAAATCGGAGTAGGGCTGATATATCCTGCCCCATGCAGGACAAAAAGGAGGACTTTGGACTGGAATAGTCCAAGGGGTGTCGAGAAAGCTGTCTTTTCCTAATCAGGTCCATGTACTGGGACCTGTCATTATCCCTTACTTAAATCTAGGGTTGAAAAGAATGTGGCATTTCCAGGTTTATCTATCAACTCATCGATACGTGCATAGGATATGCATCGAAGGCAGAGATGGTGTTGACCTGCCTGAAGTCTATGCACAACCTCCAAGAATGATCGGGTTTAGTTACCAACAAAATAGGGGAGGACCATGGACTTGAAGAGGGATCAATAATGTTTGCCTTCAGCATTTATTTCACTTCCCCAACCACTATTTCTCTTGGTGCTTCTGGGAGTCTATACAGTTTCAAATGGACCACTTTTCCCTTTGGAGTTCTGATATAATGATAAGTACCATGTACTCTCCCTGGTTTCTGCAGAATACATCGGGAATGCCATAATAAGGTCGTTCAGATCTTTTTGTTTCTGTCTAGATAGTTCTTGGGGAATAAGTTCAGAGTTGTCTATATCCTCCGGTACCAAACAAGACAATATCAACGCAGTGGAAGCAGTAAGAAAGGCATGGTATCAAACAGTCGAACAGACACAAGTGATCACAGTTCAAGGGTGTTTATTGAACTTCAATTGGGTTTGAAAAACGCCTGTCTAATCCTAAATCTAAAGAGTGGAGCAAGCTACAACCATCAAATAATATCAAGGCAGTCCTAGTGGTGTCTTGCCAAAATAAAAGGGCCTATACTAATAAACCTACTGCCAATCCTTACTTCTAAATACAAATAGTGTGGGAAACAATGATATGCAAAAGAAAAGTGTTCAAGAAATGATATGTCAGGATATTGAAACAGTTGGCTTCCCTTCCCCACGTTTTCAGCACGGGACAAGGTGGCACACTCAAGCTTAGCACTCTCTCTGGCTTCTCTGGTATGAGGATGCAGTTCAAAGCTTCAACTTCAAGGCCTTCTGTGCCAACGTCTCCTTGCCATTCAAAGTCTCTTATTTCAGAGGGCCTGATGCAGCACGACAAAACATTAAAGTTCCTTTCTTCTCTGGATTTTCACTTATACAAGCTTCTCGGGTGATTTATTATTCATCCTGGGCCCCCCTCTGCTGGGCTGAGACCCACTGTAACATGATACCTTCAATAGGTCTCCCTCTGCCGGGCTCTGACCAAATTCATGTACTTTTCCAAACTTTCTCTATTTCATCAAAATCGAAGACTTTTGGCTGTGTACAGGATTTCGCTTGACCCATCGCAGGACCACTTCAATTCAATGTATTCGTTCTTTTTCAATTGGTCTCCCTCAGTCAGGCTTGGACCAGATTTATCTACTGTTATCACTTCTCAGCTGGATACCTTACAGAGACCTTTGATTGAGCACCAACGTGGTGCGGACCACTCTGTCGAAGATATTGTAGATTCAAAGTTCAATCACTCATCAGAAGTTCAACTTCACTTGCGTTTCTTATCACACGCATTCTAACAATGTTCGTTTTAGCGCTCACCATACAATGTTGCTGCTTGCAACCTTGGCTTCAACAGAGTCCGGTCTTGTATCGGTCCCCCCAGCTGTCATGAACCACCGGAAGCGTCCCTTCTGGACTTCGTGGTCCCTGACCCATAGGGGACTGAACTCAGCAGTACTCCCAACATGGCCGCTGAACGTGAAACACTGTTTACCAGTCTCCGCGTTGTACGCTCTGCGTTCTACAAAGCAGACACGCCCCGCGGCCCTGTGCGTCTCAACGCTACCGCTTGCAGGAGTCAGACATGTGTTGCCGTAGTTCGTACAGTGATTTCCACTGATTCCTGGTTCCCGGTCCCCTAATTTTCCTCCTCCTTCATCCTCCCCTTTTTGTCCTCACCTTGCACTCCTGGATTTCCTTCGCACTCGCCTTCCGAGTGCGCTCCTCGCCATTTCCTGGACTTTTTTCCTGGACATCTGAACACTCCCTGGAGACGGACACAAACCGCACGCTGGAACCAGAGGACCCACACACAGGGTTATACAAGACCCGAACGGTGCGAAAGAAGACTTCATCGAAGAACTCGAACAAACAACACAGACAGGTGAGAAGGGGGGAAACCTGTGACACCAACTCACCGGCTTTGTTGACTTCACTGAAGCTGCTTTTTTTTTGGAGCCAAGGATGGTACCACAGCAGCTGGCAATTCTCCCCGCCTTGATTATTGATGTGGGATGGCCTCGGGTATCTTTGACACACAATGCAGGCTTCTTCAGCCTGGTTTCCTGGTCTTACGCTTTCTATTCTCGAGGTTTCGGGAAAGTAACATTTCCTTGTCGAAAAGGTCAAGGGAATTTCCCTCCTTGCGATCCCCTTCTGTTTTGCCATCTTTCCTCTCCCATTCAGCTGCCATCTTGAAACTGCTATTTTCTCGTGTGTTTTGCCTCACTCAGTGAGTGCTTGGGCCTTAGGTAAGGATCCTCTGCCGAACTCAGCCATGCAGCCTCCCTCCTTGATTCCCAAGAGCAACTGAACTGTCTTCCTGGGCAGGCTCCTTTTGAACACTTGTGAGAAGCTAATGTGCTGCAGGTGTATGGACAGGGTTGGGTCAGCCTGTTAGAAAAAGGAAGGATTTTCTTTCAACTCCTTTAGGAGATTTACGTGGTAAAGTTGTGTCTTTTGCTTTCTATCAGGTTGGACTATTTTATAGATACAGGTTCCTATTTGCTCTAGCAACTGATATGGCCCATGCCACTTTGAGACAAGCTTATTTTCAGAGGTAGGTAAGAGGACGTATACCTTCTGTCCTACTGAAAAAGATCTTAAATTCACCTTCTTGTCATAGGTGGACTTCTGTTGGGCTTGGGCTTTCTCCATGTAAGTGTGGACTAGATTCCGGACGAGTTTCATGTGCTCTCACTATTGTATAGCTGTTTGTGAGAGGGGAATAGGTGCCTCTTCTCTCTCTTCCCATGTCTAAGACATCTCTTGGTTCTCTACTGTAAAATAGTTTAAAAGGAGAGAATCCGGTGGATGCCTGAGGGGTCTTTCTTACTGCAAATAGGGCCCATGGGATCATGCAATCCCGGTCCTTCCCATCCTTATCTACCAATTTTCTTTAAATCATTTTAAGGGTTTCGTTAAATCTCTCTACCAACCCGTCTGTTTGGGGGTGGTAAACTGAGGTTCCTAAGGTGGTAATGTCTAATAATTCCTTGACTTCCCCCATAAGTTTTCGCATAAAATTGTATCCCTGATCCGTTAGAATATCCTTGGGAAACCAACCCTAGAAAAGAAAAGTAGTAGGTGTTTTAAAATTTGCTGTGTGGTGTTGTTCTGCATGGGGAAAGCCTCTGGGTACCGGGTAGCGTAATCAGCGATTACGAGAACGTATTTACTACCCAGTCTAGAGGTTTACAACGGTCCAATGATATCCATCCAAATTCGGGAGAAAGGGACTTCTATTATTGGTAAGGGGTTTAGAGAGGCAGGTAAGGGGAATATGTTTGCTGGTTTTCTGGCATATTTCACATGTTTGAATGAAGTTCTTTAAGTCAGCATGGATACCTGCCCATTAGAATTTCCCACTCATGTGAGCTTGGGTTTTAGATTGTCCTAAATGTCCCCAGGTCAAATGAGAATGTGCAGTCTCTAGCACGATCTTAATATGTGTTTTGGGTATTACTAACTGAGTTTTACTTAGGCCTTCTCTGGAGGTTTCCTTTCTATATTGTAATCCGTGTTTTAGGAAGAAAAAGGGGCTCGCCTTTTCTTGTCCCTCTCCCTCAGGAATCAATTGTAAGAAAGACTCTGCGAGTGCTGGCTATTTCACTGGCCGAAGGCTATATCGGGAAGGCTGGTAGGTTCTTCTTCTCTCTTTGCCTCAGTTATAGGTGTTTCATCAGCCTCTCCAAAGCCCAAGCTACCTCTCTCAGTATCCTCTGGTTCACTTTCTTCCTTAAAACTGGGAAATAGAGCCTTCTCAAGAATTCCCTGTGCAATTTTGTCCCCATGGTGTATTTCAAATGGAGTTTCGCCATGGTTCTGTAGGAGAACCTATATGTCTCCCCGAAAGTCTGAATCTAGGATGCTTGCTAGGAAATCCAGACCAAACTACCAGGCCAGATATTGGGGCCAATCTTATACAACAACCCGCAGGGAGTGTTAGGAATAGGTCTGTGGGAATCATCCCTCTTTTCCCAGGAGGGATAATGGCTTCTCTGGTGCTACAAATATCAAAGCCTATGGATTCTTTTGTGGCAGTAGAGGTGTCTGAGGCTCTGTGACAACGTTTCTGGAATTTTAGGATCTCCCAATTTGACTCAATTGAGTCAAATCCCACTCTGACACCATTTGTAGGGGAGGCATGGTATCAACAATATGACACTGACACAATGGGTATAGTTTGTAAAACCTTTATTGAAATCGTTGGGATTGGAGAAACCTCTATTTTGCCCTATAACTAAGATGGGAGCAACCTTGACCATCAAATAATAAATAACACAGCCCTAGTGGCGTCTGTCAAATCAAAATGGCCTATGCTAAAAAAAACGAATGCCTGCCCTATCTCCTGTACAAAAAGTGTAAAAAGGAGAAATGTTTGAAAAAGGAAAAATCAGTGTTCAAAATAAAGAAGTGTGGTTGAACGAGCTCTCCTGCCCACGTTAGATCTCACGGAGCAAGGCTGTCCCTGTAGGCGGGATGACACACTCTGGCTCAGGTTCCAGTATTATAAACAGTTCCAGAATGTGGATCAAGGCCTGTCTGGCCTTCCACGTTTAAGTCTCTTTTCTCTGGCTTACAAAGATAATGTTTAGGTCCGGCAGAACACTACCCCACAGGAGAATGAGTGAAACTCTTTGCTATTTCCTCTTTTGCTATTTTATTTCATCTTTTATAACACACCTGCTGCCATGTTGTTACTTTCTAGGCACTTCAGTATCTGCAAGCAGTGGCGTAGGAGACTAATGCAGGGAAATAATGATTGGAAAAACAGGAACTAAAAGTAACTCCTGGGTATCAAGCATTAACCAACAAGCTGGAGCTACCACTTAGGAACGAGGAACTATTACATAGCGTTACGCAAATCTAACCTCCACATAAAATACAGACTTAACACTTTAGCCATTATTATTGATCCCTTTTTACTTTAAATGTCATATAGATGTGTCATAATGCTCATTTATAGATTGCCCCAAACGCAGTCAGTTAATGCAGCATTGGTATGCTATTTTGGCATCAGTTTGCTTGGGGAGCCAAAAGTAGCTCCTGATAACTGTTGGTATCAAGCTAACCAGGATTTTATAGAGTACAAGCAGGAGCTAGACAGCTCCCAGCTCCCCTCAATTTTGAACCCTGCTAATGCACTAGTGGGGGACCAGGGCAAAATTGCTTTGTTACAATATTTTGCAGATCGAAAGATGCGGCTCTATGCAGTGTTGTTTTAGATATTTTGTGAGCTGTCTGGAGCAATAGTTCTGTGCACTCCATGTTACTAAGGTACCTGTGTGTGTGGCTGTCTGTGGCTATGTCAGAGTGGCACTTAAAGAGTGTGGGAATTTGTGTTGCTGTATTTGTGGTGGGTTAGTTTGGTGTTTAGGGAAAAGCAGTGCATATATGTGTGCATCCAGATGGTCTATGTTCCATTTTCTAACCTGCATTTTTTCGGGGCAGTGGCTGTGTGCTGCAATGTATTTTCAGTTAGCATGGGAGGTAGAGCAATTTTGAAGTGGTTAATGGTACCATATCGTTCTCTAATCAATGGCAAACCTAATTGCATTAACATAACCATGTAAGAGTGGGAATTATAGGCTTTCAAAGTGCACTTGAAACAGAAACAGCACACACAAATTGTGATTATTGGGATACAATGGCACCCACTGGACACCTCCGATGTAGCGGTTCTTCTGGCATTCCAAGGCTTGTAGACACTTGTCAGCCAGTGCTGTATGTAGGTGGTTGAGAATGTGAACAGTGTCACAGTAGCTATTGCACCATCAACACCACACTTGCAGCCCTGCGCTTCCCTTTTAAGAGCTGCTGAAATCAGGTACTCTATCGTAATTGGTGCAATTGAAGTGAACCAGGACTATGGGCCTCATTACAAGTTTTCCGGTCCAGTAACAACGGTACTGGTAAGCTTGCCGGTACCGTTTTTACCGGACCGGCAAACTACGAGTTCTGCAAGCGGGTGCCTTTCAGTCCACCAGGACTGACCCGGCAGACTGAAAGGCACCCTCTCGCAGACCTTGCCGGTAGCATAGGCACCCATATGAGAAGGTCTATGCCTGAACGATGATAAAACAGAGCTTATCATCCTAGGGACTCATTCTAACCTCAAAGAACTAAGCCAGTACTGCACCTCATTTGAAATTGATGGTAATATCATCAAGGTGTCTAAAGAGGTGAAGACACTTGGCTTCTATCTGGATGCCACCCTCTCTTTCGACAAACTGGTGAAGTCTTTGGCATCGGCCACCGCTTACACATGTAAGCTCATTAGAGCGGGCAAACACTTTCTCTCTGACAACAACTGCCTTATCTTAGCGAGAGCATTAATCCTCTCTAGGCTCGACTATTGTAATGCCCTCTACCTTGGAACCAATAAATCCATCACCCATCGAATTCAAATCGTACAAAATAACACCCTACGAGCTGCCCTCGCTGTGTCCAAAAGATTGCATATTTCAAAGATCAGGAGCCAAAACAACTGGCTGTCCACCCAAAATAAAATCCACTTAAAAATTGCGTCCCTTGTTCACAAAGCCCTGAACAATGCCGCACCGAGCTATCTCACTAACAAACTCACAAAAATAAACCATACGCTCCCAGCTAGAACCTCAAATGCTAATAGCCTCATCATACCAAGATTTAGGCTAACTAAGGCAGGGGGTAGCAGCTTCCAGGTTCGAGTGGCCTGATTTTGGAACTCACTGCCCCACCCTCTACGTGAGGAGCAGCCCTTTCCGAAATTCAGATCCAACTATATTAATCTGCTGAGGTCTGCCAATGATTATCCCATTAGCGCCCACTCACCCCCACGAGACCCTAGGATAGACACATTACTATCCTGCTTTCTTTTGCTCCTATGGACCTCCTCACTCTGCCCACCTGGCCGATGAGCTAATGTCTATTTAGTGCCTGTATATATACTGTCCTTATTGTACTTTGTACTCATTATGCCTGTTTGTAAACTGCAATTGCCGCCTAACTGTAATATATTGTATTTTCTATTTTGTACTCTGTATGTAACCCATGACCCTACCCTGTAACTTAAGCTTTGCATTTTCTGTACTGCTGCGCCCGGCTACCTTTGGGTCTGGTGCGCATTTGTAAGTGAATAAAACAAACAAACAAACGAACAAACTGTGCCTGTGCTAACGGCCTCCCCATTCCCATTTGAGTCCTATGGGACTCAAATGGGAATGGGGAGTAGAAAATACCGGCGCCTGGCAATGGCGAAATACATGGTCCGCAAGGCTGTAATGGCCCTGTATTTCCCCATTGCCAGGCTCCGGTAAAAATCGCAAGTTTGGCGGCAACCTGTCTGTATTACAGGCAAGGCTACAGCCAAACTTGTGAAATGACGCTATATCTCCCAGAATTTCATTTCATTTGTAGTGTGCCTTTCACCATGGTATGGTCAGTGCTTTAGGTGGGGTAAGAAATTGTGGGGGGGCATTCAGGGGCCTGGCTTGCATGATAGGCGTGATGGGCGTGGCCTAAAGAGGAACATGTAAAAATGGTCTGGCCTATATATAACTAAGTGCATATAGAAACACAGTTTGTGTGGAACACACTAAATAGATAAATCACCCGGCACACACTGCATAAATAAATAAATAAACCGGGTCGTGTATACAGGTGAGGCCTTGTGACCCAAGAACTGTTCCCGCTCAGCGCACTACCAGGTTTATTTATGTATGCATTGTTTAGATACACCTGCAAACACCTCAACCACAGCTTTTCCCTACTTATGTCTCTTTTTCATCAATCTGCTATTTTCTCTTCTTCCCAGTTTCCTTTCCTCTTTTATCTCCCTCTCGCCGTTGTTCCCCTCTTTGCATCGCTTCTTTTCACCCCGGAAAATTATGGAAGGGAATCCTGATCCAAAGAGGCTTTTTCAATTCGGGGATTGTTACACGACCCTCCTTCTCCTGACTTTTGAAATGTCCTTTATAATCCACCCTTCTTTCCTCACCTTATACAAACCCACTACTTTGCCCATAGACTCCAAGGCTTCATTCAGCAATTCATTCAAAAGTTACCTTTCAAATTAAAATATGGCGTTTTCTTTGCAATGTTTTCATAAACAATGTGTTATAAACACAAAATACGGGGGCAGCATGTGCAATATAAAAGCCCACACTCACTCACTGTGATGGCAGAGTATGAGATCTAGCTGGGCATCTGGGGGCTGAGAGGGCCAGTGTGGCATTGCTTTGGGCCATGAAGCCAGTTCCACCTCCATGTCAGGGTCATTGTGTTGCTTGGGTTGGGAAGATCGTTCATGCGGTCCACCTGTCCTGGTTTTGCATGGACAGCCCATTTGTCCTCATCTGTGTGCCTCTTAACTAGAAGGGGCAGCCAAGGCAAAGATAGGCCCCGATTTTGCCTAAGATATTCCGATGTAGGACCCTTGCCTCTAGTTCTCCCTCGGCAGTAGGAGCAGAAATATGAGTGGGTTCCCGCTGCTTTCATCACTCATCTCGCCCCCTCTGTAAAAGTTCAAAAGAAGTACATTTTGGTTGGAATGAGCTGGTTTCCTGAAGATGGCCAGCTGTGGCAGACAAAACCATCCAGAAAACTGAACAAAGTGGGCTCCTCAAAGATCGGTGGTGAAAACACAAAACATGATTTTGGGGCTAATAAAAAGCTAAATAAGTACTTTAAAATTACATTTTTGCTGCATCTTTTTTACAAATGCCCATGGTTACCAAACCCACCTAATACACCGATGGAGCTACTTTTATGAAAAGGTGTGGGGCCTTTTAATTGGTTGCTGTGTTTAGTGTTTCCCAGATGGTGACCTTGCCATCCAGGAGTGTGGGAAACACAGGGCACGTCGACAGGGCACGGTATAACCACGTTGTGCGAGAGTGGGAACTGACCAAGACCTGGTTTATTTATTTATTTATGCATTGTTTGACGGATGCACGTAACCGACAAACAATGCATAAATAAATAAATACATCGGGTCGGTTCAATCATGGGCTCCATGATCGAAGCTGCAGCGCACAGCCCCCAGGTGACCTAGGGAGGGGGCGCAGGCATGATTCTGCCCACAGGCAACAAAGGGACTGTCACTTCCTCTCCTGACCCCTCTTGGGGTGGGGGGGTCAGGAGAGGAAGTTACAGTTTGGAGATGCTGCAGTGTTTCCTGCAGGCAGCTGTGACTGACAGAAGTGCCAGCCAGCCACAGCGTTGTTCAAACAGTTTGGGCAATGCTGTGGCTTCTGTCAGTCACAGCGGCCTGTTTCAATTATGGTGGCAGGCTAATCTCCCGTCGCGGCTGCAGCCGTGGTGGGATAATGATCCGCCCCAGCGTGGTGGGACTGAGGGGCCCCGGCAGGGCCCCGGCTAAGCCTCACTTTTTGGCCCATGCCCACTTAAAGCACTGGGTATGGTCCCAAATTACTGTAGGTTGAACGCCCTCAGAGGAACTAAGCCCAAAGTATGGGAAATAGGAAGGTGCTATTATGCGTGTGTGCATTATGGCCTCTAAAGGTTATGAGGGGGTGGTCAAGTCCCTGCTGGCCACCCATGTCAAAATGGCATGTTGATGGGTGGAGAGTGGTACACTAGAAAGATAAACTGAAGGGGGTGTGTGAGAGGGTAGACAATTATGTGTGTAGATACAGTTCGAATTTCTGTCATGAAAGGTAGCAGCATTCTTATGTTAGAGGTGTTGTGTGAAGTGTTGTTCGAGTTGTGCGTGGAAGTGCATGCATGCAGGAGGGGGCCATACTTTTGGCTAATTCCATAAGTGTGGGTGTGAGATGAAAAAGCAATGGTTAAATTCACCTAAGTGCAATACATTGCCTACCCTCTAAATCCATCTATGAGCCATGCACTACTCATCCACAAAATCCATTTAAGTGCAATAAAATACCTGCCCCAAAATTCATCCAAGTGCAATACATTGCCCACCCCAAAATCCAACCAGGTGCAGTACATTATATAAGGTTGTTCAGAGTAAATCCCAAGACTATAACATGGAGTCCCTGGTAACAAGAAGTCACTAAGTATCCTTTCTCACAACACCACCACCACTGCATGAAAACGAATTAGTCACACTCATCGCACAGGGAGGGCTGTACTACTTTACTACAGAAAATCAGTTAATGTGTTCCTTATACAATTCCACACTGTTCCACCATCCTGCACCACATTTTGCACAGCTATCTGTTAGGACCCTGTGGCGGTTACTGGCTACATGGCATTTGGACACCCCACTCCTTTTCCTGGATTTCATCCCCTTCGCACATGGGGTGGTTGCCTGAAATCATCGAAACATCAATGTGGTCGTATGAAGGACCAGACAAAGCTCATTTTAAGTGTCTCATGTGAGGAACAAAACTCAAAGCTCCCTATGGGACTTTGAAAACCACGTTTCAAGGCCGTATGACGCACTGTTTCCAAGAGTTTTGCACTGCAATGCACCGCAACGCACTAGGGTGAGGCGACAGGTAGGTAGAGCGCACATAAGGTCCCAGTTTGCTGCAGCACGCCAACTCTCGCCTCCCTTCCACGCCCGCTCCGGGGTATGTCAGCCAGCCACATGCACCTATTCTCAGTGCAGTTTACTTCAGAGTGCAAAGCACAACCAACGATGAGCGACTTGGAACAGCGACCTACAGGATCATTGATTTTCAACAATTGATTAGTGTTATCATGCCTGTCTAGAGGAATATTGGTACTTTCTGGTAGTTAATCATAAACATCGCACAGAGAGAAGTGTGAACTTCAAATAGGAGCCACTAGATGGTAGCAGGGGATCATTAACAACATATTGTGAAATCAGAATAGCTGCTGCTTTATGGCCGTGAAACAAAAGCTTATCACAGTTGCAAGGTGGCTCTGTGTTTTGTGTGACACATTTAGAGTCCTGCCTCTTTAACCTGAAACACACTGCCTTCTGGGACTCAACTCATTCGAGTGCACATGCTCAGCATTTGGGTTGGCAGATCTGGAGGGTGGGGTTACCGTATATGTAAGGACTGGACGAAGAAGAGGAATACCGAGGTAATGTCAGGAGCAGAGTGTGCAGTCCTAGATCCATTTAAATACCACACTGTTTTCTCACCGGCAGTCACATGCGAAATCAGGACACCAGATTTAAAGCTGGGCATTGTGACAAGGAGCGTGTACATAAGCATTCATCTCTAATTAAGTGGATACTAAACTGGTGGTCACTCTGCCCACACACGTGACCCAACACCGTTCAATCCTTAATCATGAACAGAAGACAGGGGATACCTTTGCCGTCCATGAACATAGACATAGGACGTTACAGGCAGCCTCGTAATGCTTTTCCGCCTCTATGTTACTCGCTGCCCCATTTTGCAGTGTTAATGAGGCAGAAGATGGGCATGGGCCGGGGATAAGATCCCTGCCGTGCAGACCATCTCCTTCTAAGTGCGTTTTATTGTACTCCTGCATGAGGGTTCATGGAAGCATATATCAAATGGATTCAAGGGTGCATATAGGCTAAATTTCCAGGAGGGCACTATATGACCCTTCAAATGTTGGCAGAGGCGCTAACTTCAGAGAATGTGGGAGGGCCCACTTCCTTGTGTGGGAGAATCTAACTTATCTACACATTCTAATGAGATTATTCTGGTGAAGCTTCATGGTTACAAGCAGTTAACTCTGTCATCCATGCCAACCCTCCAGATTTAGGCGGGAGAGTCCCGATTTTTCAGTGAAAAATATTGCTATTTTTTAGTCTCCTGCCTAAAATAACTATAGCCCCAGTGCATTCCTTTGGGGAAATGTACGTCTCCCGATTTCCCTGTGGAAATCTCCCTCCCAGGTGCGTCTGAATGTTGGCATGTATGCTCTCTCCTTCGTTTCTGAAATATCACACTTAAGGACTGCTCTCAGAATGAGCTGTAACCGGTCCCCACTACCCTTCTAATCAGGGCTTTAAGTGGGCCCAGGCAAGCCAGTGCCAATCCCCAGCAGTCTCCGGAAAGGGCTCCCGAGCCGGTGCCCTGCCGGAGCTCACCCCAACTAGCCATGCCGACTCCTCAGTCAGCCATGTAGCCGAAATGCTGCACAGTTACACAGACTGCCTGCAGGTGTCAGAGCTTCGGAAGTGCTGACATCTGCAAATAGCCAGTGTAACCATGGCTCCGGCTACACGGCTGTCAGATGAATCTCAACTCCAAAATAGGAAGAGGGCTGGAGGGTGCAGTCTCTCCTTTTCTTTCCCAGTAAAGAGTCATCATGCAGAACTAAGCCTTTTAAACAAGGCTTCATGGTGCATGATGACTCTTTCCTCGGAAACAAAAGTAGAGACTGGGCCCTCCAGCCCTCCTCCTGTTTTCGAAGTACAGAGCCATCACGCAGCAGGCAGCCCTTTCATTCAAGGAGCCTGCAGTTTTTAACCACACATCTATCAAGATGTGCCCCTCGGGTCTCTGGCATACCTGTGGTTTTCGGCTTTCTTCGACCCAGGTTCCCCCCGGTACTGGTGTCCAATCCAGAAACTGTAACTCAGCCAGAAACCGGGAGCCCCCGCCCAAGACGACTGAAAGGACCACCCACGTATTAACTTGATGTCAGGACAGTGGGAACACCGATGTGAGCACCCAAGAAGAGGAAGGAAAAAAGGTAGCCAGAACAAGAAAGAAGGAAAGGCAGGGCGACAGGATCCAGAACAGAGCAGCAGGTCCAAGAAAAGGGAGAAGGGGAGAGAGTGCCTTCAAGGAAGAGATCCAAGAGAATAAAATTAGCAAAGGGCTAACCAAGGGGAAGCAGAGACTGGCACAAGGATTTGAAAAGGGCAGCGTTAATCCTCAAGGCAAGGAAAGCTGCGACACACAGATGGCAATGTCAGTTCCCCTGATGTACCTTTGTGCGAGAACAAGGCACCATGGCCTCGATGGGTAACCCGTAGCAACCACAGCCGGCCGCTGGTCCTTTGCATGCTCTGCAAGATGGCAGCCCCCATGGGAAGGGGCCAGCGAGGAGGACCGCACCATGTTGGCCCCCGTAGGAGGCCATCCCCCAAATGCCAGTGGGTCCTCCAAGAAAGGTATGTGTGGTGCCGCAAGAAAGGCAGTGCCGTGACATGCTGTCCCCACCAAGGACCGGAAGGAGCCCCAAGCTTCCAAAGCCAATGTAGGAAGAAACAACGCACCAAACGGGCCTGGACACCAGAAGCTGGTTCCCAGGAGTTGTCACATGCAGCATAGCCCTTCTAGGAGACCAGGAAGTAGAGCCGACAACAGAGGATGCAGGAATCACAAATATCAGCTATGTTGTACATGGGACAGCCATACAGCAAAACCGGAGGTGTTTCAAACACGGTTTTGCACTCATGGCCCTGTCGAACACGGACCAATTGGTATGTCCCACGTAGATCGAGCTCAGTAAATATCTTGGCTTCTCGCAAAGACTCCAGAATGCCCATAATCAAAGGCAGAGGGTAGCAGTCTTTTAACATGATGTCATTCAGAAGACGATAATCAATACATGGTCGGAGGGTGCCTTCCTTTTTAGGGACAAAGAACAAAGGAGACCGTAATGGGGATTTGGATGGTGTAATATGTCCATGTTCCAAGCAGTCTGCTAGATATTTTTTAAATTCTGCTTTCTTGGTCGCTGTGAGGGAATAAATGCGGCTGTTGAGTAAGAGTCGGGAACCAGATTTATTTCGGAATCGAAACTCTGATTAGGTGGTATGTGTTTGCGGGTTCCTGAAATATTTCCTGGTTCTGGTAGTATTCTGTAGGCAATGATAAACAGGATATTTGTTGAACCAAAGGTGTGTTATCCCCCTATATTCTAGAAGTTGGCACCAATGTCTGACAAAGCATGGGGTAACAATGTACGGTGCAGTAGTCGGAGGAGAAAATCATAACTTGTGTAGTCCAATTGATTGCTGGGTTGTGTGTCATGAGCCAAGGTATTCCCAATACCACTGGAGACACTGGTGAGACAATGACATCAAATGAAAGCTGTTCAGTATGTTGGCTGATAGAGACACGCAGAGGACTGGTGTGGTCCTTTATGGGTCCAGAATAGAAAGGTGTGCCATTGATAACATGAATACCGGCTCTATGCACTTTGGATTTCTTGGGTATGTTATTCTGTCGTACAAAGGATTTGTCGATATAGTTCCCTGATGCCCTGCAATCCAACAAAGCCGGAACAACTAGACTTTTTCCCTGTCCGGTAGCCCATGTCAGACTGACCTCCAGAACAAACAATGGAGCGGGTGGGAGTAAACATTCAGAGTCTTCGATAAGATGATACTGTAGTAAGACGGGGCTGACCATCTGCTTCCCTTCAAAGGGTAGGCCCATCAGTTTTCATTTGGCTTAAGTGGGCGTACAGGGCTGGGATCGAGGAACTGACTGGAGGCCCCACAATACAGGCACAGGCGGTTGGTTCTATGCCGACGATGCTCAGCCTCGGACAATGGACCTCGCAAGGTACCCGTCTGCATCGGCTCAGTTGAATGTTCCCCGGTCCGGTTGGAGGTCCCATAGATAAAGGCGGTTACGTCATGCAGGAGCTGTTTCGTTCTGTTCTTCGGCGTTCCGTTTCCCGTTCGGTGAGGCTGTGATCAATCAGATGGCCTGATCAAGCAAGCCCCGTAAAGTCGTCTCTTCAGGCACATGAACCAGCTTGTCTTTGTATTCATACTGATAACCCTTTACGGAACAGGGTGAGTTATGTTACCTCTGAGACAGGCATGGAATCAAGAGAGACACAGACTCAAAGATGTTCATTTCAAAGCCTTTATTTACTAAGGTTCCTTGGTTGATGTAATGCCTAACAGGCCCTAACTCTAAAGGGATGGTTCCCTCAACTGATGTTTCTAAAGGGTGTCAATGTCTGATAGTCCAAAATAAATGTCTGTCTGTGTCTAAACCTATGCTTGCCCTCACTCTTTAAAAAAATGTGATAGGAAGTCTTTAAGAAGGAAGAACAGTGGTTGAACAGAAAATAGAAAACCAAAGTTGGGTTCAGGTAGTCTTATCACCAGTTTGATCAATGTCACAAAAATGTGTTTAATCAAAAAGGGCTGTTTGTAAGACCTTCTCCAGAGAGCCCTTGCAATATTCTCAAATACTTTCACTGTCCTTGGTTCCTTGGGGTCCCTTCCCCAATCTTCAACTTGTCCAAGTTCCAAACACCACAAAAGAAATAGAACAGTTCCTTTTGAAACATTTCAGGGTTCCCTTCCCCAAGCTTCAATCCTTTCAACACTACACAACAATATGTCTCCAACTTGGCTCAGCCTCTCAGGGTTCCCTGCCCCAAGCTCAGGCCCCCTTCAGTTTCCAACACAAATTCAGTTTTGTCAGGATATACTTTTCCTTTCCTTCAATATCATGAAATAATAGGTATTCCACTTTGTTAGGCCTCCGGGGTACCCTTCCCGAAGCTTAGGCCCCTTTTGGTTTCAAACACAAGTTCAGCTTGTTCCGTTTCCTTTTACAGGTCAGGTTTGCAAAGTTAGTTTCCTTTTACAAGTCAGGCTTGTAAACCTTTTACAAGTCAGGTTTCCTTTGACAAGTTCAGCTTTCCTTTTATATACAGTTCTTGCACACACACTACACTTGTGGAGTACAATAAGAGACTTTCAAAACCACCTGGTTATTTGCTCCTCCTAGACGGGACCACTCTGATCTGTAAACCCTCTCTTTATTCCTGCTCTTCCTTTTAAACCTTTCACCTTCAGGTGCTTCCTGCACCCCTTCTTGTTCTCCTTTGCTTCTTTCTCGTGCACACTTGCACCTTCCCTTTACTGTTCCTTTTTTTCCCCATGCACTCTTGCACCTTCCTTTGCTTTCTTATCGTGCCTCTTGCGCACTTTACATACTCTTTTTCCTTAACGTGCACCCTTGCACCTGTCCGTTTCTTTCTCGTGCTTCCTGCATACTTGACACACTGTCCCCTCTTTACCGTGCCCGCTTTGCACTCTATAAAAGTCTTTATTCCACTTTTCCTTCTTTGCACTTTTCAAATGCCTTTCTTTCACTTTACCTTTATTCCGTGCCGCTAGCGCAACTTCCTTCTTTCTCTTCTGCGCTGCTAGAGCAATTTCCTGCCTTCTATTTCTCTTATTCTGATTACTTTTTACACTTTCTGTCCTCCGTACACTTTATCTCACTTTCCGCCCCATGCCGCTTTAAAACTGTCTTTCTCCTGCTCTGCTTCAGTCAAACGCCAGCTCCCGAGTTTCTCTTTCACTCACATGGTTGAGGTCAGGGGCTCACCACCTGCCCCTCAGACACACTTGGGACTGGCACATGTCCCAAGGGAACAAGCATTGTACTGAATGCTACCAGCAGGATACAGGCTGCCTAACTCCGGCTCCTTCGAGGCATGGCTCCCTAGGCACGCTGCAGCCCCTCACAAACACCAGGCCAGCGTCTTGGCATAACATTCTCCTCCAGGCTTCAACTCCTGCTGCTCTCTGCTCCTTGGATTCTCTGGTCCGGATAGCATCCCCAGCTTGCTCTCCTTCTTGTGAAAAAGCACACCTTGTAGAGTGGAAAAAACACTCAAGTGGAGTCAGGTGTGAGTGGTCATTATTAAATGTCTGACCCTGCCTGACTCTATTAGTGGGACAACTAAAGCTCTTTCTATAGTAGGTTTCCCTTACTTTCCCATGTTGTTTCTATGGGTAATCTTCACTGATCTTAGTTGCCCTCTCCTCATCTCAGCATTTTTTGGAAATGGGGAGGGGGAGATTGAAAATACCCCATGAAGGCTGAGGGAAAGTTGGTTGGGTTATTATTGGGAATGGGTGAATACCATGTCTCGCCCTTGGGTATCTGCCTCCCAATTCCTTGTGACCCTCCACTCAGGTGATCCTCCCTCGCTTGTCCACCCCAGGGTTGGGATCCAAAAGTGATGGCCCTTTCCTGGCCACCTGAATGGAAGATCCCAAGGGAGCAGGTGGGAGAATACCTTCCGGTTTCTCACATACCTCTGGCCATAGTGAGTCGGTCGCCAACTGCTTAAAACGTCCAATAAACAAAACCAAGTGCTGGGTCCCTTGCCATGATTCTAGCAACTGGTTCTGAGCTGTAGCAGATTGGTTAGGTGTTTTGAATACATCAAAAAATGCCATCTCCAAACCTGCAAAGTCATCCAATAGTGGACTATGGGAGGAGACGTATGGGCATTGCCGGCCAGACGACTTATGATGTATCCAATCTTGGCTTTGTCTGTAGAGAAATGGGTTGGGCGGCGCATGAACTGAATTGTGCAATGGTTACAAAACTCTGTTAGCTTTCTGGGATCTCCATCGTACTTCACTGCACTGGTCTGTCCACCTACCGACTCATTGAGGGCTGCAGAAGTGGTGTTGGTGTGGGCGTCCTTCAGTGGGGCATTCTCAACATGCAGGGTGGTGAC
This sequence comes from Ambystoma mexicanum, assembly GCF_040938575.1. Classification (NCBI taxonomy): domain Eukaryota; kingdom Metazoa; phylum Chordata; class Amphibia; order Caudata; family Ambystomatidae; genus Ambystoma; species Ambystoma mexicanum. The sequence goes on along the minus strand of NC_090929.1, from coordinate 113,538,657 downwards.
CTCAGCACGTACAGCCTGCAGTTCATTCCTGAGTTCTTGCAGGGCTCCCATGTCTGGCTCCAGTGGTTCGGTAAGGTGTCACAATCTGTCAAGATGTGCCCTCTGGGTCTCCCACGTGCCTGTAGTTTTTGGCTTTCGTTGATCCCGGTTCCTAACGGTGGAGGTGTCCAATCCGATCTTGAGATGGTATGGGAAGGATGATCGGACCTAGTCTGAGAAATGTAACTCCGCCAGAGACCGGGATCCCTCTCCCAACACCACTAAAAGGACCACCCACCTATTAACTTGGTGCCAGGACAGTGCGAACATCGACGTGGGCGCCCAAGAAGAGGAAGGAAAAAAGGTAGCCAGAACAAGAAAGAGGGAAAGGCAGAGAGACAGGACCAAGAATAGAGCAGCAGTTCCAATGGAAGGGAGAAGGAGAGAGAGTGCCCTTAATGAAAAGAGACAAGAGAATAATGCTGGCAAATCAGGAAAGGGCTAAACAAGGGGAAGCAGAGACTGGCACAAGGATTCGAAAAGGGCAGCGGTAATCCTCAAGGCAAGGAAAGTTGTGATGCACAGATGGCAGCGTCAGTTCCCCTTAGGTACCTTTGTGTGAGATTGAGGCACTGTGGCCTCGTTGGGTAACCCGTAGCAACCACAATAAGCTGTGTGAGCCGTGCATGCGTGGAAGCTGACCGCTGGTCCCCCGCATGCGCTGCAAGATGGCAGCCCCTATGAGAAGGGGCCCAGCGAGGAGGACAAGGGCCACGATGGCCCCCATAGGAGGTGATCCCCAAATGCCAGTGGGTCCTCCAAGAAAGTTAAGTGTGATGCTGCAAGAAAGGCAGTGCCATGACAGCCTCGCCTTCAGTTAAAGGGCTGACTGCTGCATGTGGGACCTGGGGCACACTGGCGGCACACCTTTGGTGCGCCCAGCCCTGAGTGGCTGGGCACACCAAAGTTAATAACGCCAGTGTACACATATACTTAGGCCACACCCCCTAATAAGAGCCCTCCACTCCCCCAATTTAGTATCCCACTTAATCCACTGCTTCTAATCACTCCCCTGGCATAAGAGTGCTAACCCCACATCACGATTTCAAGTGCCCAAAAATGTATGCATATGAATGCAGGTGCTAGCAGTGAAATGCGTGATGTTAGTAACAGCAAAGCCCTGCCACCGGTTAACTTCTGTGTCCTGTTCTGTCCGGCCACGGCTCTGTAGGTCAACCAGGTCGAGTCAACATAGCCCAAAATTTCAGGGAAGGGGCTAGAGCCCAATCTGCTCAATTGTGTTGCGCTGCTGAATGGATTCCTATGGAATGCGTCACGGTTTTGCACCTGGTGAAAACCAGGCGGAGTCCATAGGACTCCATTCATAAACGCCACCTGGAAAGCGTATTTGCAGGTGGCGTTTACTTTTTCACTAGACGGACTGGGAAAAGGAAAGAGCAAAAGTAAGTTTGCCTGGCTATTACTCTTTCCTTTTCCCCTCTGCCTTGTGAATGCGTAAAATTGCATGCAGCGGACCCCACACCATGTAAGTGCTAACGTTTGTGGTCCGCTGCATGCAATTTAATGCAAAATGAGGCTGTGTGACATTTAGAGGGTATGTTCTAAAATGAGCAATTTGCATGCAGGAGACCACCAACACTTGCATATACGTGTTGATGGTCCCCTCGATGCAATGTTCAACTCTCCCAAAGCAGAGTGTAATCGTAAAGAGTAAAACAAGGCAAAATCCCCTTTACTCTTCGCTTTTACTGTCCCTTTGTGAGAAATAAAACGCTCCCTGACAGTATTGCTTTGCAAGCGGCGTTTTATAATGGATTCCTATGGAATCCCCCCTGTTATGTACCAGGTGTAAATGCCATTAGATTGCATTGGCTTTACACCTGCTTGAAAATCTCATGCAAGCATAAAACCGTGTGCTCTTCGAAGAAGGAAAAGGAAAACAATGCATAGGTGCAAACTACGCTTGTCTACCCCACCTCCCCAACCCCCTGACGCCTTGGAACAGCAGGAAAATGGGGTAGATTGTTACATGGAAGGGTAAAAGCAATACATCTTGCTTTCATGCCTCCATATAATGATGAAAATGACCCCATTATGCATTCCTGGTGTAGCTGACTTTGATTTCCCACTGCTCCTGCTCCTCTTTCATGACCATTCCGAATTCACAATATGATGTGTGTTGCTTTTCATGTAGCAGCATAATTTTACCTCCTTTAACCCCCGGCCAATGTTGCCCTGGCGGGACTCATCATTGGATAGTAGTGGTTGCCGGGTGTGTCTCATTCTGACTTTTTGTGGCCTCTCCTATCTCTTGATCCCTCACAGGCCCAATATCACAATATGTCAGTGTTGGACTATCTCAAAAAATCCACCTGAGAAACCATGCCCGTCAGATAGCACAGCAAGGAGCGTGCTCGCTTTGACATCCAATGCAGGTTCAAATCCCGGCAGGGCCAAACTCAGGAGGTCACTTTCTAAGATCTCGTAAATTGTACAGAGGGAACCTGTTACGTCTGCATTTTAAGTCAAAGTTGGTCTCCTATGTGTAATGTTCATCATTTGCACTACAGGGTGCATAATATGCAATAAAACAGGTGTAATGTGTACTTGGAGTCAAAAGAGCCTTCTCATTGGGCTATCACCCACAAAGTAATGGGATCACTGAAAGGGTCAACCAAATCCTTGAGCAGTTCCTTCGATGTTTCTCTTCACAAGTACATGATGAGTGGGCTGCTCTCATTCCAGTGGCAGAGTTCGCCTACAACAATTCTAATCATTGCTCCCTTGAGACCAGTCCTTTTCACTGCAATTATTGCTTTCATCCCACAGTTTATCCTTCAGGTCCTATTGGTATCTCTACGGTACCAACCGTTGATGCGTGGATTTCCGATATGACTTCTGACCACAAACAAGTGAAGGAACATCTGATCAAAGCCAGAGATACCACCAAGAAATACAGAGATCGCAGGTGCCGAGATTCTCCCCCTTATGCTGTGGGGGATCTGGTTTGGTTATCTTCCAAGTACCATCCTAAACATCTATCCTAGCAAACTATCTCCTTGCTTCTAAGGATTTTTTTCAGTGAGCAAGGTCATCAACCCTGTTGCCTTTTGTCTACGCTTACCTGCTACCTGGAGACGCATCCATCCGGTGTTCCATGCTTCCTTGCTAAAACCTTATCGATCTTCATCCAGGAAGCGCCGATTCCTCCTTCACTGGCAACCAGCAAGTGGAGTAACAAATAGCCAGACAATGTGGCTCAAGCTACAGAAGAGGGCAATTGCAGTACCTAGTGGAATGGAAGGGTTATCCACCCAGTGAACGATCATGGGAACCCGCTGCTTATGTTCATGCACCTGCCCTTCTTCGCAGTTTCCATCATCTGCATCTGGGTAAGCCTGGTGGCAGGGTTTTCGGAGGGGGCATGCTGTCATGCCTTATCGACCATGGTCATTATGGTCTTCTTGGAAGCTCCGATCCCGGGTCACTGGCGCCATTTTTACTTCCCATATGGCTCTCCACTTTCCCTATGTGAAGCAGATGGTGCGGTCTAGTTCTCAGGCCTCTCTCGCCAGCCCAGAAGCCTTCGATTACTAATGCAGGCACAGATTGAGGCTTTCAGCGTCTCAACACTGGTTCTTCCGTGTCCAGCTCAGCGCTTGGTATCTTGTCAGTTACCTTCCTCGGTTTTCATTCTTCCTTCATCTCAGTTCCTGCCTTTTTCCTCTTTCTGCCTTCCCGTTCTGTTGATTCCTGATTCCTTGCTTCCTGGAATTGTCGCTACTGTTGTTCTACTCTTTGGATAGCGCTGATTCCTGGATCCTCGTTCTGGCTAGCAACACGCATGTTTTTTAGTTCCTTGGAAGGTTTTTCCTGCATCCTTTGGCAGTTCTCCCAGGGCAGGGGCGTAGGAGACACACAAAATCTGGGGGGACAGGGGACCTCTTCAAGGAGTCTCTCCTTCTCACACCTAAGCCATCACGTTGCCCCCGTGCCACCTGACTCGCTAGACGCTGTCCGCCCCTCTCCTTGCCACCCCCTTGTATAGCTGTAAACCCCTCTGCATCCTTCCCCCTCTGTACACATGGTCTGTTGTGACCTCCGAAAAGTGCTCTGTCATGTATCTGTTCTGTTGTATACCTCTGTAAAGTTCTGCATTGCTTCTCGATTCTAGGTCCACTCTCAATAAATACAATAATAATTACAATAATAATAAAAAAATGTAATATTAAGCAGTACAGGTCTCCTCTCCAACCCATCACATACAAAGAATAACCTGTATTTGTATAACTGGAGAGCGATTCTCACCTTGCTGAGTCAAGGCAGAGCAATATAATGATAAATGGCAGGCAGGTTAATCTAAAAACATTTGGAGCTCAAAGATGCCCACTCCTGTGGCTTTCTCACAGATAAGTTGATGCCTGGGGTGGATGGGGGGAGTTTAAAAGGCACACAGAATGCCACTGTGAAAGTTTATGTAGAAGTGCAAATATAAACACCCACTCGCCAATAAACACTGAGGGGTTGATCCACTTCTTTTAGGGCCATAAACCTATAGTATATGTCAGTGTGTGTGTGTGTGTGTGTTATATGTGTGAGTGGCTTGCCAGAAAGATTTTGTTTCTCTGTCTCTGCACGCAGGGCCATTCCTAGGGTTTGTGGGGCCAATTGCAGCAATTCAAGCGTGGAACCCATCTAACGTGTATATAATGACACCACCGGAAATGACATCATAGGAAATTACGTCACTAGAAAAATAAGTTACTTACCTCTGTAAACACAGTTTGCACAACATATTTTGAATATTGCTATTTCTATTCCTCAATCTGGAAACATGGAGAAACTTATAAAAAAAATAAAGACATGCAAAGAAGTGAAACAGCAATGTAAAAATAACTAAAGTGTCTAGAAGTGATTTAATTAGCAGTGTGAGCTATACAAGAACATGTATGTGAAACGAAGCAAGGTGCCCAGTCAGGCCAGGCAACATGCATCCCTAACCCATGTGATCCTAGTCCCATGCTGGGAAGGGCACACAGATAAAAAGCATTCTTAAATGAGCATTGGCAATGCTAACAGTTTTGGCTTTTGTGTAGGCATGGGAAAGGCATTTGTCAGGCAATGCCGTAGTGGTATTAACTGGATTGAAGCAGCTGCAAAGCGGTGAGTTTACCTGGACATGCTTGGAGAATGCCTCATATTGATGCACAAGCCTAAACTGTTAGCTTTGCCAATGCTTGTATTTAACAGGATTTCAGTGAAGGACATGTATAGCACTTATATATCGAGTGGCGGAAGGCAGACCTGGTTACATCATTTTGATTACACCAGTAGCGGGTTTGCAGCTGCTTTGAAAAAACACAGACTGGCACTTGAGTGCAAAGTTTGATGGTAAGGTTTGAATAAAGCGAGCACAAAGAGTTCCTATGAGAACGTGGTGTGGTGGGCAGGAACTGGGTCAGAACGGTCATAGGGATTATGGCCATGGGCAGTTCATGGGTGGGCAAAAAAACAGACAGCACCTATAAACTGTCTATCCCTACTCAGATTACCGGAGTGTAGGTGTGCACCACAAGTTGTGTTCTGTATATAGGTTTCAACTGTTCTTAGATTAAATCTGTAAAATGCTTTGTCCTGGAGCTACTAAATAGCGGGTTTATCATGAAAAGCGTAACCACATTATTTTCTCCTATTTTTTCTTTCCTTCTTTCGAACTGTCCCGGATCTGCATGGGGGTGTTTAACATTTTATATATTTACCATTCCAATTGAAATTGTTGTGTTGTCCTATTTGAACTAATTGTACAGTGTTTTGAAACTAGTACAGCCCTGAAGAAGGTCATAGACCAAAATGCATTGGCACATGTACTAACTAATGAAACAACCCACGTATTTATGTGATGCCTCACTAAAAATGAGATATGGGAATAGAAATGTGAATTCAACATTTCTTTGGTGAAAATTAAAGCGATATATATTTAAATATTTTTTTCACGTCTAATCATTGGAAATATTGAAGATAAACAGATTCAGTAATTTAATTTCTTCACTGTGCAACCCCGACAAGGGTCAACTGTGAGCACCGGTTTTAAATAAGGTACAGACACCTTATTTTTTCCTAGTATCCCTCCTTAGGTGCCATTTCTCCCCAGCTGTACTGTAATGCAATAGCTTTGGCTTACGTAGCGCAAACTAAAAAGCTTATGTCAGAAAGTTGTTGGATGGTGCTCTTGCAGAAATAATGGCCCATATTGTGTACACATTGCATTGTCCTCCCAGACTTCTTACTTAGCTATGGAAATCTTCATTTGCTGATCGACCAAACTAACATCAATACACACAGGATCGGGGCATAAGAGGGTTGCAACATATATGCCATTCTGTTAATCAACCTTTCTTTACTCACTTAATATGCCATGTAATTTGTCCTCTTTCCTGTGTCAGGTGCGGCTGTACGTAATAGAAAATCAGCTCTTGTAACCAATGTTCCCTCTAATTATTTGTCTGTACGTGCAGAAATGGCTGGCCTTTGTACGCGCATTATTTTTCATGTGCGCAACTGACTAACGAGGTAATCCACTTTATGAGCATGCATAGTTGGTGAGCTGTCATTCCCAAAGCGTTTGTAAGGGAGTTTGTCCTTTCTGGCCAATGCAACTCTTTAAAAGCAGTGTAAAAGGTGTAATTTACATACAATTTTCCAAAGATAGACTAAAAAATTATATTTGATATGTGATTATAAAGAGATCAACCAGTCTAAGGGCCTCATTACACGGTAGGCGGTAAACCATGGTACTATTAGCACCATGGTTGCCGCCGGTACCATACCGGTACCACCATGGAGAAAAGGGGAATTACCACCCCATTCCAAGGTTGGCGGGGCGGTAATTCCCTCTTTCTCCATGGCCCTTCCCCATTCCCATTTTTGCCCCATAGGGCATAATGGGAATGGGGAAGGAGCTAATTACGGTACCGCAAATTGCGGTACCATAATTAGCACCAAAGTCCCTTTGCGGGTCCCAACTTTAACGGCTGGTCTACACCAGCCGTTAAGGTCGGGTCCCGCAAAGGGACCTCGTAGTAAGGCGGTAAGGTTTAACGGTCACCGGTACCCTTACCGGTGACCGTTAACCCTTACCGCCTTCCGTGTAACGAGGCCCTAAGACTTAAGGAACTGCGATAATACCTAGCAAAAGTACTCCTTCTGAGACAATACAGAAAGTGTTTCATTCCACTGGAAAAAAATAAATCTTTATCACAAAAAAAAATATCACTCATAAGTGATGTGGCTGGCAACAAATGTAGACAGGATACAATATTTGCAGATGGATTAATGGCAACTAAAAGGAACCTCCACCATAATGAAGTAATTTAAAGGCCAGCAGAACAGAATTTGTGTAAGGATGAAAATTACATCCGAATAACTGCACTACAGAATACGATGAGAATTCCCGTGCCTCTGCTTACCATCCACATTACATTGTCCTGTGAACAGAGTTGTGACAACACTTACTCAAAGCCAGTCTTGCAGCTAAGAGGCACATTGTTATTACCTAAAAAAAGGAACATTTGCCCAACACAAATGGCAAACAAACATATAGGTTCCTACCCCCGTTTCTATCCACAAAGCCCCATTGATATTTTCCAAGTAGTAGACAGCAGAGCAGTGGCATAGGAAGGAATTATTACCGTCTGATTTCAATGGGAATTTTTAAGGGGAAAGAACATCTTTTAATAGGCATACAGTATCCCTATTGGCAAAGCAAATTACTTTTTTGCTCCCTGAAAAATCATTTAATTCCATGTAGGGAGTAAAATCTCATCAAAGCCCTGCTTATGACGCTGACATAGAAAGTGAAATGACAGGGCACAAAATACAGCCTATAGTTTTGCCTACCCTTCCTCACCACAGATTAGACAACATTCTTACTGGGGATTCTTCTGGAGCCTGTTGAAGGAAAGCACATGCATTTGCCTTTTATGTTAATAGCATTATTCTCAGAGGTACAACAGTGAGAGGTCCATCTTCTGTAGCTAGGGACCCCTCTTCTGCAATTCACTGATATCAGTTAAACAAGATAAATGGGGATGCTAAGGGTCCTAAACACATAACATGCAATTATATGGAAATGCCCTCAGCTAATGAGCATAGAAAGAAACAGAAGGTGCAGTTTCCTAGACTGTTACTAGAGTTTCCTATCCTTCAACAAACACATTTCCTTCACTGTGCTGTACTGCTGAAACATCGGACTTGGTTTTTGAAAGTTGCTGATTTGTTATCCACTGCCAAGGAGTGTTTTCCTGTGCCCTTTCCCAATACCCTTCCACGGCTCCTGTGCTAGCCTCCAATAATAGTTGATCGGCTCTGTAAAAAGTGAGGGATTGCAGCAGTAAAACACCCACTGGGATATTTGCATACCCACAATACTTTGCAAGCAAAACATATTTTAAGCTTCACTGTGATTGTATGGGCAGTTTAAGAAAATGACATGAATCTGCCTGTATGCAATTATTTTT